>NW_020175053.1:2263522-2324425 GCF_003031525.2 Neophocaena asiaeorientalis asiaeorientalis
GAGCACAGGCTCCGGACGCGCAGGCCCAGCAGCCATGGCTCACGGGCCCAGCGACTCCGCGGCATGTGGGATCTTCCCGGACCGGGGCATGAACCGCGTCCCCTGCATCAGCAGGCGGACTCTTAACCACTGCGCCACCAGGGAAGCCCCTTGGGCTCTTTTGAATAAAATATTTTGCCTTCCCAATTGTGAGCCTCTGACCCTCACCCACAAACTCTCCTGCTCCTCACTGTGACCTCTTTCACATTGCTGAGCAGTACCTGCTTTACCATATTCAACTGGAATGTAGTTCTCATTATAGCTTTTTGGTTCACTGGGTGATTGATAGTTTCATACTCTGGATTTAAAGGTGGATTTGCAGAGATTCTTTAAACCAGTGTTGCTAAATGTTTAAGAACCTGGTGATCAAAGTTTGTTAAGCATCTGGATCCACTGAAAATGCATTTGTTCATTTAATTCCCAAGGAGTCTAACCAAGCCTCAGCCTTTCACGTTTTAAAGGCATAGTTAAGGTTGTACTTCCCTCTTTTCTCCCCTTTATCTGCTGGACAGTAAACATAGTGAAGTCATTACCCTAATAGTAACATAAACTATTAGATAAATGGCACTCAGTAGACGATACAAGAGAGATGTCAGCAGGAAATTTCCCAAATGCTGAGATAGACCTTAAAATCACCATGTTAAGACTTGATGTTCCCAGTTGGCATGGGAAAAATACATTGTATCAACAGGTGGAGAGGAAGGAAAATACCTACCAATCCTATTTCCATCCTTGGCTCCAGATGGCAGCTGAACTGGAGGTGATCAGAAAAAAAGCTGGAAAAACCAGTTTTCCGTGTTCAGGCAGCACTGCCCTGGACGGGGGCTTCCCCGCTGCACCCATGGGGCGAGCACACCCTTACTAAGGAAATGCCTGTCATATCCTGATGTTCGTAAAAACCTGACTTATGCAGGAGCCATCTGCTTTTAAATCAATTTCCCAGACAGATTTCTCCATCAGGAGTTTTGTACTAGCCTGAGGATGTGCTTCTGCTTTAGGTGACTATTATATTTCTAATTGCAAAATACACAAAATTATTTTTCTGGTATCACGTGTACATGCATGCCTGTGACATTTTCTTTTATGAACATAGTTCATAAGAGTCAGTATCCAAATGATGCATTCTTAGTATACAGATAGGCTGTTTCTGGGACCAAAAGCTGAGGACAAGATAATAGGACACGGACATTTAAAGGAGGTGATAACGTTTGAGAGACCCTCTCTCTCTGCACAGGGACTCTGCTTCCCCCAGACGTCCCATTAGTATTTAGGCTGCAAGATACGTGACAGAGATCTAAAAAATTAATGTAGAGTGAGCACATGCTTGAAATACTAGTATATTAAAATATTTTATATTCATATAGTACTTTATATGATGCTTTTCACACTTTGTAAAGTAGTTTTGATCTAATGAATTAAGATTGATGAATTAAGTCTTAAAAGATTTCATATTACAATATTGCTTGTAAATGAGCGGCATAATACTGTAGTAAAAGAACATATGCTTTGCATCAGACAGAACTGGATTTGAATATGAGCCCTGTTTACTTATAAGCTTGGGCAACTTAAATTTACTGAGCCTTCCTAATTACGGAACTAAATATAAAGGCAGGGCAGGGTGTGAAGATGAATGGAAGAACACATTTTGGATGTGCTGGCCTCTCAATAAATGGTGGTAGTTTATGGAGATTCAGATTTGTGGAAAACAGAAAAAAAGGGAAGCAGGTAATAGTTGAGTGCTTTCTCCTGCTAAGTCACTCCTTAAGTGTGTTTGGTACGATGGCAGAAGGTATGCAATGAAAAAGGGTTCTGGGAACAAATCCTTCAGTGAAACAGTGGATGAAACGGGATGAACCAAGGGCTTTCCCGCCAGAACATTCTAGCATGTTAGCCCTGGAACTGCTATCGTGGTGCTCTGGGCACTCTGCCTACACCTGGGGAGCAGGTGCTCTGGGTGGGCGGACCAGGAACGGGGGTGCTGAGCTGGGTTCCTTCTGTCTGTCCTGTACCTGATCCTCCCATGCTTTTGTCAAGAATGTCCATTTCTCCCTCATCTTTGGCTGCAAGATACTGAGTTGATTCTCTTCTTGGTCAGAGTCTGAGTCTTGTAAATTGTTGGATTTGGGGAGGTTTTCGGTGCAACCAAACACCACTGCACTGTGTACTTTGGATAAACATAGTGGGTTCTCTTGGGCACCTCTTTGTTTTTATAACCTTTCTGCTAACATGACCTAGATTAGCATGTGTAGAGTTTCAAAATGGTTCTTAGCAGAGTAAAGTGTTCTTGCCACTTTATGGAGCTTTTCCTATTTAAGGGAAAATAACATTCTACCAGTACACATCACAGGGGTAATCTGCATGGAATACAGCTAATTGCAGGTTAATTACTGTTCATTAACACATAAATCGTCAAGTATCTGGTGATTAACATGTATTTAATTACTTAATTAGTGTTTGTCCTAACTGCTGTGACGTAGAACCTGCCCCTCTGTTAGGTGGCAGCATAAGTGCGGGCTACCTGCTTTCACCAGGGCACCTGGGCTGTGACACCTGCTTCCTTTGATTTAGACACTGACTTTTGCCATTTTAAGAATAGCGCGTTCCTCCCACAAGCACCCTTTTACTTTATTGTGCCGATTAAAAAACTATTTCACTTTGATTCTGTTTCTTCTCCCCTCCTCTCTCCTCTTGTCCACCTGCAAGTTTCCGAGGCCTCTGATGGATTCTTCTGGGTTCTTAACCCCACCTGTACCCAGAGACGCCCCTGGAACCCCACACTCACTGCCTTTCTCCCTGCTTTTGGAGATAGTGATTCTGAGTCCTGTCGGAGGCCAGGAGGGCAGTGATCTTTAATACAAATGGTTGCTTTGAAAAGGAAAAAATGCACAGGTGGCCTTGAAATCCCTCCCCCAGGCCCCTCAGTAAAGGTGTTATGCCAGGCTGTGGGCAGTGACAAGAGGGATGGGAAGGTAAAGTCAGGGAAGATACTGGCCTTCTGGTTGCTCCAGAGCCTCCTGTAAAAGCAAGTCCCTTAGAAGCACCGAAGGGCCTGACAGGAGAGGAGGCGTGGATCCGTGCTCTCAGTTCTCCGTGCACTGAGCTTATCAAGGGGCCAGCGCTTCGGGGAGGCTAAGCCAAGATTTACCCTTTACCTGTCTGCCATCTTTCCTGGTGGATGAAGGGGTGAGGGAATAGGAGATACTTGATCTTTCCCACCCCTTCCCATCACACTCCCTCCTGGACTCCTGTACGGCAGCCTCGCTTTCTTTGCTGGACTGGCCTTCAGCCCACTTATTTTATTAGAAGGTCACGTAAGCCACGCCGAGTGGCAGCAGCTCGGCAGGCATTTGCTGCCCAGAGACAGTGTTTAAGGTCTGCGTGGGTGAGTGTTTTCCAAACTGTGTTCCAAGGAAGGTTAAAAGGCACCGGTCAACCAAATGGGAAGAAGCACTGATTTAAGCGAAGTAGAACACATTCTGTACTGCCAGGCCTTTCTGCATCTCCCCGGGTGACACATGGCAGGTGCAGGTGCCTGGCTGGAGTGTGCACATCCATTTGGCTTTAGCAGAGCATCTCGAGTCCAGTATTCCCTGGAGCACCTTGGGAAATCCTGATATGTACTGATGGAAAAAGAGAACATTCCCTAACTCCATAAATTCCGTCACTTATGGCCATCATTCCAAGTGCGTGACCATTGAATTGCTTCGTACCAAGTGCAAGACGATCGAATTGCTTCGTTCCTCTAGGAGGACACGGGGAATTAGATGTGGCAGTGAAATAGAACCCAGTCTCGAACAGGAAAGCTATTCTAAGCAGGTACTCCTGTCCTCAGCATTTTGTGCTTAAAAAAGATGAGTTTTAAGAAATCAGTGAGGACGTATGAAGCTGTCACTGTACTACAGACTCAGAGCTGCATTTAGGAAGAAGCAGAGGGAGTCATGTGACAGTTTCGTATCTTCAAAGATAATATTTTATATATTTATTTTGAAAAGCTTACCGTGTCTCTGGGTTTCCTTCTCAGTTTGTATTTGTTATTTGATGATCAAGGACAAGTCCTTCTTCTGGGTGAACGTCTTCCACTTCTCTGTGGTCTGTCACTTCTTGATTCTGAGCACTTTTCCTTATCACTTTCCTATTTTTTTCCCTCTGCCTTAATTTTCTTACATATCCCATTTTATAGAATGGGCATTGGAGCCATGATTAGAAAAGATTGGAAAAGAACACTACTTCTTTTCAAAAGGAAAAGGGAAAACACAAAAGTGAAGAAAGTTGTGTTATTTACTGGTGGAAAAAATAGATGAAATCATTTCAGAATGTCCTAAATGGCAAGACAAAGCACTGATAATTAGCTTCACTGTGAATCTTACCCTTTGAATGTCTTTAACGGAGAGAAAGTAGGTTTTAACTTTACTTTGATAATATGTTCATGGACTTCCCTGGTGACTTACTGGTTAAGAATCCGCCTGCCAATGCAGGGGACACGGGTTCAAGCCCTGGTCTGGGAAGATCCCACATGCCCCAGAGCAACTAAGCCCCTGAGCCACAACTACTGAAGCCTGCGCACCTAGAGCCCGTGCTCCGCAACAAGAGAAGCCACAGCAATGAGAAGCCCGTGCAATGCAATGAAGAGTAGCCCCTGCTTGCCGTGACTAGAGAAAGCCCACGCGTAGCAACATAGACCTAACACAGCCAAAAATAAATAAATAAAATAACAATGCTAAAAAAAAATGTGCATATAAACAAAGGTTTCAGTACTTTGTTCCTGATTTGGTAAGGTCTATCGTTTGTGGTTTTGCTTTGACTCTTCATCATTACAGAAACTTTTCTTTTCCTATGTTTTTGTTTTTTATTTAACTTATTTGGATAAAAAAAAATCAGTTTTTGTGAATATGATCCACCTTCGCTTTTTATTTAAACCAAAACCAGAAAGGAATTACGAGGCTCTGTGTGGGAGGACAGACAGATGCCACGGAATCCCCTTTGTTCTAGGGGACTGACAGTTTCCACCAGCCCATCTTCTGTGGGGAGTGTTTGTGTTGGTGAGATAATACCTTTGCTTTGCTTATACGTGGCAGGAAAAGTGGCAGCATGGAAAGCTAATTTTGCTCCTCGCTAAAGCAGGAAGCATTGGAGATGCTGCAGTGTTAAACTTCTTCCCGTCTCCTGTTTGGCAGACTCAGATCCAGGATGGCTTTCCATGAGCATACAAAACAGCACTAGTGAGTGGTTTAACCAGTTGCTTCCTACCTGAAAGGCAGTGGCTTTTCCCCAAGGCTCCAAAGATGGTGGAGCTGCACCATCTTGTCTCCTGAGATGTTATTTGTTGAGTGGTTGAAAGAATATGGATTCTCTGTAGTCTACATGTCTTTACATCCCATGGCTGCCAGTAATATCTGGGAACCAAGAGCAAAAATGAGCATTGAGTCCTTCCAATGACCAAGAACTTTGATAGAAGTGGGTCTCGGTGTGAATCCAAACACATGAATGCAGTTTTATTCTAAACATCACGGTGAGTGCCCAATGAGTAAACACTGGACCGCTGCTTCTGGGGGCCATAGGGCATTAGTCCCGTGTTGAGAGCCTGTGGTCACAAGACTTTCATCAACTGATCAATACCTAACCTTGGTTTATGTGTGTTTCTGTAAAGATGCCTTATTTAATGTGTATCATTGATTCTTAACAGTGAACTTGGCCCAGAGTGCTAGGCTTAGGCGTGAAGGAAGCTTATTTAACACACATGTTTTCTCTGTAAGACACATCACAGCCTTCTTGCACTTGGCGATACCAGACAGTGTTTCAGCATTGCGCTGGGGGCCATCTTAAATAGCAGCATCGCCAGTAAAAGGCACAAAAAGGTGAAAATGTGACACATTTAGACGAGGATAAGGACACTTGTTAGTGGCAGGAGAAGGGAAGCTGGAAGGCAGAGCTTCTCCTTGCCCGGCCTCTGCTGGGATGTGTGTGTCCGGCGACTCCAACCTTTGCCACTCTGTCCATGTTCACAAGTGACCAAGAATGCTTTGCAGGTATTGATTTTGGGGTTTTGAAAAAACTAACGAGTAGACAAATTCAGAATCAGCAAATAATGAGGATTCATTATATTTTCTGTTAAGCCAAATTTCTCCCACCAAAAAAAATGTGAGGTAAGATTAAATACTGTGTGATGACAAAATTATTCCAGAATACGGTAGTTTGGCTCTGTGATTCCATCATACCCATCCCCCACTTCAGCTTTCAACTTTTCAAATAATCATAGCTTAGGTTAGGCTAGAGAGCAAAGGCATTTTTCCTAATAATGTATGTGTTTGGTAAAAACAAAAACATTTAGCTGTAATCGAGCTAATGCCAAAGGACATTGTGCAGAATGAGATCTGAGAGTCAGGTTGGAATACAAAAGTGTTATAAATTCTCAGTAGTTTAGCTTATTTATAGAGGATTTGCCTTCTAAATGAGTTGGATTTTCCTTCATTTTTTAATTTAATTTTTAAGACTGTTTTGAGGTCTATCAAGTAATTCGTGTCTATGGTTTTGTTTTGGTATATTGCAATTATGCTTTTAAAAATTGGTAATGATACTCCAATGCTACGTGGGCATTTAAAACACCACCTGTATATAAGAGCTGAAACAAATCAAGCCAGGAGAGGGCTTTCTCCCTGTTATTGCTAGAGTTCAAGGCTCCCCCAGGAAGTGCAAAGCATATTGTATTTGGCTGAGACGAACTACTGCTATCCATGTGTGCTTTCTTGTTATCTAGAGTAATGGCAGCCTGTTGGTGAGCAAAGCAGGAAAGCTTCCTCTTAAAGCAGGAGGCTGGATAGTAAATATTTCAGGCTTTTCAGGCCAGATGGTCTCTGTGGCAGCAACTCCACTGTGCTGTGATTGTGTGAGAGTCGCTGTAGACAATCCATAAATGAATAAGCGTGACTGCCTTCCAAGAAAGCTTTATCTTCCGACATGGAAATTTGAATTTTATCTACTTTTCATGTATCACAAAATCTTCTTCTTTTGACTTCCTCCTACCAGTGAAAACTGTAAAAAACATCCTTAGTTTGTGGACCAGACAGAAACAGAGGTCGGGGCAGATTTGGTCCATTTGCTGTAGTTTGCTGACCCTTGTCTTAAAACTGGCATTGTTAAAACTGTGTCATATAACTGTCCCTTGCATCTTTATTTCTAGGTCAAATAGATGATGACTACATTTCTTAGTTCAATCTGGAAGTAAAGAATTTAGAACATAGGTACATCTATGCATTAAAAGTTGTATATATTTGTGTGTATGTATATATATGTGTGTGTATGCATGGTTATATATTATATATGTGTGTGTGTATGTGTATATGCATACGTATATGTCTATGTATTCTACATATATAGTCTCTCATACCTGCTAGATTAGGCAGTTGGGTAACATGAAAGAAGCCCAGACTTGGAAGTAAAATAGACCTAGAATTATACCCTGATTGCATGACCTCAGAAACATTTCTTAACCTTACTGAGTCTGCCTACTCATCCCTAAAGGGGAGTTAATATTATCTACCTCATATGGTTGACTGAGAAAAAATTAGATAATATGTACAAAATGTACCTGGGACATGGATGTATATGATAAATAAATGTTTTTTGAATGATTCATTTTTTTTTATAAAGAAAAGATTTGGTGTGTTTCCCTCAAGAGATCCAAGTCTCACGTCTAATGTAGATTTTCAGTATATTCTGTCCTGTTTGATAAAAATAAGCATGGCCACATCCCTAAATCAATTTTCACAGCTTTCTTTATTCTCTTTCCGGTGGTGCTGTTGGTGGCCTCGTGTTACTGTTTGCTGTGACCTCAATGTTTTTGTTCTTGGATGCAGGCATCTTTAGACGTGCCTCTGACTGCCACCCCCATCCCCGCCCTGGGCTCTGCATACCTGTGTTATAATTCCCCTAGAGCAATATCTGTCCTTTCAATAGAGTAGTCCCTTATTTGACAGAAAGAGACAAAACTATTTCTGCTTCTGAAACTTTCTTGGTAAGGGCACCGGCTAGAAAATAGTACAAAATGGAAAACTTGCCAGACAGCAAGAGTTCATGACAAGGAAACCTTTTCAGGGGGTGCTTAAATCTGTTCTTAAGGAATCTATTTAAGACAGCCCTTATCCTTTGAACTGCATGTTTTAACCCTGTTGTTTGTTAGAAAAAAACACAGTCGATTTCTTAATGGTCAGGTGGTAGGTAAATTCAAGATGGTCGTCAACCTATGATTGTCCGACAGCACCTAAATTCAGATATCTTCATTTAATCACATTTACTTCAAAGTAGCAAACATTCAGGGCAAATCATACCCAGTTTATAGTTGTGGTTTGTGTTGAAACATTTATATCCTAAATTATAAACTTGATGAGAAAACTAACAAAACTTGTACTCATAAGTCCCTTAATTGAAATGAACTTCTAAGAAAGAGCTGGAAAGTGACCTTTTAAAAAACATGCTTCAGGGGCTTCCCTGGTGGCGCAGTGGTTGAGAGTCCGCCTGCCGATGCAGGGGACACGGGTTCGTGCCCCAATCCGGGAAGATCCCACATGCCGCGGAGCGACTGGGCCCGTGAGCCATGGCCGCTGAGCCTGCGCGTCCGGAGCCTGTGCTCCGCAACGGGAGAGGCCACAACAGTGAGAGGCCCGCGTACCGCAAAAAAAAAAAAAAAAAAAAAAAAAAGTGCTTCAATTTTTTGGAAAGAAACATTGAAGTGATTGCTTCAAACTTGCAACACATTATGCACCTTCTGTTGTTTAAAACCTAAGGTGTCATACTAAGTTTTTATTTATCTATTTTATATAAATCTACATGTCTGTGCATCTGTGTGCAGGTGTGTAGACACAGACCCATAAACATATCTATAAAGATTGTTTTCCTCTTTTTGTCCCTGCAGTTAGCTGTAAGTCAGTGCTGGAACCTGCCAAGTTCAGAAGTTTGCTTCAGAAGCTTCCAGTTAAAGGAAAAGGGCCAGTCCATTGGTCTCCGGTGTATCTGTAATCAGACTCTGGCTTTCTTTGCTTCTTGGTATTCCAGCTGGAAGACCGAGAGCAGCAAAGTTTCAGGTGTAAACTTATGTTTACTTCTTTGGTTGTGGCCTCACTGGCGAGTCATCTTGCTGGGAAATTTGGGCAATTGGCTTCTTGCTGAGTCTTGCTCTGGCTCTAGCCTGGCTGAGATGCTGGGTAAGTGCTTGCTCAGGCATCTGTGGGTTTGCACTTAGCAGGCTGAGAATTGGGCTGGTGGTAGTGTTGGGTGTATCACAGGCATCCTGCTGGTTAAGAAAGGAGGAGGGGAAGGTTCATGGTCCGACGAGCTCCATACTGTTCCCATCTGTCATTTGGCTGTTCTTGTCTCCCTTCTGTTCTTTCATCGTTACTTATTTTTTCTCCAACTAAAGCTTATATTTCATAAAATTGTCTAATTTTTTGATGCCCCCCCCCCCAGAGCATGTAGTAAATATTCTATAAATATTTGGACAATAAGGCTCAGAATCTTTGGGCATAAAACTTTTTTTTTTTTTTTTTTTTTTTTAACCAGGGAAGCCCTCTGGGCATAAAACTTTTGAGGGTCCTAAGTTCTCTTAATGTGATGGATGAAAAAACAGATTCAGAGGTTTTAAGCTGGCTTTTCTAGTATCTAATTCCTTCCCCCCCTTCCTTTCTCTCTCCTTTTCCATGGTAGGGCCATGACCTTGCGTTGGATTCAATTAAATATGGTGCATTAAATTTACACGTGTCAACTTTTAAAAACAGATCCACATAAGCATGCTTTATATATGTACATTATATTCTAAGGGTTAATGCATCCCTTTCAAAATGAGGATTATTCCATTTTTATGAGAAGCTTCAGCCCTTGTAGTTGATAAAGGAAAAAATATAACTTTTGGTAAGAAGAAGGACGAACCTGCTGAGGAAAGGGATCTTCATCTATTCCGTTCATGATGTACTCCAAGTGCCTGGAGTAGAGAGATGCTTGGTGGAGACTTGAACTGGATGAATGAATGTATAAGAGGGAGGGAAGAAGGCAGCAAAGATGCATGAACTTCTGGGTTGG
Organism: Neophocaena asiaeorientalis asiaeorientalis; assembly: GCF_003031525.2. Lineage (NCBI taxonomy): Eukaryota > Metazoa > Chordata > Mammalia > Artiodactyla > Phocoenidae > Neophocaena > Neophocaena asiaeorientalis. The sequence continues at coordinate 2,273,630 of NW_020175053.1, forward strand.
GCTCTCAAAGTACCCTTTTCGTGGCCAGAGTGATGGCATTCTTGGGTCACTGGTGGTGCTGGGCATCAGTCTGTGCTGTGGCCACTCTGACCAGAGCATCTGGCCGGTTCCTGCTCTGCCTGTAGATGCTGCTCCGCCCAGGCAGGATATGGCCGTTTCCCGGGAGCCCTGTCTGGAGAGCCCTGGGAAGGCTTTTTCCTCCACTTGTTCTCAGTGTCCGTCTGCTTTTTGCCCCTCAGTTGTCCTGTCTCAGACTTCAGTAGAGAGAGAAGCTAGCAAGATCCCATTGCAGGAATATCTGTGCATCTCTTCCTTTCTCTGTACTATCAGTGAAAAATATGTATATTAACCTCCTAAACAGGAGCAAGTTTCATTTCATATCTGTTCTCCTGCTGGGCCCCTCCTCCCCCTGTGTGTTTTGTATTTCAGCTTGGTGGCATCCTGGCACAGGGACGTCTAGTATAGCAGGTGTTTCTGGGATGACTTCTATCTGGGAAGCCCCCGAGCTTTTCCATTGGGGGTCCTGCTCATTGCTTCCTCCATGCTTGCATCCGTCACACAAACATAAATAATGCAGTCCTTTGGTTGCAGTGTTCATTCAGGCAACGGGCAGTAGTGAAAATGCCACGATATTTGGAATCAGAAAGATTGGGATTTTAAGTTACACCCGCCATAGACGCATCGCATGTTTTTGCACCAGTCTCTTTGTTCTTGAAATATTGAATCCTTGAAGAATCTCTTCATGTGAAATAATAAATAAGACAGTGGAGTAATATCTTCCCAGGGTATGTAACATATTTTGTGTGTCGTAAATCGTCACTTATAATTACTTTTTTTAAATTGAAAATTTTATGGGGATAATTGTGGAGTCAGATGCAGTAGTAAAAAATAATACAGATTCCTATGTACACTTCACCCAGTTTCTTCTGATGGTAACACTTGGCAAACCTCAAGTATAATGTCACAATGACATTGTTAAAATCTAGAGCTTTTTCAGAGTTCCCCAGTTTTACTTGTACTTGTGCATGCATGTGAGTGTATTTCCTGCTATATAATGTTTTCACTGTTTTATTGTGATAAAATACAAATCACTTAAAATGTATCATCGTAACCATCTTTAAGTGCACGGTTCAGGGGTATTAAATACATTCATAGTCTTGTGGAACCATCGCCACCCTTCACCTCCAGAACTCTTTCGTCTTGTAAAACTGAAACTCTGCACCCATAAAACAATAACTTCCCAGCCTCTCCGCCCAGCCGCAGGCAACCACCATTCTCTTTCCTGTCTCTGTGGATTTACTACTCTGGGTATTTGCCCTTCTGGGACTGACTTATTTCACTGAGCGTCATGTTTTCCAGGTTCATCCGTATCATAGCATGTGTCAGAATTTTTTTTGTCCTTCTTAAGACTGAACGATATTCCGTAGTATGGATAGACCGCATTGTGCTTATCCACTTATCCATCAGTGGACACTTGGGTTCCTTCCGCGCTGTTGTGACTGACGCTGCTACGAGCTGTACGATTTTATTACCTGGGTAGGTTTGCGCCTCCATCACCACAGTCCAGACCTCAGCACTTCCAGCATCACAAGGATTGCTCCTGTTGTCCTTTTGTAACCACACCCACCTCCCTCCCGTTCCTTCTCCCCCCATCCCTGAGCCCTGGCAACCACTCATCTGTCCTCCATTTCTAAAATGTTGACATGACATGATGCTACGTAAATGGAAGCAAATAGCGTGTAATCTTTCATGATGGGCTTTTTCACTCAGCACAGCTCTCTGGAGATTCATCCAAGTCAGGTGTGTCCACACTATGGAAGTACCACTGTCGGTTTAATCATTTACCATTTGAACAGCATCCGGACTGTTTCCAGTTTCTGGCTGTCATAAATAAAAGCTTCTATAAACATTCGTGTGCAGGTTTTTTAAAAAAAATCTATTGGAGTATAGTTGATTTACAGTGTTGTGTTAGTATCAGGTGTACAGCAAAGTGAGTCAGTGATACACATATATATATATGCACTCATTTTTAGATTCTTTTCCCACGTAGGCCATTATAGAGTACTGAGTAGACTTCCCTGTGCTATACAGTAGGTCCTTATTAGTTATCTAGTTTATATATAGTACTGTTTATAGGGATTGACACATGCAGGTTTTTATAGGAATGAAAATGTTCATTTCTCCAGTGGTGCAGTTGCTGGGTTGTGTGTTAGACGGACCCTCCTCATGTTGCATGAGCCGTGGTCTCCCTGGTGACACAGTTTCCTGCTGTGTAGAAATGGAGGTGAAAATAATGTCATGTGGACCTTTTATCATTAACACTAGCCTGACAACAGACACCTTTAGGCAATCATGTTAAGAACATTGATAACTTTGTTACTGGTTCTTTTATCTCCTTTAGCCTCAATTTCTCTGAAGTGGCTCCACCATCTCAAAGATGTCATTCTGAGAACCTCAGAGCGTGTTGCCCTTCTTCTCTTGCCCTGCTTCTCCCAGGACCATACAGTCATAAAGCCCTCTTGATTTTGCCACTGCAGAGATTTTTATATCGTTCTCCTCCTAATTGATACTCTACCATCTGAATTTCAGCTAGTATAGTCTCTTCTCTGTATTACTAATGTGCTGTGTTTCCTGGGATCTCCGAGCCGGGTCACAGCTGACCTTTATAGCTGCAGATCGCAGTTCTCCTCTTCATGGCCACCGTCATGTCCACCTCAGGGCCTTTGCACCTGCCCCAGGAGGTGCCTTATCCTCTTCACACCGTTAGCTCATTCACCTTCAGCTATCAGCTCAAATGCCACTTCCTCATGGGAGGCCATCTGGTATATGTTCTTCTAGTATCCTGTCCTCTTCTTTCATAATATGTTTAAAATTTTAATTGTATATATTAGTTGTATAAAACCTAGGGCCCCATGTGGTTCAGTCTGGTGCTAGAGTTTCCCCAAAGAAGTTGACCAGAAGATATGTCATCTTAAAGCAATTTAAATCTTATCGCCTCTGGAAGATGACTCAGCCTCTGTCTTCCACGTATCAGTTCTTAACCATGGTACCCTGCCCCACTTTTATGAGGTGAGTCCTTGAGGTGCAGTGCTGTCTGGCCCACCGCCGTTCATGTCCCTGAAAACTGGGTTTGAGTCTTAGTTGTTTTTGTAGTTTTAGAACCCGGAACACTGACTGGCAGATATTGGGCGTTCCATTAATATTGTTGGAAAACATCAATGAATGGTTGAAACTACCTGTCTTATATATAGGAAATATTTGGTAAAAGTTGACAAAATGAGTGAATAATGAACACCTTTCTTAACTTTCCAGGTGATTTTTGAAGTCGTAACTTCTGGACATCAAGGCTACCTCGCCATTGATGAAGTGAAGGTGTTAGGACATCCGTGTAGTAAGTTACCTCAGCTTCTAATCATCCGGGGACGTGGTTGGGGGTGTATTTATGTTATGGATAAGAGAAGGCACTAAAACCTGGGGGAGGCCGTCCTACTCAGAGAGTCCCTGATGGGCCTCTGGGTGGTGCTGTGCTAGCCCAGAAGTTCAAAATCATGTGCATCATGTGTGATGTCATTGTACATATCTAAATGTCTTTAAAGTGAAAATCAGGAATAAGGACTAAGGGAACATCCACATCCACCCCCAGCATAGAACTTTGGGAGCTGAGCAAGCAAAAGTCTGCAAATGTGGGTGTCTGTGTGTGTGCTTAGGTGTACCAGCACGTGTGCTCGTGTGGGCACGTGCATATGTGTGTGCATGTGTGTGTCTGCATGTGTGCCTGTGCGCATGTGTGTATGTGCATGTTCTTTCATGCATGTGTGTGTGTGTGTGTGTACGTGCACTGAGTTTCCCATAATCACTACATGTTCATAAAAAGCAAGACAGTTGTGTTTGCCTTTTGTAAATTGTGATGAATGGTAGTGAGCTGTACAAATTACTCTGTATTCTTTTCTTCCCACTTAGCATTGTATTTAAGTCAATCCATGAGATTGTATCCTACGAATATACTACATTCTATTTTTTCTTTTCCTCTACGAACACTTAGTCCCCCTCACCCCAGTTTTCCTCTATGACAAACACGGTTGCCGTGAACATCTGTGTGTGTGTGCGCGTCTCTGCATGCGGTGTGTGAGAGCTTGGGCGAGGTGTATTCTTCAAGGCAGAATTGCTGAGCGGTAAGGTAGAAACATTTTTAGTTTTACTAGATGCTATGAAAAATGTCTGACCAGTTTATATGCCCACCAGCAATGCACGGACGTTTCATTTGCCCTATATCCTTGCCCCAAATTGATATCGTCAGACATTAAATCTTTGACCATCCCAGGGATGGCAGCCTGCTCTATGTTTTAGGATCCCTGGCATAAAAGAGAAATTGGCTCATTCAGACGATCCTAGATCTCTGCTGAAGGTCCCCACCCAAATTCATGAGAGAATGGTTATATCTACACTGATATTAGGAATACCAACACACGCAGGAGTGTCTGCTTTTACTGCATGGATTGAGAGATTGGCGCCATGATCACTCCCTGTGGTGGTTTCAGAGAAGCCTGGGTGGTTGGTATCTGATGGGCTCTCATGACACTGTTGTCTGATTCCATCCAGAGGGGTTCTCCCCTCTGAGATCTTTACCTGGTGCTCCAAGTTCAAGCTCAGCAGTCATCTTGTTCATTACTAAGGCCGACGTTACTTTTGTAGCATGGCGCTTGGCCTTTTATTCTGTCAGCAAGACTGGCGAGTTCAAGAAGAATTTCTGCCCCTTTTTTCTGAAAAGGCAAGAAAATGAACAATGCTGTCCCTAATGGGAACAGCAGGGCAAATTTAGGAAGCAGAATATAATTACCTGAGTTGGAACTTGGCCAAATTCTCAGAGTCGTAGCCTCGGGCTTGGAAAAGTGCCATGAGATCTTCTAATGTGCATGAATATTCAGGGCCTCTGATTCACCTCTTACGGGGAGGTAAAAAGTCAGACAGTAATACTGTAGGCCTACTATGGGCTGAGCACTCCGTTTCCCAGAGCAAACCTCACCACAAGGCAGGTGTCCCTGCTGCCCTGGGTATAGGTGTGGTGGCCACTGGCCAACAAAATAGCTCCTCAGGTGTAGCCCCTCCCATCCCGCAGGATCCGAGTCATCGCCTTCAGTAAGAGAGAAAGACTTAATGCTTTTCCTTCTATCAGAGCCTTCCTGAAATGTGTCTCCTGCAGTTTTGTGCATTCTTTCCAAGCCCAGCTGCCTGCAGCCATAGAAATGGAGTTTATGTCTCTCCTTCGGAGAATACCGGTGCTGATACTTAATTGGCTTTGCAAACTGCTGTTAGGAGATACAGAATCACAAAACAGGCTCTGTTCCAAGGTGATGGATGCTACAACAACGTGTTGAACTGTGAGCTTTGAATGGTTTTGATGATGGCCTTTCTGTAGTTATTTTTTCCTGAATCGCTAAGTTTATGGGGAAAACATGCAAATAAAGATTTTAAAGAAAGCAGTCGTTTCGTCTTAAAATGGAAAGCTTTATAGTTTGTATTCTAAGGGCTTTCCTATCAAGATCTCTAAATCATAATCAATTATTTTGAAATGTTGATGATGTTCATTAAATTTACATCGTGAAGAAACGTATTTCATATCCAAAACTATGCTTTCCCAGAAGATGCAAAACTGCTGAACTTTATTTACTTCACTCTAAAGGCCCCTGTTTGGATTCATATAGGTTTATGAGTAGACATTACGACATTTTTTTAAAAAATAGCTGTTCTGTTAAGTGTATACAGTTGCTCATAAAATTGATTTTCACGTAGTGACAGTAAGATACCAGATCAGCTTGAAACGTGGAGACGGCTGTGCAGTGACTTCAGACCACTTCTAATGAAGATAGGTAATTTTTGTACTTGGTACACATGCTAAAACTATATTTTGAATTTGGTTCAATAATCCTAGTAGGAGAAACTGAAGAAGCATTTCTTTCAGTTTCAAAACATTGTCTCCTGTTTTTAAGTAGGTTGTAACTTATGCATAGGTGGGTATTACTATTATTACCTTGTGGTGCTGATATGTATTTTTATATCTTGTAAGCCATGCAGCATTTTAACATCACATATCATTCAATTCATCCACTCAAAGTGCATGGGAACATGGGATGTTTTTCCTTTTACTCGGGTCTTCTAAAAGTTTCTTCAATAGCGTTTGCAGTATTCAGGGTACTAACTGAACTTCTTTCCTTATACTTTTTTTGTTAAATCTATCCCTATGTGTTTTATTTTGATACTACTTTAAGTGGAATTGTTTTCCTAATTTCTTTTTCGGATTGTTCATTGCAAGTGTATAGAAACACAATTGACTTTTGTATATTGATTTTGTATCCTGAGACCCTGTTGAGCTTACTTATTATAAACTCTGATTGTTTTTTGTGGATCGTTAGAATTTTCAAGACCCGTGTCATCTTTAGGTCGAGTTAGTTTTATATCCTGTTTTTCAATCTGGGTGCCTTTTATTCCTTTTCTTGCCTAATTGCTGTGGCTAGAACCTCCAGAACAATGTTGAGTACAAATGGAGAGAAGACATCCTTGTCATGTTCCTGTCTTAGGAGGGAAGCTTCCAGCCATTCGCCATTCAGTATGATGTTAGCTGTGGGTTTGGGTTTTTCATAGATGCTCATTATCTGGAAAGACATTCTCTTTTATTCCTTCTTTGTTGGGTATTTTTAAAAAATCAATCATGAAAGGGTGCTGGGTTTTAGCAAATGCTTTTCCTTTATGTATGTAGGAGAGGAAAAAGTTCTCCTTGACCCTCTTAGGGTCTCTGACTGGGTCTGAAAATGAAACTGACAAAGACAGTTTCATGGGAGTAAAGCATACAGATACATTTAATGTATGTTTTATGTGACATGGGAGCCTCGTAAGGAAATGGAGACCTGCAGAAACAGACCTGGTGTATTTATGCTGGTTCTCGTGAAGAGTAGACATTCATGGAGGAATATGATATGATAGAGATTGTACAGCAAGTGTGGCAAACTGAGGAAGACAAATAAGATGCGAGCGTTGATTCTTCTTGGTGAACCTTTGTCTTTGGAGATAAGAAAGCTCCTTTCTTCTGGTGCGGGGAGGGCACCTCTCACGTGAGGGTTTTATGGCCTGTTTAGGGGATAAGGGAAGGGAAGGTCAGAGTGACCTTCTTGCTACTGCTGTTTTCTTGAACTCCTTCAGCTTAATTTATTCAGTATGCAAAGGTGCCATATTTTGGGTAGCATTTCCTGAACTCCATTATTTATCAGATTATTGTATGGCTTTTGTCTTTTATCCTATTGGTGGGGTGTGTTATACTGATTGATTTTTGGATGTTAAATCAATCTAGCACTCCTAGGATAAATCTCACTGGGTTACAGTGTACAGTCTTTGTTATATGTTGTCATATAACACCTTAAATATGAAGTTATTTGCATATATGATGCCTTGAATTCTGAAATCTAAAAATTACACAGAATAATGCCTCATTATTTTTCTGCCAATTAAAAAAATAATATTATAATGAAAAAGATTGCAAAAACCCTCATAAACCTATGTGCCATATATAGGATAAAATGAATACAAAAATCCAAGACATTTCTGTATTACTACTTTGCAATATGAAATAAGTCAGCAGTTTCTTTAAACATTTAAGAAATGCTGAGCTCATAATATGGCATCCTAGGTTCAAATTTATTCTTATTTTATAAAACAAAATTAATTTTTCACTCATATTTATTTGCACACTCAAACATTGCTTGCCTACTTTCAAATTTAAATTTTTATGAAGACATTAAACAGTGTGATTAAAATAAGAATAACAGAGACATATAAAAATTGGAACTGTTTTCTGAATTATGTTTGTTGAATAAAAACTGACCCATGTGCTTTGGTTGAGAGACGCACAGAACTCAGAATTGAGTTTATTTGAGTTTATCATTTTATTTATTTTTATTTTTAAAAAAGTTTCATTGGAGTATAGTTGCTTTACAATGTTGTATTAGTTTCTACTGTACAGCAAAGTGAAGAGCATATATGTATACATATACCCCTCTTTTTTTGGATTTCCTTCCCATTTAGGTCACCACAGAGCATTGAGTAGAGTTCCCTGTGCTATACAGTAGGTTCTCATTAGTTATCTATTTTATACATAGTATCAATAGTATATATATGTCAATCCCGATCTCCCAATTCATCCCAACCCCGCCTTCCCCCTTGGTATACATACGTTTGTTCTGTACATCTGTGTCTCTATTTCTGCTTTGTAAATAAGATTGTCTACACCAGTTTTTTAGATTCCACATATATGCGTTAATATACGGTATTTGTTTTTCTCTTCATTTTACACATGGGAACTTAGCTTGGCTTTTTCTCCAGTGGACTATCATTCTTCTTCAAGAGATGGGTGACTAATAAAAGTTATTTGTACACAGTGCCTAGCTTATTCTTCTATGATAAGGATGTTGACTCTGTTTTTCCCTTGACAAATTATTCCATTAAGATCCATTCTCACCTCTCAAGCAAAACAAAAGTAGTTTTGTCTTGAACCATGTTAAGAGCTTCCTGCTCACAAGAGTTTCTTGGCCTCTGTGGCCCTATAAACTTGCCCACATAGTGGAGAATAATAAGGACAATGCTCTCCTCACAAGTAAATGTAGGGATTAAATGAGTTAATGTACATAATGAACTTAGAACAGAGCTTAGCACATTCTAAGAGCTCAATAAATGTTAGCTATTATTAGACCTACATCCTGATTGGCCCACGAGAATGAATTAGCTGCCGATTTTAACTCTAAGTAGCTAAATTGATTGATTTCTTAGATGGGATAACTTAGCAGTGTCCATTTTAAAAGTTTAAAAAATGTTTGCAAAATAGATTGTTTTCAGGTAGTCCCAGCTGTTCTTTTTAGCAGAAGTTGGCTCTCTTCTTTGTAATGATGTGCTACACAAATAGAAGCATTGACTGTGCATTCTGGCGGGCGGGCGTGGCCGCAGCCCATCTCAACCTGTGCCATTACATTAAAATGTAAGAGAAAATACAAAGGGGTCAGGGCACAGTCCGCTTTTGTCCATTCCCGTTTGCACTTTGATGTCGCAAATTACTGTTCTCTGATTTTGTTGTTAGTGTTTTGGTGCAGGCTTTGAAGAATCAATAGTATGAGACATCTACAAAAAGACTTGCATCCTGGTCAATGATAATTCCTGGCTTTGGGATCAAACGCTGATGTGAGATCAATTAATACCCGAAAACCTCTATTCTTTTGAAAACTGTTTTCTTAGTAAGAAACAAAAGAATATGGCAGAAATGAAAAAAAAGGAGAGTTGTACTCAAAAACCTTTTAGTATTCATGGAAGATATTTAGTTTTCAGAACTCCTGCAGATTCTAGGAAAAAAACTGGCATAGCATTTTGAAAGGGTATCCAGGAGACAAATGGGCCTATAAATTTAGAGAGAAAGAGAGAATTTTTCTTCCTGAGTATGGGATAGATTGAAATTTTCCACTGTAATGGTGCTCTACCTGTGTTACAATTAGTTTGGCAAGGTTCAGAGCACGCAGCTGAGCGTGGAATTGAAACTTTTCTGGCTGTGGAGCTCTTTTTCTTGGGGTCTTTTCCAGTTTCCAGTGATAGATCCATTATTTTAAATAATAATGAACATTTTTGAGGCTAAGTACCAGGCACACAGAATACGTCCTCCTGCCAGCATCTTGTTTAATCTTTATCCCAACCCTATGAAATAAGTACTATTTTTAAATCCTTATTTTGCAAATTAAAAAAAAAAATCCACTAAGGCTTGGGTTGAAGAATTTTTGCTTCTATTCAAAGGTAGTAAGAGCCTGAGCTTGAACACATATTATGCTGAACTGAAAACAGTTGTAGGGTTTACAGCACTAAGCAGGGAGAATCCAGGCATCTTAAACCTCTGGAATGATTATGTATGCCTTTGATGTTTATTGAAAAAACTTACAAATGTCACCAGTAGAAATTTTAACCTTCATGATCTTGGAGGAAACTGATCTGGAACATAGAATTCCATAGCCCCTTTGTCTTATTCACCCTGGTGGATGAATTAATTAATTGAATTAATTCTCGTGCTTGAAAAGGATAATTTGCTGATAAAAGTGTTTACACTTAATAGGTTTTTCTATCTTCATCTGGTTTCCATTGGAGGTATGGCTTTATTATTTTAGTCAGACTATTTTTTTTTTCCTGGTAGTCTTCTTCTCAACCAAGAAACACTATTTCCCAAACTGAACACAGCCAATCTGTTCAGAGAAGAACCCTCCCAAAATACAATTTGAACAGAGGTATCAATTCCTTAGACTCTTAACCTTACTGTGCAAGTAATAAGCCCTGGTGTCTTTGAGAAAACCGTACTGAACATCAAATCCATTCTAAAGGAGAAGGGATAGCCCTCATTCTGGGCAGCATGTCTTAATAAGGATGGGGGTACAGAAATACTATCACACAATCCTATCTTTGGCCACCAAATTAAAAATGTAAGTTATATTCTAATAGAACTCCTAATACAGTTAGCAAATTGTATTGGTAAATGAGCTTTGCTATGTCTTTCTCTTTGGTTCAGTAGCCATTGCTAGAAGCAGGGCCCTTAGGAAAACAACCTTCCAGGGCGGACCTACAATGGATGGACAGACCTATAGCAGAACCAGTGACAATTCTGATATTCCTGTTATTTATTATTGTTAAGTAAGCTGATGAAGCAGAGCACATATATTTAATCAGATTCTCCAGGAAGATTACAGAAATGAACACTTAGCATTTTTGAGGGCGTGGTAAAAAGAGTACTCTTCTACTCTGCTGGTAGAAATGCCAATTGTCATACGCTCTAAGGAAAGCAGTTCAGCAATTTGTGTCAAAAGTATTCTAACAATGCTAACTATGGGAGGACACAGCAGGGGTGATACTCAAAATAATTAACAACCCTTCAGCATAGGCTCTGAACTGACCCTGAGCTTAACCACGTGCGGTGACACTGCAGACCAGCAGCCGCAGGTATAACACCCCCTTAACCCAAGTTGTCATGAAAGATGGCTACACACCCAACACTCTGTGTTAGAGACCCAATGCGTTATAGTGACCTGCAGCCAGAGGCAAGCAGAGTTAGGAGGCCATGAGATGGACAGGAGAGGGTAACCTCAGTGAGATGTCCTGACGGAGGACATGTGTTATCTCAAGGGTCTAACAGCAAGCTAAGGGAATCCATGGAAGCTTTATGGAAGGAAAAGCATTGGAGAAGGTCCTTGAAAGTAGCTGGAATTCCAGCAGTCAGACTGGGAGCCATACCTGGTGGGATGAGAGCATGGGGAAGGCAGACACCGGGCTGCAAGGCTCACCGAGGCAGTGTGGCCTGATGGGCAGAGCCTGAGCTTTGGAACTGGCTAGCCCAAAGTTTCCACTCTGCTTCTGACGCTTAGTAGCCAAGTACCCACAAGTAAAATGGAAAAAATACCTTCCTCACAGAACATGTGTGAGTCATCAATGGAAAAGTTTCTGGCCCCTGAAATGCTCAAAAAGAACGTTACCTTTTTCCATTTTCTAAAAGCAGTGGGTCTTCCAGCTTCTTGGGAACAGTGAGTAGAAGAGAAATTTGATGCAGGGATTTTTTACACAGATCTTTAAAACCATAGAATGCTGTTATTCTTGACGAAGGGGAATTTGATTAAGTTAACGAGAAATAGTTTACAGGGCTTTAAGTTAATATAATAGTATTAGAAACAATGACCCAGAGTTATACTGGTTTTTTAGAAGTTACTTAGGACATTTTGCCTGCCAGGCATCATGAATGCATTGTCTGAGGTATTGGTGGCCTCCAAATTAGTAATGGGGGTTTCCTCTGTGTTACTGGTATTAAAATGCATTTTTCTTTGTTCTTGGATACTAATTCATTTCCACTCCTAATTATGTTTTTTACAGGCTAACGTTTAGTGCTTGTTTATCATCTTTGGGTGCCCAGGAGTGGGGTACCATTCTTTGAAAGGGTCTAGATGTGGTCCAGAGACACGTTGGCCCTCGGGGGAGGCTGACAAGGCATAAAGAATGCCTTCTAGCTGTCATCCAGGTTTATCCATCCCTCCCAGAAAACACTGGCATCCTGTCTTCTTCTTTTCTACTCCCTCACCTCCCCCCACCCCACCTCTTGCTGCTCTCTCTCTCCCTCTCTCTCCTTGTTTTGATAAGAGAATGTTTTCCTAAAAGTAGAAATTATCATAAAATTTCATTCCTGACCTGTCACTCCAGGTCCTGACACACATTTTCAGTGTGCTGTGGAAATGGGTCTGTGCTTCTCAGGTCAGACAGAGTGATCCTTTATTTAAACAGCTGTCCCTTATGCACGATGTATGTTATGAGACTTAATGCTGTTTAGCAGTTGGAATCATTCTTTCTTCTCGAATTGGAAATCCAGATCCGCCAACACCGCCGTGCTATAGCAGTCCCAATGTAATTTCACAGAATCTGTCTATGGGGATAGTATTTTTGGTAGCTGGGAAAGATTACACGAGTAATGCTGCATACCAATGAGTTGTATTAAAATATATATTACTCACAGCTCTGTACTTGGCTTAAAAAGTTTCCTTGGCACCAGCATTTGACTTCTTACTGTTCTTTTCATGTTGCTAGTATAAATATCTAGTATGTTTTTGTTCAAAACATCAATTAGGCCTCAGTATAATCTTTATTAATACAGGTCTGTTATTACAAGAAGGCTGCTGAGCTATGATTATTTGCACAGCAGGGACAATAAAGTATCTTCTTTCAGCCTGATTCTATCCCAGAATGCCTGGCTGTTGCAGAACACACCAGAGCCTTCCAGAATCTCTTTTACAATCCTAATGAAATCTTTAAAGCTCTTAGAAGCAAAGGCATTCTTTCCTTCAAAGGTAAACAAAAGGGAAAGGCCGGAAATTGCAGATAGATTAAAAAAGACACCTATGAGTTCAGATCTCGACTTTTAACCTGTTTAATTCTTTCTCTTTGTGCAGCCAGAACGCCTCACTTCCTGCGGATTCAGAACGTGGAGGTCAACGCGGGCCAGTTTGCTGCCTTCCAGTGCAGTGCCATCGGCAGGACTGTGGCCGGCGACAGGCTCTGGTTACAGGTACGGTAACTCACTTTCATGGTTCAGAGAGAGTCCAGCGGGCAGAGTGCGTGTCCCCTGGGGAGCGCCCCAGAGATCGGGTCAGTGTCAGGCCCCTACGGGAGACGGATGCTCTGAGCAGTTTCCCCAGTTCTTTTCCTTCTTTCGCAGTAAGTAGCCAGATTACAAAGAGCTCTAGACAAGCTCAGTGTTGTTCTCCACAAACCTTGCTGTGAATTTCTGGTTTTTCCCTTTGCTTCTGCTTCGCCATCTCATTTGGAAGATCTGGTTACCAAATTACTTTTGGAGCAATATGTTGGAGTCCAAAATACAGTACCTTTCCCCCACTCTTCCTCTGGAAAAAAACCCAAAGAAGCATACGTGCACGCGCACACACACACACACACACACACACACACTAGTTTATAGGCCTTTCTGTAATTTTCATTTCTGCAGCAATAAGCTTAAACTTATAAATTAATAGCACACCTTTTACCTTTGAGCACTTAAGCAGACTTTTTTTTAGGGTCATCATAACTTGTGTGTCTCGTTTTATTGTCTTTCAAACGCCACCATCTGTATTTTGCACGGCCAGTAGTTTCATGGACAGATCAAGGGTTTCAGGAATTCTGACCAAATGAGCGGGAGTACGTGACCTGTCCCCCCTAACCAGCACGCCCCCCCACTTCTTTAGACTCTGGGTTTCGTTTCCCCCGTAGAATTCTCCAATTTTATTCTTATTGCTTCTTGTTGCGCATTGATCTATAGGCTGCTTGTTCTCCACCTTGACTAGTGTTGATTTTACCCCTTTCCTTACAGATTCTATTGTGGGTTTTGTTTTGGTTTGGTTGGTTATTTACTTATTTTAGTTTGCGACTGAGCTGCGTTATGTTCTAACCCTTCTCTGCGCCTGTTCCGTTCCACTTGGGCTTCTGTTCCACGCGTGCCGAATTTTCCTTGATATATGTCACTCTCCACCTATCATGTGTCTCCTTCTGCCGTGTAGTAACAATTGTCATGTGTCACATTTGCCTGACACTCTATTATTTTTAAATCCCGTATTCCTTTTAATCATCACAGCTGAAGTCAGTGGTCACTTTTCTAACTCCATTTCTGGGGGAAATGAAAAACAGCGAAATGTGCTATCCCAAGATCACTCAGCAATGTGTTGACAAATGGGGAATACATGCTGAGGGAGGCTTCTTAAATGCTTTGGGGTCCTCTGCACACAATCCTCTACCTTCTACCCTGATGTCACTCTCTTTTCTCATATCCTGTTGTCCCCATGAGAGAGTCCCCAGGCCAGGAGAGAGGAATGTGTGCAGAGGACTGAAATGGTATGTACCAAATTCATCTTTTTTTTCTGTTTTTTCGAGTGCTTTTATTTTTTTAATTAGCTTGTATTGGTGTATAGTTGATTTACAATGTTGTGTTAGTTTCAGTTGTATAGCAAAGTGATTCAGTTATTCATATACATATATCCACTCTTTTTTAGATTCTTTTCCCATATAGGTCATTACAGAGTATTGAGTAGAGTTCCCTGTGCTGTACAGTAGGTCCTTGTTGGTTATCTGTTTTATATATAGTAGTGCGTATATGTCAATCCCAATCTCCCAGTTTATCCCTCCCCCCCATTTCCCCCTTGGTAACCGTAAGATTTCCACAGCTACAACTCTACTTCTGTTTTGTAAATAAGTTCATTTGTACAATTTTTTTAGGTTCCACGTATTAGCGATATCATATATTTGTCTTTCTCTCTCTGACTTATTTCAATCACTATGACAATCTCTAGGTCCAAATTCATCTTTACTGTTTCCTTCGCTCTAAAAATTTTGTAATCACTACTTTAAGAGCTTGTTGCAGCATGTGAAAAATGTGCTTGACCCTGGTCTTCGGTATTCAAATTTTTTTTTATCCTACATCCCAGTTATTTTAGCTTCTTGATGTTAGAGCTTGAGAATTCTTTTTTTAGTTAGTGCTTGTTTCGTATTACATTTGATCAAGTTTGGCTACATATGTATGTGTGGTAATTGATGAGACAGACGTTTTTAATTGGCATTTTTCACAATGCCTTACCTTCCTTTTCGTATTTTTTTTTTTTTTTTTTTTTTTTTTTTTTTTTTTCTGTACGCGGGCCTCACTATTGTGGCCTCTGCCGTTGCGGAACACAGGCTCCGGACGCGCAGGCTCAGCGGCCATGGCTCACAGGCCCAGCCGCTCCGTGGCATGTGGGATCTTCCCGGACCGGGGCACGAACCCGTGTCCCCTACATCGGCAGGCAAACTCTCAACCACTGCGCCACCAGGGAAGCCCCATGCCTTACCTTCCTTTTAAAAATGAAAATACCCCCCCCAAATTTTTGTTGTTGTTGTTTTTGTTTGTTTGTTTTTTTGGTTTTTTTTGTTTTTCGGTACGCAGGCCTCTCACTGTTGTGGCCTCTCCCGTTGCGGAGCACAGGCTCTGGACGCACAGGCTCAGCGGCCATGGATCACAGGCCCAGCCGCTCCGCGGCATGTGGGATCCTCCCGGACCGGGGCACGAACCCATGTCCCCTGCATCGGTAGGCAGACTCTCAACCACTGCGCTACCAGGGAAGCCCCCCCCAAAATTTTTTAAAATAAATAATGAAAAAATGAAACTACCCTCGTCATCTTTGATTTATCTCCTGAAATCTTAATTTTTCATGGAAAGTATTTTTTTTGTCCCTGATATTTGTTTTAATGTTATTTGAGAGACTACAATAAAACGACTAAGCTTTTGTCTCAGCAGTCTTAGACATTCACAGGAATTTACAGGCAAGTTGAAAATACAGTTTCGTTTTTTGTTTTTGTAAGTATCCTGGCCTTGGGAGGGTCCTGCTTACACTTGAGCACTTCCTTGGGGCTGGGATCTTTAACTCCTTCCTCTTACGAAGTGGGAGACTTTGTTTTAGAGAATCCATCATTCTGTAGGGAGAAAGCTAGCTACCAGTTTGCAAAAAGGGTCTAATTGCAGAACTAGATTCTGCATTAGGTCTAAATGCAGAATTCCCAATGCTGATTCCACTATAGAATCACATGGAGAGTTAAAACAAGGTGTGGTCTACACCGGATTCTGATTTAATTGATCTGGGGTAGCCTCAATCTGACTCTCATGCTGAATTTCCCACCTACCAGGCCTGTCTTGTTTCATTCTATTAAATTTAATCACAGTGTTGATAGATTGTTTCCCAGTCAATCCATTAATGCCTCTCTTTGCCAATTACCCCGTCTTCTCTTGCCCTTCTTATCATCAATGACTGCCTATTGTCCTGCAGCTTTCAAGAAGGATCGTGTCAAGAAGGGACTGAGGGTAAGACAGAACTGGGATGACTTTGAAATTCTAAGTGACACCGAGTTTGTCCTGGACTCAGCCTGCTATGTGGTTTGTGAGTCTTTGTGATGTTAGAATAGTTTTAGTGTTCAATAATTTATTTCCTCTGTTTAGATAGGCATTCTGGGGGGAGATGTTTATTTCGTTAGCAGCTGATGAAATAAGACAAGGGTCTTTCACTTGTAAAGATGGCTTCTATCAACCTGTGTTGTGTGAGATGGTTTCCAGCAGGCATCGGGATTTGTGGCAGGGGATGGTTTCACAGAGTCCTTCTGCTCTCTTGCCTGTGCCCTGGCCCTTTGCTTCAGGCAATTCTTTACAAGTTGTGGGGAGAAGCAGACCTGGAAAACTAGACCAGGCCTCTCTAGTCTTGGAGGTATGAATACGGACTTTTCTTCCTTCCTACCTGAATGTTCTAACACTTTCAAAAATGCTTTCCTGAGCTTCCCTGGTGGCGCAGTGGTTGAGAGTCCGCCTGCCGATGCAGGGGACATGGGTTCATGCCGCGGTTCATGCCGGGGTTCATGCCCGTGAGGCATGGCCGCTGAGCCTGCGCATCCGGAGCCTGTGCTCCGCATCAGGAGAGACCACAACAGTGAGAGGCCCGCGTACGGCAAAAAAAAAAAAAAAAGCTTTCCTGCATCTGAACTCCCTTGGAAAAATAGTTCTAAGATTCAGGCAGAAAACTGAATAAAAAAATGTTTAGGTTTCTCTATCATTTGAATCTTCCCAATAGTAAGTCAAGATTTAGAAATAACTAATACATCCTTCATTGGAGGAACATTGATACAGCGAAGCGTGATCATTTACAGTCATTTGCATTACAGTCTTTTGAGTCCTACTGTAGGCACTCTGTGGAGTGTCATGGTGTATCCCATGGTTTTGTACTTCTTTTTTATAGATGAGGCTTTTGAGGTGCAGGATTGGCGAGGTTCAATGGCATAGCTGGGAATAGCACACCCCTGTTTTTTCAGTTTTATTTCACCACTGATTAATTCCACTCTGCTGTGCTGGCTTCTCCTATCCCGAGCTAGGTGAATAGGTAATACGCCCTTACTACTTTGTTAGAAGATTTGGATGTAACTGACATTACGTAATTTACATCCAGGAGGCAGCTTGACAGCAACAACAACAACAAAAAAGTCCATCTGTATTACATGTACATCTTGATCCACGTCTATGAAAAATGGCCAGTGGTTTGATTGTTTAAAAGTATAGATTAAATGTGATCAATGTCAGAGTCTTTCACAAACACATAACACACATAAATCTGAGGATGACACTAATGAAGAAATGTTTATGGTTAGCAGATGTGTCCCATCTGCTTCCATTTTCTCCGTCTCATCCATGGGCCACACAGGTTATTGTCAATGTGGAATTGGTCTTTCTAGAATACAGAACAAGGAAATAAAACACAGCTCATGAACCTCCATTGTTGTAGCTGCAAAGCATCTAAAAGACCTTCCAGACAGTGTGCAGGAGGAAGACAGCATCTATCAAACTATTTTTATGTAGTAAAAAACTGATGTGCATTGAATCTGCTGAGGATACTTGCTACGTGCTATCAGATATGGTGATCTTTGCGTCCAACTGGGCTGTAACCATGGGAGACACTCAAGTGAAATGTGTTCGCAAAACAATTCAAGCACCCAAAACAGGACCATGTATTTCTTGGTATTATCAACTTTCTGGTCACTGTGGAGCCTACATTTTGAAATATCTTAAGAGTATGTTTATATTTAAGATACTGAGAAGAGAAAATAGAATTTTAGATGTTCTTTTTTTATACTTAAATGTTATTTGCTGATGGGCAGTTTGTGAGTTACACATTTTTATACAGTCATTGACCCTTTAAGCCACATATTATTGTATTACAATTACTATTTTTCTTTCTGAAGTATTTAAAATTTTATTTTCTGCCATAGGCTTGTTTCTCTTGGGAATTAATATTTATAATGCCTCTTTCAGCTTTTCAATGAATCACCAAAGCTGATATTGACACTGGTAAATCTGAAGATGGTGTGTGCACATTCTTTTCCAGGGAATACAGCCCACTTTGCCCTCTTCTGCATCTGGTCCAGTTTGGGGCACTTTTGTAATTTCTGCCCTTCAATTCATTTTTGATACATTGTAGAGGCTCTTCCATTCCTTACTCTTTTCTTTTTTTTTTAAATAAAATTTACTTATTTATTTATTTATTTTTGGCTGCATTGGGTCTTCGTTGCTGCGCGGGCTTTCTCTAGTTGCAGCGAGCGGGGGCTCTTCTTCGTTGTGGTGTGTGGGCTTCTCATTGCGGAGTGGCTTCTCTTGTTGTGGAGCATGGGCTCTAGGTGCGTGGGCTTCAGTAGTTGTGGCACACGGGCTTCAGTAGTTGTGGCTCATGGGCTCTAGAGCACAGGCTCAGTAGTTGTGTCTCATGGGCTTAGTTGCTCCACAGCATGAGGGATCTTCCCAGACCAGGGCTCAAACCCGTGTCCCCTGCATCGGCAGGCGGATTCTCAACCACTGCACCACCCGGAAGTCCAATTCCTTACTCTTTTTACTCCATATCTTAGTCAGCTCGGGCCACTGTAACAAAAATGCCATAGACTGAGGGGCTTAAACAACAAATATTTATTTCTCACAGTTCTGGAGGCTGGCAGTCTTAAGATCACGGGCCAGCGTGCATGTTCTTGGAGAGGACAGCTCCCGGTTTGCAGACTGCCATCCTCTTGCTGCATCATCACTTGCATCCTCTGGGCTCTTCATCCCCTTATAAGGGCCCTAATCCCGTCATGGGGGCTCCACTCTCACGACCACATCTAAACCTAAATACCTTCCAAAAGCCCCACCTCCAGTACAATCCCAGTGGGGAGCAGGTCTCATCATATGAATTTGGCGGGGATGCAAACATTTAATCTACAGCACTCAGCTACCACATCAAACTCAGAAGTGGGTGGAAATGAAGGCGCTTCAGCCCTCAGGACAAATGGCAGAAAACAAGGAGGCAGTGGAGATGCCTTTTCAAAGGTAGACAGACGGAGGCTTTGATAAAACCCGGGATTGAAATGTGCCTGTTGGGTGAATAGAAGCTGGTGAAGGAAAGCTGGAAAATCATACTTTTCTCTCAACAGATCTTAGAGGCCCCATCATTTTTAAATGGCCCACTTTTTAGAATCACAAAATTATGTAACTTCTGAATTTGGAACAATCTTCAAATTAAATTCCTCATTTTATTAATGAGAAAACCAGCTCAGAAGAGGTAGAGAACTTTAACACAGTCATCTATCCAATTATTATATTTATTATAGATAATTCCATTTTGCTAGTGAAAGTCAATTATATGTAAAAATATTTTTGCTTATGTATAAATTAGTAAGTTTTGTCACTTGGACATTTTTCTTCACTGAGTGACCTTGTATTTCAAATATTATCCTTTTAACCAAATATTCTCAGATTTACTATGAAAATATCTGCATTAACCTTGGAGCCATTATAGCAGAATATAATTTGAGTTGTTTTCTTTTAGCAAACATCCTTTGGTGTTTATTAGAAGTAAGGTACCAGAATAGCATTTTAAAATGACTTCATAACGTGCATCAATTCACAGAAATAGAAAAGGAAATCAGATGACATTACTCTGAAGTACGCTCTTAAAAACACTGGTGCAACCCAGCACCTAGAAGGGTACCTGTCACATAACAAATCTTCAGTAAACCTGCTCATGGCTCATGGCTTACAGATGCCTGAACGACCAGGTGTCTCCTGCAGGTGAGTCCCAAAGGTACATAGTTGGACCAGGAAAACAGGCACAAACTGTCTTTTTGGAATGCTTCTTTTAGGTCTGTGGTTCATCTTCAGAGGGATGGTGTTTGATGAGAAGAGGGATGGATAGAATCTGGTGGTGTCTTTTCTGCTGTTTCAGAACATACAGCAAGTATGCAGAGTTTGAATAATTTTAGAAGAAAATGTGATCAATACATCATCACTTTTCCTTCATTTCTTGTAACCTTTCCCTAGGCTTTTAAAATTCTCTATTGTAAATTTTTGTTCTTTAATTCCCCCTTTCAAAAAAAAAATTCTTGCCATTGGACCTCAGTAAATGGTAATAGAAATATAGGTCTAATAAAGCTGGTCCTCTTGAGTTCTCACCATGACAGCAGACCTGTGTCATAGTAATTGATGAATAACCCCACCCACTCATTTTTTTGGTATGGAATATAATTCACTATGAGCTTTTAATTTGGGAAGCTTGCTCTTTGAAAAATTATATTCACTTGGGATTAATTTTTTTTTTTTTAGTTACTGGCCAAGTGGTGTTGTTTTCTACTGAGAGTTTGCTATATCATTCCTCTTAACTGGGTATGACCTATACAATGGTGAAAAAAGCATTTTCACCAGTCTAATAAGTTTCTCACATTGCTTTTCTCAGCTCAGCTAATTTTAGACCTTTTTGAGAGAAAAAGGAAAATCCTGAGATTCTGGTAACTTAAAATGATTCTCATAGCTCCTCTGACCTGTATAATTTGGTTCATGAATGAATATGTACATTGTATTAATAATATTTACATTAATAGCTTCAACAGATGTGTTTGAAATAAAATAATTATAACTCCTTTTGCTGAGTCCCACTGTTTGCTGAGTACTCTGCTAGGGTGTGTTTAGCCATTTTTTCCCTTAACTGATCCCAAGGAGAACTCTTTTATGTGCCCATTTATGGAAGAAGAAAATGGGCCTCAGGAAGTTTCAGTGGTTTTTCCATTTGCACATTGCTAGTAACAAGGTCTGGGTTTTGAACCAAGCCATCTAAGTCTAGACTCTATGTCCTTAACTGTAATGCCTCTCGCATAGCACAAAGACCCAAACATTTCTTCATGGATTCATAAACATCATATAGTAATTTAAGTGATACCTTTTATTGGCATTTAAAATGAAACTTTTATTCATGTGCGTGTACTATTGCCTTGGCTTCTGTGTTGTGGAATGTGTATATTTGGTCAACCTTTCTCGGTGATTTTTAGTTTCCTTCACAGATTCTGTGGGAAAAACATCACAGCTGTATATCAGAACCATTTTGTAATTATATATAAAAGCCATAAAATGATTTGAAAAGGAGTAAAATTATGGCTCCCTTATCAAACCTAACATGGGTGTTTTTAGACCCTATATATCAAAGCATAAATTTAACATCACTTACTGTCATAGAAAACACCAGGGGCTTCCCTGGTGGCGCAGTGGTTAAGAATCCGCCTGCCAATGCTGGGGACACGGGTTCGAGCCCTGGTCTGGGAAGATCTCACATACTGTGGAACAACTAAGCCCGTGTGCCACAACTACTGAGCCTGTGAGCCACAACTACTGAGCCCGTGTGCCACAACTACTGAAGCCCACGCACCCAGAGCCTATGCTCCACAACAAAAGAAGCCACCACAATGAGAAGCCTGTACACCACAACAAAGAGTAGCCCCTGCTCGCCACAGCAATGAAGAAAGAAAGCCCGTGCACAGCAATGAAGACCCAATGCAGGCAAAAAATAAACGTAAATAAAATAAATAAATTTTAAAAAGAAAATACCAGGAAGAGACAAAGAGGACTGTCTTCAGTTGCTATAGGAACCACTGGCTCCTTAAAATTTTGAGTGGTTGAAATCACATCCATTATTTAGTCAGTTAAATATCCACATATATGATATACTGTTGAACATTCAGCCTGAAACCACCAGCAGCCTTGAAAGCATACACCATATCTTTTAACTTATATGATTTTGGATTACCTTCATTTAAAGATTTATTTTACATGGATGAAAGAGTAGGACATATCTAAGGGGATTCTGAGAGAAATTAATTAATGAATTTTACTCTGTGATATTACCTGTCTCAGTCAAAAAAGGTGTAAACAGCTGGTGCTTTGAGGAGGATGCAGCAGGAGCAGCTGGAGCGTTTTCCTCCACTGCGATCTGAAGGCCTCTGGGCCAGGCTCTGGAACTGTACTGTGAAAACTGCAGGTCAAGATGGTTCATCTTGGAGGACGGAAGAGAAAGGCATCGACTGCTAGCCTTAAGGACTGCTTGCTTTGGACCCAAGAACCACGCGTCCTGTAAAAGCACTTGTTCTGTTTTTTTTCTCATATTCATCAAAAGGTTCATTTGTTTCTCTTGCTTCCAAGAATCCGCAGCTGTGTCACGAGAAGGGAAGGTGGAGAAAGCCCTGCTCTGGAAGTCCCGTGGTTGAGGGCTGAGAATACTAAACACTGTCTCTTCTGTCTCCTGTTAGTGATGCAGGCCTTGGAGTGAGGGTCCTGGAGAGTTTGGACACTGTTAGAATCTCTGGTTTTTTCCTCTTCTGTCTCTTCTTTTTGGAAGGGGAAGAGAAAAAATGGAAAATGTTTTAGCTAGGAGGTAAACATATCTGCTTTAGGTAACCTTGAAAGTTCTAGGAGATTTTCAGTCTGGTAACCTGGAATTATGTACCTAGAAAAGAGAGAGGGAAGAAACACGACAATTTTTGATGGGTTTTGATTTCAAAAATGTCTTTAGGACCAGAGAAATGGAATGGAAAACAAAGCATGCCGCTTGTAGTCCTAGAGGGACCCTGTTTGGGATAAGGCCAGAGACCTCTGAGACAGGCACACGGTGGCAGTCAAGTGGTTCCTATAGAGGATGAACTTTGAAATTATAAAGCAGGTCATTATTCTCTTCTGTATCTCTCCCACGTATAAAAAAGCAACCCTTCATTCCCTTTGTTCAAAGCAAAGGGAATTGGCTATTGTCCAAGTGTAAGAAAATTATGTTTGGACTTCCCTAGTAGCGCAGTGGTTAAGAATCCACCTGCCAATGCAGGGGACACAGGCTTGAGCCCTGGTCCAGGAAGATCCCACGTGCCGCGGAGCAGCTAAGCCCGTGTGTCACAACTACTGAGCCTGCGCTCTAAGGCCTGTGAGCCACGACTACTGAGCCCGTGTGCTACAACTGCTGAAGCTCGCATGCCTAGAGCCTGTGCTCCGCAACAAGAGAAGCCACCGCAATGAGAAGCCCGCACACCGCAACGAAGAGTAGCCCCCGTTCGCCGCAACGAGAGAAAGCCCGCGTGCAGCAACGAGGACCCAATACAGCCAAAGATAGATAGATAGATAGATAGATAAATAAGTACATAAATAAATTTATTTAAAAAAAAAGAGGGCTTCCCTGGTGGCGCAGTGGTTGAGAGTCCGCCTGCCGATGCAGGGGACACGGGTTCGTGCCCGGGTCTGGGAAGATCCCACATGCCGCGGAGCGGCTGGGCCCGTGAGTCATGGACGCTGAGCCTGCGCGTCCGGAGCTTGAGCTCCGTAACGGGAGAGGCCACAACAGTGAGAGGCCTGCGTACCGGAAAAAAAGAAAAAAACAAAAACAAAAACGAGAGATTTCCTTCTAATTGCTTCTTAGAATTATTTTCTTTATTTATATTTTTTCTTTTCTTTTTAAATACTGAATATAGTTCTCTGTGCTACACAGTAAGTCCTTGTTGGTTATCTATTTCATAGAGAATAGTGTGTATATATTCATCCCAAACTCCTATTTTTATTTTTATTATAGAAATTATAAATGTATACAGAGGTAGACAGAATGATGTCATGAACTCAATATACCCAGCATCCGACTTCAAAACCAACAATATGTGACAAGTTACTTCCTCTGTGTGTCCACCTGCTCCCCCTCTGATGATTTTGAAGCAGTCCTAGTCATCATATCATGTAACTTGTAAATGTTTTCTAAAACAGGAGTTGGCAAACTTTTTTTGCGAAGGGCCAGATAGTAAATTTTGAAGGACACAGGGTCTTAGTTATAGCTCTTCATCTCTGCCATTGTAGCAGGAAAGCAGCCACAGACAACACAAAAATGGATGAGTGTGGCTGTTTTCCATACAGCTTTATGTATGGACACTGAAATTTGACTTTCATGTCATTTTCATTGTCACAAAATACTATTCTTCTTTCGATTTTTTTCAATCATTTAAAAAATGTAAAAAACATTCTGAGCTTGCAAGCGGTACAAAACAGGTGGCAGGATGGACTTAGCCTCAAACCCCTGCTCTAAAAGATAAGAGCTCTTTTAAAAAAATAGAATAATCACCGTGTATGCCCTGCGAAAACAGTGTTCATATATCCTTGGCTGTCTTGTAACTTTATTTCTTTTAGCAGTTGTTTCATTTGTGATTGCAGTAAAGTTCACACTTTGCAATTGGGTGGTGAGTGTCTTAAGTCCTTTTTATCTTTAGGCTCCCTGTTCATTTCCCTCCATTTGTGATGGCTGTTATTGTTGTGGAAAGTGGGTTTGTCCTGCACAGTCCTCCCGTGTTTTGAGTTTTGCTTATTGCCCTATGGTAGCGTCATTTAACGTGTTCTGACTGCTGTGTTTCTTGCAAATTACGTCTCCTTTTGTGATGTTATCAGCCACTGATGATCATTCCTAGGGTCATTAATTCATTCAGGGTTGCAGAACTGTCCCATTCTCAGTCCTTCTTTGTTTAGTCACTAGAATACTTCTAAAAAGAAAAAAGCTCTCCCATTATCAACCATTTGGGTATCCTGGTATATAAATCGTAAAGGGAAGGTGGTATTGATACTTGATATTTTTGTCCTTTTAAGCAAATTGTCAAAAATAGTGAGGTAGTTCACTGGTAGTTCACAAGTGACCAAAGGGGTTACTTAGTATTATTGTCATTGATGTCATCATTGTCATCATCAACCTGTGGATATAAACACATTTGATGAGTTTCGATCCATTGCACTTATTATCTTTATTGCTGCTCAGATCTTCCACCCCTAAACAGTGGGGTTTACCTGACCTGAACCATCTCGATGGCTTTCTTGCTTTGTGGTGTAACCGTATGTTCCAGGCTTGTATTTTCCACCTTAATGACCTAGAATTGGCCGTTTCTCCAAGGAGCGCTGGTTCTTTTTCAGGGGGAACTGGTAATTAGAACTTACAATCTGATCGCAGAGTTGCTTATTCCTACTCATTATTGTTTCTGGATCTTCCCATCCTATGGAGCTGGGATATATACGTATGCACACATACACACATTTAAGAATAAAGCCTGTCCTGAGATCATATTAATAATTCAAATTCAGAACTACAGGGCTTTTAACCTTTATCTTGCGCCTTTATCTTCTTTCAACTATGTTTTCAGAAAAGAGTTGTATGTTTTAAGGCATATTGATTGGGGAAAAGTGACGTTCTTAGCCTTGTTTATGTTTAACTAGCCTTGCCTCTTAGATTATGGACAACTCGGTAGGTTCTGCCATCTTCCTCATGGTCAAGTGCTGTTATCACAGTTTTGAAGTAAACAGGGTCAAGTCCTAGCCTTGCAGACCCAAACCTTTAACCCAACAGGAAATGTCAGTCAGCATCAGGTTCCTTAGTTTGATGTGGCTAGATTAGTCCTGTCAACGGATTTTAAGACTAAAGAGCTTCTAATTTCATTGGTATTTCTAATTACTGCACTCATTATATATATCCTATATTATTTGGATGAACTTTTAAATAAAATTTAAACACAGGTTGTTAAATATTATTCATGCATTGTAAACATATATTGAACTATGTCTAAATATCAGAATGAGGTTCTACATTTTTGTAATCAAATTCTTTACTTGAATATGCCTATAAGACTATCATATGTTCGAATAATATGTTACTTTGGCTATCTGTATACCCATTAGCCAGTTGAAGAATACGTGTCAATAGATATTCACAGTATATGATAACATAAGTAAGAACTTCTGGTTCAGTATTCCAAGTTGATAAGTATTTGTGTTAGCTTGGTTATGGGATAGAAATCAAAGGTCAGTACCATCTGAGTTATTAAAATTAAAAAATACATGGGCTCCAGAAAGTAGATTTGTTGAGGTATTCAATTATTATTGGATTTAGATTACAGGAAATGTTTTAAACAAAATTATTCCTGGCCCTGCTGATACTATTAGTGATCCCAGTGGCAAGAATTTCAACCGGTATCTTACAAATGGGCATATTTGAAAGTGGAGCGAGACGGACTATTTTCTCTATTAAAGAAATGAAAGTGCGGTTTAATCCCCACCCGTGTGGCTAAGGAGGGGCGAATGGCTCTCCTGTATCTTCTCTTGGCCCCTGCACTCAGAGTGGCTCCAAAATGGGATTAATTTGCTCCCAGCGCTGCTAACTGCCCAGACCTCAATTTCTTTCAATCACTGCTCTGATTATTGCAAAACTCTTTCTGAAAGACTTAATATGAATCTTTTCTGCTGGCAAATTACTGCTCATTTAGAAGTCCTAGAGTTAGTCCACTGCAGAAAGAAGGTTGGAAGTCTAATTTAAATAACTATCAGGACTTTTTTTCGGGCTTGCTCAAATTGAAATGCATGCGTGTTGGAAGATGCTCTTGCTTTTCTAAAAAGCTGCATTTAACCCATTAAGATCATTTCCTTGCAGATTTGGCCGTTATGGTTGTCTCATTAAGTTGACAAAAGATGGGTCAGCAGTTTCTTTAACACCTAGACACCTGGTGCCGAGCTCTGCCTGGAACCGGGGGTTTTGTCCTGAGGACTCGGAGCCTCTCTTACGGGGAAACTCATATTCTAAAGAACAATCGCAGTCCCATCCTTGGTGATGCCTCATTGTCCTGCTGTAATGCTATTAAGAACCAGCTCTCCAGTCCTTGTCAGGGCCGCCTCTTCTAACTCTGTGAAATTGAGAGAAAACTGCCTGACAAAGGTGCTGTCTCTATCCAGTGGACATTTTCATCATTTTGTTTTGCGGGAATAACAGCCTCCCCATAGTTTCCTCGCTGCTCAGGGGTACCCCAGGTTCTGAACACATTGTTATGTCTGGTCCTCCCTGTCATGGGGAGAGGCAGACAGGGAGAGGGACTCAGCCCTTTCACATCGTCCAGCATCAGAGAAAATGGGCCAGCCATGGTTCCCTGCCTTCCCTGTTGAATTCTGACCTAAGGAAGAGTATCTGGGGACCAAAAGGCATCTTAAAAATCAGTCTGTTCAGTTACCTATTCAGTGCCTAAATCCCTTTCAGTATTACACAAGACGGAGGAGATATGGAGGCATATGTATATGTATAGCTGATTCACTTTGTTATAAAGCAGAAACTAACACACCATTGTAAAGCAATTATACTCCGATAAAGATGTTTAAAAAAATGGATATATATATATATATATATATCCATTTTCTTTCAGATTCTTTTCCTTTATAGGTTATTACAAAATAGTGAGTATAGTTCCTTGTGCTATACAATAGGTCCTTGGTGGTTATCTCTTTTTTATATAATAGTGTGTATATATTACTTCCAAATTCCTAATTTATCTCTCCCCCACCACCTTTCCCCTTTGGTAACATAAATTTGTTTTCTATTTCTGTGGGTCTATTTCCATTTTGTGACTAAGTTCATTTGTATCCTTATTTTAGATTCCACATATAAGTGATATCATATGATATTTGTCTTTCTCTGCCTGACTCACTTCACTTAGTATGATAATCTCTAGGTCCATCCGTGTTGCTGCAGATGGCATTATTTCACTTTTTCTATGGCTGAGTAATATTCCATTGTATATATATGACACATCTTAAACCAATCATCTTGACGCATGTGATCTGAGAACTGGGCTAATACAGAACCGACAGGTGCTGTTGGACCTGCTGAATGTATTCAGCCTCAGGAAACAAGACCAGGATTAAAGTGTGAATGCCAGGATTTCAAAGGGAAAGAATGAATATGGCCCTCAGAAGCGCATCTTTCTCTGGCGTTTGGGCACATGATCTGTTCTCGTTTTAATCCTACCCCGTCCCTGTCCCCATGGTCTTTGGTCCTTTCCTTGGGGCGCCCCCTCCTCTCCTGTCCTGTCACTTTCCATCTGGCACTGGCATCGCCCCTTCTTTCTCTGCGGGTCGCACTTCTTCCTCTTCCTTTTGTTCTCTCCATCTCCCTGCCTCTCCCTCCCGCCTTCCACAGACTTCCCTGGTTTGTTTCTCTGCTCATCTCATTCCCCTTACATGTGGCCTCAGTGGTCGACAGTCCTCAGGCAGCTATTCTGCTCACGTTTTCCAAGTGGGATTTTCGACTTGCATGAAATTCCTGGTGATGCCACAAATTTAAATGAGTCAATCTGAGTAATTAATCTTATAGATATTTAAATTTTGCCATGTGTCCCTAATTCTAAATATACATTTTAGTAGTGCTACATGCTCTTCAGTTAAATTATCTTAAGCACACTTAATCTTACTTAGTTTGGTTGGTATTTTCCATTTTTGGGAATATCCACTTATGGATACTGAAGATGTGAGTCTCAAGGAGCATCCTTGCCTGATAGAAAGAGGTCAGAGTTAGACAGCATCTCATAATATTATAGGGAATTTATCATTCTTCAAAATATTAAAAATGGGATTTATTTTAATTTAAAAGTGCTATCGAGGGATTCCCTGGTGGCGCAGTGGTTGAGAGTCCGCCTGCCGATGCAGGGGATACGGGTTCGTGCCCCGGTCCGGGAAGATCCCACATGCCGTGGAGCGGCTGGGCCCGAGAGCCATGGCCACTGAGCCTGCGCATCCGGAGCCTGTGCTCCGCAACGGGAGAGGCCACAACAGTGAGAGGCCCGCATACCGGAAAAAAAAAAAAAAAAGGGTGCTATTGATTAAGAGAATAAATGAATTTGTACCATAAAAGGCATGCGGTACCACAGAAATATAAATATTCTTCTGAATATTTGATCTTTTACCCAAGATAAGCTGATTTTTTCCCCCTATTGTATTGGAAATATTAATAAGAAAAGGTCAGTGATTTAGGCCAATTCCCTGTCCTGTTTGATCTGTTTGTAGTATTTAAAAGGAGTTGGAAAATAACTTGATTTTAGGAGCCATTTGAATTCCCATTAAAAAACACAATTTTTTTTTTAAAGGAAGATTTTATTTATTTATTTATTATTTATTTTTTTGGCTGCCTTGGGTCTTTGTTGCTGCCCGCGGGCTTTCTCTAGTTGCAGCGAGCGGGGGCTACTCTTTGTTGCAGTGTGCAGGCTTCTTATTGCAGTGGCTTCTCTTGTTGTGGAGCATGGGCTCTAGGCACGTGGGCTTCAGCAGTTGGGGCACACGGGCTCAGTAGTTGTGGCTCGTGGGCTCTAGAGCACAGACTAAGTAGTTGTGGCGCACGGTCTTAGTTGCTCCACGGTACATGGGATCTCCCTGGACCAGGGCTTGAACCCGTGTCCCCTGCATTGACAGGCGGATTCTTAACCACTGTGCCACCAGAGAAGTCCAAAAAACACAATTCTTATAAATAGATAATAACTCTCTATAGAGATTTTTGGGTTATTCATCCAAAAAAAAAAACTTAAAAATTTTTATTCCCTTTTGACCTAATAATTTTAGGAAATAGGGATTGTCCTAAGATCATTTATAATAGTGACAAATATAAATAATTTAAATGTGTAGCAATAGAGAACTACTTATATAAATAATGGCTACAGCCATACAGTGGAAAACATTAAAAAGCATGTTTTTGAAATTATCTAATGCTATGAAAAATTCTACAGATATCACAAGAAATTTAAATGAAGAGATCATATATATATAATCATATATATCATATATTATCTATATATCATATATTATATATAATATATTATATCATATATGTATATATAATATCATATATATCATATATGTAATATCATATATTATATATATGTAAAACCACTATTAAAAATTTTATTTAAATTAAAATGTAACAAAAAGTAAGCTAAACCTTGCCAATGCTTGTTCTTTTTCTTTTCTCTTTCTTTCTTTCTTTTTTTTTTTTTTGGTATAATTGCCATTCTACTGGGTATGAAGTGATATCTCATTGTGGTCTTGATTTGCATTTCCCTAATGGCTAATGATGTTGAGCATCTTTTCATGTGCTTATTGGTCATTACTGTATCTTCTTTGGGGAAAATGTCTATTTAAGTCCTTTGCACATTTTAAAATTGGATTGTTTGGTTTTTGTTGCTGTTGTTTTGCTGAGTTGTAGAGCTTCTTTATGTATTCAGGATATTAATCCCTTATGAGATAAATTATTTGTAAATATTTTCTCTCATTCTGTTGTTGTATTTTTACTCTCTTGGTAGTGTCCTTTGATGCACAAAAGTTTGTATTTTGATGAAATCAAGTTTACCTATTTTTTCTTTTGTTGCCTGTGATTTTGGCATTGTATTTAAGAAATCAATTCCAAATCTAGGATCATGAAGATTTCCCCCTATGTTTTCTTCTGAGAGATTTATACTTTTAGCTCTTAATTTTAGGCATTTGATCATTTGATTTAATTTTGTATAAAATGAAAGCCAAGTTCATTGTTTTGCACATGGATGTCCGGTTTTACCAGCACCATTTGTTGAAAAAAGTATCATTTCCGCATTGAATGGTCTTGGCACCCATGTCAAAAATCCACTGACCAGACCTGTGAGGGTCTATTTCTGGGTTCTCTATCCTATTCCATTGGTCTATGTCTGTCCTTATGCTAGTACCACACTGTGTTTTTATTACAGTAGCTTTGTAGTAAGTTTTGAAGTTGAGAAGTGTGAGTCCTCCAACTTTGTTATTTTATTTTGGCTACAGTGACAGCTTTTGAATAGAACTGTTGCTAGCCCATAAGACCTAAACTGGCCTTAAAGATTTGCTGTGTAACTCTGACAAATCAGTATTCATGACTATTGCGCATCTCTGAAAAACCACAGGAGTTTTCAATATCTTGATATTCATTGTATTACTGTCCTATTGCTGCTGTAACAAGTTACCACAAACTTAGTGGCTTCATTATCTCACTGTTCTGGAGGTCAGAAGTCCTGAAATAAGGTGATGGCAGGGCTGGCTCCTTCTGGAAGCTGTAGGGGAGAATCTGTCCTTTGTTTCTGCAGCTTCCAGAAGCTTCCTGCATTTCGTGGCTCATGGTCCCTTCCTCAGTCTTCAAAGCACTTGCTTCTCTGGTCACATCTCCTTCTGCATCTGACCTTCCTACTTTCTCCTACCTTATCATTACATTGGGCCCACCTGGATAATCTAGCATAATATTCCCATCTCTAGATCCTTATTTTATTATTATTATTTTTTGATGGTGCTAATATATCCTTTAATGGCAGAATGTGGTAATTATTGAATTGATTATTGCTAACATAGTTTTCAAATGAAAAGAGAATAGAAAAAAAAAAAACAAATTAAACGTGATACAACCTGACCAAACACATGTCAAATTACAGTTTCAAGGTTACTTTACAAAATACCTCCATTTATACCATAGATCCTTATTTTAATCTCATCTGCAAACTCCCAGGTTCTGGTGACCAGGGAGTAGACATCTTTGGGGACCGCTATTTTGCCTACTACGATTACAATGACTGGGCAGTGTTGCTGACAGAGGGGCACACAGATCCTCTAAAATATCCTTTTATTTTTCCCTGTTGGTATTCCTTGTAAATAAAGATTCGCTGTCCAGTTGTAAGGATCAGGCATAAGTCTGTTAATATAACAATCTCACATTTCTTTCCTATCTATGGAACTTTTTTCCACTGACACTATGAATCCTAGAGTCAGCAAATATTAATTGAGCTCTATTCCCTGTGCACCCATGTCCACAAAATGAATACATCTGTTTCATGACCTTGAGGAACTTATAATCTACTAGAAGAGAAAGATGGTACTGCAGTGTAACCCACTTTTAAAAATTTCTTTCTTTTTTATTTAATTTTTATTTTATATTAGGGTATAGTTGATTTACAATGTTGTGTTAGTTTCAGGTGTACAGCAAAGTGATTCAGTATATATATCCATTATTTTTCAGATTCTTTTCCCATATAGGTTTTTACAGAGTATTGAGTAGAGTTCCCTGTGCTATACAGTAGGTCCTTGTTGATTATCTGTTTTATATATAGTAGTGTGTATATGTTAATCCCAACCTCCTAATTTATCCCTCCCCTCACCTTTCCCCTTTAGTAACCGTAAGTTTGTTTTCTATGTCTACGAGTCTGTTTCTGTTTTATAAATAAGTTCATTTGTATTGTTTTTTAGATTCCACGTATGAGTGATATAATGTGATATTTGTCTTTCTCTGTCTGACTTGCTTCACTTAGTGTGATAATCTCTAGGTCCATCCATGTTGCTGCAAATGGCATTATTTCTATCTTTTTTATGGCTGAGTAGTATTCCATTGTATATATGTACCACATCTTCTTTATCCATTCATCTGTCGATGGACATTTAGGTTGCTTCCATGTCCTGGCTATTGTATATAATGCTGCTATGATCATTGGGGAGCATGTATCTTTTCAAATTATGGTTTTCTCCAGGTATATGCCCAGGAGTGGGATTGCTGGATCATATGGTAACCCACTTTTATAGATTATATTTCCTAAATAGCTTTAGAATCCCTCCCTTCCTGTCTCTCATCCCTCCTTTTGTCATGTGTTACTATGATTTTTGCAGAAAATACAGCCAGTTTCCTTGACATCAGCTGGGCTTCCACACTCCTTGCTTTGGGCCATTACTGTACCCACAGATGTGCTCATGTCACCCTTTTGCCAAAAATCCTTGTGTTCCTGGCATCAGGATAAGCTGTAACCCTCCACAGGTCCTATTCCTGGGTGTGGGCTCTACCATTCCAGCCTCATCACCTGCCATTCCAGGAGCATGTTGTGTTCTAGTGGAATAGAATAAACCTACCACCCCACAGTTCAGCTGTCTTGGCTGTTGACTTTTACAGAGCTCTTCTCAATTACTGGCTCCATTTTTCCTCCTTCACTGCCTGAGAAAGTCCTGTGCATCCCCAGTTATGGCCTCAAGTCATGCTTTCTAGAAAGCCAACCCTCACCCCCCTCGCTGGTGAGGAGGCTCTTTTTCCTGGGTTTACTGTGTCAGGCAGTTCCTTGGTCTGTAGTTTAATTAGTGCCTTACCTGTCTGTTTTTCTAACCAGACTATGGATTCAATTAGGTAAGGGATGATTCTCTTAACCCCATGCTCCCTGTATATGTAGAGTGCCTGCCTCATAAAAGATGTTTACTAAGTGTGGGTTGAATGAATGCTCGGATCCACGTACATGTGAATGATGTAATAGAAAATACCTGCAGATTGAAGCAAGATTTATGATAGCATATGGATTCTAAGCTAAAATGATTGCTAGCTAGCACTTTTCTCCTTTCTATATACTGTTTCTCTTGAAGAAGCTGAATCTAACTTTCTGTGTGATTAAATACATGGGCTTAAAAAAAAGTCCCATTCCTGAGAGTTCATGTGACTCATTGGAGTTCTGTAACGCTGTTAGTTTGAAGCTGTTTATTTTAAAGGATAAATTTGTGGCATGAAGTCAACAGCTATGAAGTAAAGCTCCTCTCAACATATGTATGAATCCAACACAGAGGTTTTCTTAAACTTGACTGCCCTCAGTACATCCTTGAATACTTGTGAGGGATCCATAAGGGCATACTTTAAAATTCTTTTGAATAAACATTCTTTTGAGACAGGCTTATTTCATTAGGACAAATATTACAAGACGACTATAGAAGTATATTCTTACAAGATTCATGCCACAAGTAAGTAAATAAATAAGTAGGTAGCCCTTTTGTTTTTGTCATTGTTAATAAACAAAACAAATAATTATAAATGTGAAGTATGCCTTTCTTCAGGGCTCTTTTTTTTTTTTCAAAATGAGATTAGATTTTTTTTTCAGTCTGAAAAAGACAAACTTAATTTTATAGAGTAGTAGGTCTAAGGTTACTCCTAGTGGTAGAATTTAATTATTTATTATATTTATTTGGGGGAGAGGATGGGAGACAATGTATGAAATACAGAGAGAAATACTTTCTCCTGTTGTATTAATTAATGCTGGATTGATGTTGTTTGGTTTAACTTCTCAGTGCCCTTTGTCAGACCAAATTGAGGGGATTTAGTAATAAAAAAGACTCACATAGGATATATAAGGTATATATTTAATGTCACATTCAGATCTATGACTCTTTAAGCTATTAACAAGGCTGTTTTGATAGCTAGTACTAAAGATCGTGGGAACTGTTCTTCCGCGGGCCCGACGTTTCCTTCGCTGTGGCAGGAACTGTACTGGCGCAGCACCTGGATGCCTTGTCTCTTTCCACGCGCGCGCGGCTGCTGGACCGGAAGCCGGGAGCACGCCCGGCCCAGCCCCTTC
Organism: Neophocaena asiaeorientalis asiaeorientalis; assembly: GCF_003031525.2. Classification (NCBI taxonomy): domain Eukaryota; kingdom Metazoa; phylum Chordata; class Mammalia; order Artiodactyla; family Phocoenidae; genus Neophocaena; species Neophocaena asiaeorientalis. The sequence continues at coordinate 2,308,244 of NW_020175053.1, forward strand.
TTTGGGCGTTCACTCCCCACAGCAGCCCTTCCTCCATCCTGCGAGTTTGCCAGTAGCACCCCACGTGGGGGGCCGGAGATGGTGTGGTTTTGCAGTGCGGTCCGTGGCTGGGTGGGTGAGTCTAATTCCATGCTTCAGTTCTCGCAAGCCGATGGTTACCGCGCATCGGCCGTGTTCTGCGTATTCTTCAGGGCCAGGTCCACGGGTACTAAACGAGGTGTTTGACAGCCTGTCCGCCTTTCTTCTTGAACTCATCCCTCAGCTGGTCCAGAATCCGGGCAGGGACTTGTGGTCCCGATAATTAGGCAAGTGTCCTTGCGCATGTATATCTTTAAATTCTCACAACTGCCCTGACAGTTGCATTGTCCCCTTACAGATGAGGAAAGGGGGGCCCCAGGAGCATACATTACTCTGACGTTAGGTTTGGCACCCTGGTCCGTCTACTCCCAAACTCATGTCCGTTAGGACATACTGACAAAGAAAATATCACAGCAAAAGCTTCTAAAAGGCTTTGCATAATATAAATCACTGAGTTCTACAGGTGAGTTTTATTATTGGTAGCCTGGCGTGTTCATACCTATAAACACAAACATTTTCATACGGTCTGCGAGTCCCTGAATGCACAGGTGTGCGCCCACCTCCCCAGTTCCACTAGCCACCTTGATGTCCTCCAAAGCTTTCGGCTCTTTCTAACCATCCCGGGCCTCTTGTTCTCTCTCCTCTGACCGGGGCACTCCTTTTCTTCCACCCTCCCCTTTGCCTGGTAGTTCCTACTTACCCTTCAGATCTCAGCTCCAATGTCACTTCCTCAAAACGGCACCATATCTAAAGACGGCCTCATTGTGATTCCTGCCAGCCACCTGCCCTGGCCATCATTGGTGATCATGTATCCATTTCAAGCCTATATTCCCCAGCAACTGAAGCGCTACTGTGAACACTGGGGCCACTTTTCTGTTGTCCACTGTTGTGAGCCTAGTGTCCTAACACAGTGACAGCACGTAGATGGCACCCAGCATGGTTGCTGGGTGAATAACTGGACATAATGCTTGGTGTCGTGCATTTGCCTTAAGGTCTTTGCCCATTGTTTTCTCATTAATACTTGCAAATAACATGTTAAAGATAGCCTCTTTCCTGATAATTGTAAGAAAAAGAATATATAGGACTGAAATCTATAATCTTTCTTGAGGCTTTAAACTGTGGGAAGCATAGAATGGATTTCCAAGTCTGCGTAACTAAGGACTTAATTAATGTCTCTGGGATAGTGTAAAGACAGCACTGTTCCAGTATTGGAACCTGCTTTGTGTGGTCCTGGGCTGTGGGATGCGCAAAGGAGCTTCTCTCCTAGCATTTCAGTGTCAAGTAATATTAAGCACCTACTTCTGCTTGGTTCTGATGGCTCCAGGAAGAAAATCCTAAAGCTGAGACTCATCCTTCAGAACTTATGCTAATACCTACTTACATTTTTAATGTAGCTCTTGATAAGTTGTTTATCAGTTCATGTATAAAATGAGGTCAGTCATAGGGTATTGTGCGAATTAATTTTGTTTCCAAGCCAAGTATAAAAAAAATGATTAAGTATTACAAAAAGACTAAATGTTGATAGTTTGGGAGCAAAATGAAGAATTTTTCCATGTGCTTTTTCCTCTCCTCCTGTTGAGGCAGAATAACATAATGAGCACTTTAAAGGGGCAAAACCAAAGACATTTCTGAACACTTAATTTTGCATCCCTCAAATCCTGAAAGTGTTGATCGAGGCAGAATTTCAGTTTCTGGGTACCTGTTTTCCTGGAACAACTGCCACGGGTAATAAACCGTGGAACCAAGATCTGTAAGGAGGTAACATCAGTAACATCCATTCTGGGCCTTCAGATGTCTTCCTGGTTCCATATGACAGCTGATATTGTTTCTTTCTGCTCTCCCCATCCCCGTGTTTACAGGGCATTGATGTACGGGATGCTCCTCTGAAGGAAATAAAGGTGACTAGTTCCCGGCGATTCATAGCATCGTTTAATGTCATGAATACAACCAAACGAGATGCTGGAAAATACCGCTGCATGATTCGAACCGATGGAGGAGTTGGCCTATCCAACTATGCAGAATTGGTAGTTAAAGGTATTTAATGTTATTTTTATAGCTCCAAGTAGTCTATTAAAAGAGACATGTGGGATGGTTGTGAGTTCATGATTTGTTGAAAGCTCAGACTTACCCTCGTCTGTTTCTGAACAGTAGTTTGGTGACAGGCTGTATGGATAGATTACATTTTAAGTACAAATTTTGCACCTGAGCAAGAGTTTTGAAAAATGTATTTTATTTATGTTGGTTCAGTTGCATACAAAGCAATGAATGTGCTCCGGGCAAGTTCTTTTGCCAACTCTGTGTACAGAGATTGCAACCCTATAAATTTTTTTTTAAGGAATAAAATTTTTTTTACTGATAGAAAATCACTTAAAATGCAAATATTCCCCAGCCACGGTGTTTATGATAGCAGGGTGGTTACTAAAATGAAGCAGTGTCAGTGTAAAAATGCGCCGTCATATCATACAAGCCACATTGACAGTAGTGGGTTAACATTCATAATGTTGCTGTTAGGTTCTATTACTATATTTTGCATGACTGAAAAATTGAGTCATTATATTCAGGAAGGTGGGAGACGAGTAAAAAACAGGCGGGGGGATAAATTTCCTTTGGCTGGTTTGATGTTTTTGTGTGTGCATGGACTTAGGAGTTTCTATAGTATTAAGCTGGTAAGGCAATTTTTGGTCCCAGACAGAATGTGGACTTTTAGATATACCGTGAGGCATTTTTATACCTTGTAGCAAGCCATTGCTGCTTCCTCCTACGGGAAGACAATGATGCCTGCTTGTCACGTGTTCTCCCCTGCATTTATTAAATGGGGAACATAAACTTGGTCTCTTTTGGATGGACTATTCCTTTTGTCAGCAAATTTCTCTATGTCAGCAGTTTTACAGACTGCAGGGTTCAAACCCCAGAGCTAGCTGTGTGGGCGTGGTCCTATGGCTTACCCTCTCGGTGCTTCTGTTTTCTCATGTTTAACATAGACATAATAATGTGACCGACCCTAAAGGGCCATCAGGAGGACCAGATGCAAAAGGTATGTGAATGGCACTTAGAACGGGAGACCTAGTAGGCAGCCGGCACCTGTTCAGGCCATGATGGGGCATTGAGTGGCTCTTATTCTCCGTTCTAGTCCATCAGTGGTCCTCATCTGAGAATGCATGGCTGAACCACCTTTCCAAATAAAACAAAATACAAATACCTGCCCACCTATTCTCTACCACCATTACCACACCCGTGTTGAATCAGAATCTCTGGGACTAGAGCCTCTGCCATAAAATCTATAGGTGATCCGGGCAGACGCTACTGCTGTGACATCAGCTCTGCCAATGTTAGTCACGCCCGGCTTGGGGGGAGCCTGCCCCCAGCACTGTTTATCTGCAGCAGTGGCTAATGTCCTGTGGAAGGAAGCCAGGAAGCACACCCTGCAGTATCTGCTCACATGGTCTAATTTGCCACACCAGAGCCCTGTGATTTGGGGTTTGTAGTGAAACTGTAGCCCGTCTGGCTAGTTTCCGAGTTTAGGTTTTACCTGTAAGAAAACTAAAACTCTGCATAGATGTGCACACCCTCCCCTGCAGAAGGCTCTTGGGGAAGCGAGGGGTTTCCTTGTGGAAAATGGACACCATTTGCCAACAGATCCAGCAGAACGGCCGCCTCGCTGTTGCCACGGCTGAGTTCTTTATTGTCATCACTGTTACTTAGTTTTCATCTTGGTCCCGTTCTTTGTGACTGTGTTCTGTTCTCTGATTTCTGGTTGCTACAGTGCTTAACTGTGCCCGTGCCCCATGAGGCATGGTGCTTTGTAATCAGTACGATAGAAATCTAGTCACCTCTTTAAAAATTGCCTCTGTGGGAAAGTTAATTCGTTGGGAGTTCTAAGCAAGTCAGAAATTTCTAGTCTGCCACAGCACACATAAGCACAGAGGCTGAGTGGGTCCTTACTCACATTTCTGCCACACGTTTTCCTGCCTTACGACAGCGTGGAGGGATCTTGGGTCATGGTGATGAAATGTCCGGGCACCCTTTGCCTCTCTGCACCCTGCCACAGCTGGTGACAATTGGCTTGCAGATATGGCTCAAAACTGGAGTTTGACTTTTCCTCCATTTATAACTTTTATGGCCATATTTTGCATGTATTTGATTTTTCAAAATGAGATAACATGCTGGATTCTACTAATTAAATAAAGCACTGCATTGACACAATTACTATAAAATATATAATGGCATGTTTAGGCCACCTGTATGATTGAATACTTTTTATATGCATGTGTTTAGAGTGCTAATTTTTTCAAAATGGGAAAAACTTAGGTCCAAAGAGTTTATAACTTCCTTAAGGCCATTCCCTGATTTGATGCTGGCCCACAAATGAAGCCCAGGTCATTTTAAACTATCATTCTTGTCTGTTTTATGCCTACCACTGCTTTTGGTAATCAAAGACATAAAGATATTTCATGTAATCTCCGCAATTCATGTATATATACATATATGCCAATATCATATTTAATTATAGGAGACATATATTAGGAATTCATATATATATATCAATTATGTATATGATATGTATCTATAGGTATATAAATTGTTTCTTTGCTGGCTTGATTTAGAATTATTTTTATCATGCCCTTTCACTTGGATTAAATATTTTAAATTGCTTTTTATCACTTAGTATAGATTGAGTTCCTTCCTTCTTTCCCTTTGAGAAAATTTATTCAAAATTTAAATATTGAGATTGGTTCAAGATGGCGGAGTAGAAGGACGTGCTCTCACTCCCTCTTCCAAGAGCACCTGAATCACAACTAACTGCTGAACAATTGCCAGCAGGAAGACACTGGAACTCACCGAAAAGACACCCCACATCCAAAGACAAAGGAGAAGCCACAGTGAGACGGTAGGAGGGGTGCAATCACAGTAAAATCAAACCCCGTAACTGCTGGGTGGGTGACTCACAAACTGGAGAACACTTATACCACAGAAGTCCACCCACTGGAGTGAAGGTTCTGAGCCCCACGTCAGGCTTCCCAACCTGGGGGTCCGGCAACGGGAGGAGGAATTCCTAGAGAATCAGACTTTGAAGGCTAGCGGGATTTGACTGCAGGACTTCGACAGGAGTGGAGGAAACAGAGACTCCACTCTCGGAGGGCACACACAAAGTAGTGTGTGCATCGGGACCCAGGGAAGGAGCAGTGACCCCAGGGGAGACTGAACCAGACCTACCTGCTAGTGTTGGAGGGTCTCCTGCAGAGGTGGGGGGTGGCTGTGGCTCACCATGGGGACAAGGACACTGGCAGCAGAAGTTCTGGGAAATAATCCTTGGTGTGAGAACCTCCCAGAGTCCGCCATTCGTCCCACCAGAGAGCCAGGTGGGCTCCAGTGTTGGGTCGCCTCAGGCCAGACAACCAACAGGGAGGGAACCCAGCACCACCCATCAGCAGACAAGTGGATTAAAGTTTTACTGAGTTCTGCCCACCAGAGCAACAGCCAGCTCTACCCACCACCAGTCCCTCCCATCAGGAAACTTGCACAAGCCTCTTAGATAGCCTCATCCACCAGAGGGCAGACAGCAGAAGCAAGAACTACATTCCTGAAGCCTGTGGAACAAAAACCACATTCACAGAAAGATAGACAAGATGAAAAGGCAGAGGGCTATGTACCAGATGAAGGAACAAGATAAAACCCCAGAAAAGAAACTAAATGAAGTGGAGATAGGCAGCCTTCCAGAAAAAGAATTCAGAATAATGAGAAGATGATCCAGGAGCTTGGAAAAAGAATGGAGGCAAAGATCGAGAAGATGCAAGAAATGTTTAACAAAGACCTAGAAGAATTAAAGAACAAACAAACAGAGATGAACAATACAGTAACTGAAATGAAGAATACACTAGAGGGCTTCCCTGGTGGCACAGTGGTTGAGAGTCCGCCTGCCGCCGCAGACAAAATGGTAGAATTCACTGCTGCAGAACAGGGTAAAGTAAAAAGAATGAAAAGAAATGAAGACAGCCTAGGAGACCTCTGGGACAACATTAAACACAACAACATTCACGTTATAGGGGTCCGAGAAGGAGAAGAGAGAGAGAAAGGACCAGAGAAAATATCTGAAGAGATTATAGTTGAAAACTTCCCTAACACGGGAAAGGAAATAGCCACCCAAGTCCAGGAAGCGCAGAGAGTCCCAGGCAGGAGAAACCCAAGGAGAAACAGGCTGAGACACATAGTAATCGAATTGGCAAAAATTAAAGACGGAAAATTATTGAAAGCAGCAAGGGAAAAACGACAAATCACATACAAGGGAACTCCCATAAGGTTAACGCTGATTTCTCAGCAGAAACTCTACAAGCCAGAAGGGAGTGGCATGATATACTTAAAGTGATGAAAGAGAAGAAACTACAACCAGAATTACTCTCCCAGCAAGGATCTCATTCAGATTCGACGGAGAAATCAAAAGCTTTACAGACAAGCAAAAGCTAAGAGAATTCAGCACCACCAAACCAGCTGTACAACAAATGCTAAAGGAACTTCTCTAAGTGGGAAGCACAAGAGAAGAAAAGGACCTACAAAAACAAACCCAAAACAATTAAGAAAATGGTAATAGGAACATACATATAGATACTTACCTTAAACGTGAGTTGATTAAACGCTCCAACCAAATGACACAGGCTCACTGAATGGATACAAAAACAAGACCCATATATATGCTGTCTACAAGAGACCCACTTCAGACCTAGGGACACATACAGACGGACAGTGAGGGGATGGAAAAAGATATTCCATGCAAATGGAAATCAAAAGAAAGCTGGAGTAGCAATACTCGTATCAGATAAAATAGACTTTAAATAAGGACTGTTAAAAGAGATAAGGAGGGACACAACATAATGATCAAAGGATCAATCCAAGAAGAAGATATAACAATTATAAATATATATGCACCCAACATAGGAGCACCTCAATACATAAGGCAACTGCTAACAGCTATGGAAGAGGAAATTGACAGTAATGCAATATTAGTGGGGGACTTTAACACCTCACTTAATCCAATGGACAGATCATCCAAACAGAAAATTAATAAGGAAACGCAAGCTTTAAATGATGCAATACACGAGATAGATTTAATTGATATTTAATTAAATATTCCATTCAAAAACAGCAGATTACACTTTCTTCTCAAGTGCACATGGAACGTTCCTCCAGGATAGTGCGTTCCTCCGGGATAGATCACATCATGGGTCGCAGATCAAGCCTTGGTAAATTTAAGAAAATTGAAATCATATCAAGCATCTTTTCTGACCACAATGCTATGAGATTAGAAACTAATTACAGGGAAAACAACATAAAAAACACAAACACATGGAGGATAAACAATACATTACTAAATAACCAAGTTATTATAAGTAACAAGTTACAGTAATCCAGACAGTATGGTTCTGGCACAAAAACAGAAATATAGATCAATGGAACAGGATAGAAAGCCCAGAGATAAACCCATGCACTTATGGTCACCTTATCTTTGATAAAGGAGGCAAGAGTATACAATGGAGAAAAGACAGCCTCTTCAATAAGTGGTGCTGGGAAAACTGGACAGCTCCATGTAAAAGAATAAAATTAGAACACTCCCTAACACCATACACAAAAATAAACTCCAAATGGATTATGAGTTGAATCAAAACTATCTAAACAAACAAAGAGCTAGCACAAAGTTGTAGTTTATAAATAATAGGAACAATATTTTAGTAAATTTGCACTAAATTTATGGTCCCCCAAATAAAATTCATCTTTTAAGTGTCTCATTTAGCCTCAGTCTCATGAGATTTCCCCAGCTATTTTAAAAGTCAGTATGACTTAGCACACGTTGAATACGTTAAAGAACAAAGATGCCCCAACCCAACAAAAGGAACTTGCGTTGCTGGTTTCTTGATGGTCTAGGGATCTACCTGGTATCATCTTAGGGGCCAACATTTTCTCCGATGGAGATGCATTAAATAGAAATACATTATTTCATACAGTTATCTCCTTCCCTAATGTCATGTGTGGTGCCACTCACAGTGACACTGGCACGTGGAATGCCTTTATTTGGTGCCTGGAGATCCATTCACCTGGCACCTGATACACTGTGGAAAACAAGATTGCCTCTGTCTCCTGTCTCAGACAAAGATCCAGAAGAAGTCAGTCTCAGGTTTTCAGCAATGAGAGAGACCTTCCTGGGTTGTAAAGAGCGTTTGACATTGATTGCTTAGAGTTTTATCAAGCTGGGCATGACTTGTGCTTTGCTTTAGAGCTTTTCTTTCTATTCACTGCTTTAACAAGACTCATTACTGCAAGATCCCTGAACAGTGGAAGTGCTGGACTTTATCACCCCAAGTGCTCACTGCTCCTGGAGCAGAACGAGTCCATTGGGATAGCTTTTGGGGGGAAAATGAGTCATCCTGGCAATGCATTTATGATGAGATAAACTATGATTTCGTCCGTGTTTTTCAAGTGATGATATCTTTGGAATACAAATATAAGGAGACTGAATTTAATGATATAACTAATACCTTGGGTGATTTTGAAGACACTCGGTTATTTTTTGTTTGTTTTTTTAACTCTTGACAATGGAGAGACTTCTAGAGCTTAATTACTACTACTTGAGAGAGTTTTTACAAGTCACTTTTAGTACAAAAAAATCCTTTGGTGCCTACGTAGCTGTTCGAGAAAAATGAATTGCGTCCTAAAACAAACTGGGGATGTACCTACCTGAGGAGGCTTCGGTTTTAAAGATGGCTTATTTCACAGATGTGAATGCTATGCAAACCTCCCTCAGTATGCTTTTTCGTATTAACCTGAGCAAAACCATTCTCGTCAGTTCATTGCTGAAATGTTAATGTCTTCTCTGTTTTAGTAATTGATGTGCATTTAGCTCTTCTCAAGTGTCTGAAGGATGGCCTCCTGTTTGCCTTTCAGAGCCCCCTGTCCCCATCGCGCCCCCTCAGCTGGCCTCCGTGGGGGCCACCTACCTGTGGATCCAACTCAACGCCAACTCCATCAATGGCGATGGGCCCATCGTGGCCCGGGAGGTGGAATACTGCACCGCCAGCGGGAGCTGGAGCGACCGGCAGCCAGTGGACTCCACGAGCTACAAGATCGGGCATCTCGACCCGGACACAGAGTATGAGATCAGCGTGCTTCTCACCCGGCCAGGGGAGGGTGGCACCGGTTCTCCTGGACCCGCTCTCAGAACCAGAACCAAGTGTGCTGGTGAGTCCGGGGATGCTGGGACCACTTGTCAGTGTCTTCTGGGTTTTGACCTGCAACCTCCGTGCAGGTGGCTCACACTTCCCTCAGCTCTGCTGGGACCCTGTCTGGGTACAAAAGGTCCCTTCACCTGTGGACAGCAACCCAATAGCCTGTGGACTTCAAACCTCAAGGCTTGGTATCTCTCAGGAGGCCTCCGCCCCCTTTTCCTCCGTTCTTAATTTACACCTTCCTAGGAGTATCACCTAATTCATACGGGAATCATCCCAAAGTTGACAGAAACTGTTTGCTTTAATGATGTCTGCTCATAGGTCAACGCCTCTCATCTGGGTCCCTTTGTTTTTATGTTCCCTGTTGATGTGCTTGTAGCCTCGAGGGCCTTTGGAAGGCTAGATTCCATCTTAGCGATAGCTTTAAAGCTGTGTTTTTATGGACGGATATTGAATGGAGGGGCTGCTTGCCAATGACATGGGGCCCATTTGTAAAATAAGCCAGGGTGATTTGTGGACTGCACGCCGGCTTTAAATTCTTAGATGATAAAGTTCTAATTGACTGTGCAGAGCCCGCTCTGTGGGTTGATGGAGAGAGAAATGCAAAGTCTTATAAAAATCAGACCCTAAAGAAAGAGCCCGTTAGAGGTTTGAGTGCTGTTTCTGTCTGGCTGCTCTTGGGTCGGAAGTAGAGAGAAGTGACAGGTTGGGATACTGAAGTGTTCTTTCATCATTTAAATACAGATTCTTGCACTGAATTGAGGGCTGAGGTGAGGAGACTCAAGAAATTTCTATGGAGATAATTGATTCTTCGGGTGGCATTATTTAAGAGGACACTTATCAGTAGGTTTCGTTTCCTCTTAAGATTTAAAAGTACTCAGAGCGCAGTCTAACCCTGTCTGGTAGGAGAAATGATTAAACCTTAACAATGGTAACTGCTTCATTCTTTCTTCATAATTTGGACTGTATAGTTTCGAAAAGCCCAAAGCTCATGGAAAAAAATTATTTTTGTAAAACTATTTTTGTTAGAAGAGGGAACAGGACCCTTTCTCTTCTTGGGGTATGTGCTGTTGGGCCTGCCTTGTCCACCCAGGTCTGTTTCCCATGTCCCACGCCCCCATGGTCACATCACGCTCAGCACAGAGCCTCTGGTCTAAGAACTGTGGTGATTCCCACAGCCGCCATGGGCGGTCCAAGGAGAAAGGAGTTTGACAACACTTTCTCTTACTCACTTCTCTGTACCATGTCATCTCATCTCTCTTTCACTGAATAAAATTTCCCTGCCTTTTTTGAAATAATCTATCATCTGTCGTAATGCAAACAATAGCTGTGTAACCCTGTATCTATCACTTTACAATATAAGAATTGCCTTCAAATCTGTTATTTATTTTATAACTGCCTCTTGAAGTCTCTGGGGCCAATACTGTGACCCCCTTACTAGGAGCAGGGAAATAGAAGCCCCTGCGGTCCTCCCCGCATCTGTGAGCAATAAGTTTGCGTTCTTTCACTCAGCGTTATTTTGAGGAATCCTGTTTGGGGGCATGGTGCTAGATCGTCTTCCTTCCTCTCCAAAAGAAGGTTAGAATCCCATTGTCTAGGCTGGAGAAAGGACCCAATCTGTCATTCTGGTCACTACAACCCCACCTACCTGTTGTTTTCAGTTCTGTTCTTTTGTCTTTTCTCCTGGTTTCATGCCTGTACATTTCAGGTATCAACATGATTATTGTCTACATTTCCCCTAAATATAAGGCGTGCATATCTGTTTTCAAGAAGGCTTTTTGTTCTGGCTGCATGGTGTGTAAATGCAGACACTTTCATAGTAGAATGGCAGTCCTTTTTTAAAACATTAAAACCAATCCTGAATGGATATCTGCATGCCAGCCCTGTGCCTTAGAGGTTTAATCTCACTTAAGCAAGGAAGCCTGATGAGAAAGCAGGCTTTTTCCTCTTACCATTTGTAACCTGCCGTGGACACTGTTGCATACCTGTCCTGCACGGGGATTGAGCATTTTTGAAAAAGCTGTGGTCGAACAAGTCAATCTTAGGAAATAGAAATATGTTAGGTGAGCGGGTCAAAGCTAGAAATGAGAGGGGGAGGTGCTGGGTGGGTGAGGAAAGGGAAGTTGAATGAGCCTTTTACTGTCAGAAGAAATACAGTTTCACCCTTTGTTGAACTGAGACTTTTGAGAAAATCTGCAGGAGAGCTTGTTGACTGCTTAGGTGAGCCGTGTGAAATCGTGGTATGCAGGACGGAATGAAAAGGGGTAAGGTGCATGCTACACACTGTAGACTGAAAAATGTGCTAACAGTCCCGGCCTCTTCCTCAGATGATTCACGAGTGTTTAGGGTTCAGCAAGAGCGAGTCACGGATCTCAAAACCTGAGAGAGACACCGAGCGCTCTGCAAAGCAGATGGAAGACGGAAAACGGCCTTGGCCAGGCATGAACAGTGGATGAATCTAATAGGGTGACAGGTAGTAGGAATAATTGGGCATCCATCCCGTGTGGTTTAAAAGGCCAAGAGTATGTGTCTGGAATTAGAGTAATAAAATTTAGCAGCAGCACATATAAAAAAGAGATTGAGAATTAGGTTTAAATATATATGCATCTACAGTACGGTCCATATTCTGTTAGTCACTCTGTAATGCTGTTGCCTCACCACCCCTTCCAGAAAACAAAAACAAAAAACGAACAAACAAAAAACCCTAATGTAAGTGTAGGTTGCATTAAGAAAGCAAAGCCTATGTTGTAGGTGGTGATAGTCTTTTTCTACCAGTGCTGGGAAGCCTCCCTAATATTGTCACACTTACTTCTGGTCCCCACATTTTAAGAGAGAAAGCACAGAATAGACTGTGCTCAAGGGAAAGCACCCAGGATAGGAAATGTTCTGGAACTTTGCTCAACCACTGAGGAATGATGGAAGAATTGAGAAAGAGAGTGGGGACGAGCAGGGTGTCTGTGCAGATTTGACAAGAGCTAAGTCATGCATAATGAGTTTCCAGTGACTGGTGGGTTCAGGCAGAACCTGGCATTGCAGGAGATTCTATACTCGTGAGAGTATTGAGCTGGCTGAACCTGAAGGCCTCTTCAACATGAAGAGTCTTATGTTCTCTTTCTAATGAAATGATCCAGTGTATATTTCTACCCTGAACGTCTCGGAGTTCACTTTTATTTTATCCTTTTCCAAATTCTCCCTAATCATGCGTATCGAGTGCTCTGCTGGGCAGTGGAGGTCTGTGATGACGTTTGCAAAAATCTGAGCAAACGGGGGGAAAACCACTGAGTTTTTCATACAGCTAAACAGGTTAAATTTGAAAGACTGACTCTTATTCTGAGCTTCCAGCCTGGTTTTATGCTAAAATATCACTTTCATGAGATGCCGGTGCCTGAGGATACTACAGCTGGAGTCAGCAGTTGAGAATTTGGGCTCTGGTACCAGGCTGCCTGCGTTTGAGTCCTGGCTCTGCACGGAGCTAGACATGTGACCTTGGGAAGACTTCGTACCTTTTCTGAGTTTCTCTTGTCTTATCTATGAAGCAAGGGTGGTAATAATAGTGTATCTCCTAGTGTGGCTGTGAAGCCTGAAGGAGCTAATGTGTATGTAAGATGCCTAGGACAGAATCTTACACGTCACAAGTAGTTAATACAAGTTAACTGCCTGTGGCGAAAAAAAAATTATCTTTTAACATTTTCATTCAAAAGAATTCGATGTTGGCAACCTGATTTTGTTGCCTGAGATTACTTATCTGGTAAATCGAAAATCGGAGGGATACAGTTTTATATTTGGATTCAGAGAATCCCCTGCAGTTGGGCATTGCATCCATGCCAGACGCCATTCTCTGATTCTTTTTCTATCAAATCTGTTTCTTTTGGACAAGCTGTTTTCATTTCGGTGCTGCACCCATGGGGCCTGTCCTGTCACGCTGTGGTGACACCCACGAAACCATATTTCGTTTCATGCATTGAAATGGAAAGATCACTGTTTATGACCCATCTCTGTGCCCTGGAATTGATTTTCATGTGTAGATGCGTAGATCGCTTGTAGATGCAATCTCATCACCTGGTCATATTTCTTTCAAGAATCGTACGGGAGCACACTGCAGACCTCTTGCTTCTTATGCTTCTGAAAATTATTTTAAGATATATGCACAGGCTCTTTTGCACGTGTGACCCTGATCAAATCACTTGGCTTCTCTGATTCTCCAGATAGGAGCCCTCGACACCTGCCCTGATAATATCAAAGGTGTTTTTGAAGATCGGGTTAGACATTATCTGTAAAGGTATTTTACACATGAGAAAAGGCCCTGCCGACATGGGATATTAAAAATGGTTATAGTCAGGAGCTACTTTGAAGATTTATACACATATCTACTTATTTTTCAACTTTGCATTTCAGCTATAGCTGGGAAACCTCAGAGAGCTGAAATTATTTCAGTATCCAGTGAAGCAAAATGCAATTTAGTTTGTGTTTTCTATTATATCTTATATCCTTATAACTATGTGCAGCCTGTATATCACAGGTCATTAACTGGTAGCTACTTGAAAAAGGGAAATGGGTGATGCTGTTAGCTTGATTTTCACAGTGGACTTTTTAAGTGCTTATTTGGGGATATCGCTTTTTATGTATCCTGGGCATTGTTTAACTGTGGCTAAGTGGCTTGCTAATAACTGGCACCAGGGGTTAAAACAGGACGATGGTAAACTAATGACTTAACAATTAGGATTGGTGAGAGTGAGAAGAAGCTGAACTGAAATGTGTTCTTTAGAATTAATATAACTAAAAACATTTGAAAAAAGAATGATTGCACTGTTTAAAAATTCTATGCATAAGAAATTTATTAAGCACCCATATTTGTAAGGCACTGTTCCAGGCCCTAAGGGCAGAGCAACAAGACGAGATCTGGCCTTCAGAGCGGATATATTTGGGGGTATTGGAGGGAGGAATTGTACAGGCAATAAATAAAAAAATATATGTACGTGCTTGTATATATAAATATATGTATATTACATGCACACACATATATAATACAATAAATGCTGTGAAGAGAAATAGAGAAAGAGATAGAGAATGGAAAGGTAGGATTTTTTTTATTAGATTATTTTTTATTTCTAATCGTGCTAAAATAACCTAACATAAAATTTACCTTCTTAACCATTTCTAAATGTACAGTTCAGTAGCGTTCCGTACACTCAATCAATCTCTAAGACTTTTTCATTTTGCAAAACTGAAACTCCATACCCCTTCTCCCCACTTCCCCCCTGGCAATCCCCGATCTACTTTCTGTCTCTATGAGCTTGACGGCTCGAGGTCCCTCATGTAAGTGGAATCGTTCAGAATTTGTCCTTTTGTGCCTGACTTAGTCACTTAGCATAACGTCTTCAAGGTTCATCCATATTGTAGCATGTGTGATTGCACCTTTGTAATTACTCTGATAATGTTGTATGGTGTATACTTAGTTTATGGGATTCTTTGTAAACCCCTTTGAGACTTTAAGCAATTGCATTGGTTTTCAATGAATAATTCTCGAAGTTTAAAAACGTTTTATCTTTCTGACTTGTGGAAATCTTGCCTCCTGGAGCAGGGGGTAATGCTGTGTTTCCAGAGAGTTCAAGTATATGCATATAAGTGCTGCATCAGGATGGTACAGCCATCCCATCAACAGACAGCCTTCTGTTTGTCAAGAATAATGAGTGAGATAAGAAATTGGAGGGTTTTTTAAAATAATGAACTATTCTTTTAAACTAGTAAGGGGGGGTACATTTTATATTCGTAGAGAGGTATATATTTGTTCCATATATGCCTAGTTAGAACCTTTTCTGTGACTGTAATAAGAACTTCGATTATGTGTTACATTAAAATGCATTTTTGTTCTACTTGGGATTTGATAAACACAGTTATAGCTACCTTGTCTATCCTACTTACAGTGACGTGAGAGATGGGCCATACTTTTCATCTTCTTCAAGTCACTTCACCTTCCATTGCTCTGTGGCCTGTGAGAGAGTGAATTTATGCTCAGCCTATGGTGGTGTACATTTTTGTGCATCTCCTATTCTTTGCGATGGTGGTCGTACTGCTGCCCTAGAACAGATGTATTTGTGTAGCTCTCTCCTGCCTTTGCCACATGCTTGGATGGCCTTGGGGAATGTTCCATTAACTACAAGTTAATGTTCCGTGTTGTCTCTTACCGTATACCCTGAGACCATCTTTAACATGCTTTATGTAGCAACACATGCTGTCCTACCTGGCCTAGTCTAAATCTCACTAGATTTAGGTTAATATTGGTTTTGGAGTATTAATTCACCATGTTTGCTAAATGTGACACAGGAGTGACTTGTTTTATTTTTAATTTTTATTGGAGTACAGTTGATTTACAATGTTGTGTTAGTTTCAGGTGTACAGCAAAGTGAATCAATTATACATATACATATATCCACTCCTTTTTAGATTCTTTTCCCATATAGGCCATACACAGTATTGAGTAGAGTTCCCTGTGCTATATAGTAGGTTCTCATCCGTCATCTATTTTATATATAGTAATGTGTATATGTCAATCCCAATCGTTTTAAATACTCTTGAATGGGTTTCGCATATGGGAAATGGAAAGTGATGGGTTTCTTGGCAACAGGGCCTTCCATGAAGCCCAAATTGCGTGATACCTGCATTCCACTGAAGGCCGACCTCTCTGTGTCTATTTATTTATTATTCTTCGTTCCTCTTGTGGGGGTAAAACAGACAATCTGGTTGGGATGGGTCTGATCTGAATTTAAACCCTGTCAAAACTTGATTTGTGTTCTTCCTAAATCAAGGGTAGCCAGATTTTTCTGTTCTGTACAGAACTGTTGCTGGCATTGCAATACGTCTCTGGACCCGCACGATTCACCCATGGGCACGG
>NW_020175053.1:2324455-2371342 GCF_003031525.2 Neophocaena asiaeorientalis asiaeorientalis
GCAGCCCATCTAAGACCTGACAAAGGCTGAGATTCAGAATGAATACAGGCCAAGACCTCATTGGATGGAACATAATTTATTTTTCATTTAAGTTTATTTACCAGGGAAAAAAAATTAAAGTGTGGTAATTCTAATTCTAAAAGAGCTCTGCCAAAGGGCAACAGGTTTTTTTAATGCATTTCCAGCACATTAAACCATTTAATGGTTTAATGTACCTTCCCTGGTGGCACAATGGTTAGGAATCCGCCTGCCAATAGAGTGGGCACAGGTTCGAGCCCTGGTCCGGGAAGATCCCACATGCCGCAGAGCAACTAGGCCCGTGCTCCACAACTACTGAGCCTACGCTGTAGAGCCAGCGAGCCACAACTACTGAGCCTGAGTGCCACACGTTAAACCATTTCCAACACATTAAACCATTAAAACCTTTCTTTTTTTTTTAAATTTAATTTAATTTTTTATACAGCAGGTTCTTATTAGTTATCTATTTTATACATATTAGTGTATATATGCCAATCCCAATCTCCCAGTTCATCCTCCCCTCCACCCTGCTTTCCCCCCTTGGTGTCCATACATTTGTAAGAACCTTTCTTAATTATAAACATTAAAAGAGTATTAAAAAGTATCTGCCCTATTAGTCGGCAGATGTAAATACGTGGCATTGGGTAGTGCATCACAATTGGGCAGAGGACAGGTGCAGAGCAGCAATGTGGCACCTTTTTTATTGTAATATATTCAGTCCCTGCCTTACAGGCTTTCGTGCCCCAGAGGCTGTAATACCCAAACCTGAAACCCTGCCCTTAAACACTGAGTCAGCACTTTCCCTGTGTCTGAGCCCTAAGGCCATGGTGGGGGAGGAGGGGGATAGGGTTAGAACTACTGGGGCAACTCTGTATGAGAGGTTTGGAAAGGCCTCTAGGAAGACCAGATAGATGGAGGTGGTTGCTTTCAGAGTCCTCGTTATCCTGCCTCTGTGACTCTTAAGTGCCCTGGTAGTTCTAGAAGGTGCCAAGCAGGCCCCTTGACGGTGAAGAGTGAGCATTGCTAACAGACTTCTAGTTGTGAGGTTGAAGCCTTTGTAGGCTGCTCCCTGGGTAGCTTTGAACGCACTGAGGAGGGAAAGAAATTTAAGAGAGAGATCCGGGGATTATCAGTCAGTGGCTGTGGCTTCCCCCGGCTGTACCTCTGATGGGCCATTTGACACTGAAGAAAATCGCAGAACCCGCCAGGCTGCATTTTGTATGTCTTATCAATGAAGTGCTTGACCAAATTCCTGGTTCTAGTGCTTGGATCCCATCAGTCTCTGTCAGAGGGGCTTTGCTGTCATAGAGAAACATCCTTGTGGTCAGGATTAGTCCCCTATTAAGTACCGACTTCAGCATGCTGAGTGAGCCTAAGGCCACCAGAAGGCTTAAGGATGCTTCTGCTTCCCACAGCAGTATCTTCTAGAAAGAGGAAGACACCCACTAAATCTTAACCTGGGCAGTTTTTAAAGAGACCCTGGGTCATCTAAATCTTTCCCCAAATCTCTTATATATTAAAAAAAAAAATTAGTACTGAGAATGAAATTTTTAATTTTTATTAGAGCAAATGCCTTAGTTCCTTCTCAAACTTATGATTCAGTAGACTTCTATTTTGTGGTCTCTATGTAAGCATTTCTCATAGACTGGGTCCTCTACATAATCAATATGCACTGCTTACTTAGGTTTTTTGGTTAAGACTCAGGGCATGACTGAACATTCTAAATTGCCTTTGTGAATATTTCGGACATATTCAGAGAAGACAATGTCCATTGGTTAACTTCTTTCACTTTATAGTCTGCCTGACTTGGGGTGACTGCTGGCGCTGACACTAACAGCTAAAAAATATCTCAACAAATTACTAAACCTCGGAACCTAAGTTTCTAATAATTCTAGTCTGTTTTCTACCAATACCACCACCTTCTTCATAGCGCTGTTGGGAGAATTAAATGTGCTAAATGCATGAGAAATGGTTAGCAGAGAACTTTGGTCACTCTGAAGTCTGAGTATTGGGTTGGCCAAAAAGTTTGTTTGGATCTTTACATACTATGTTGAGGAAAACCCAATAGGTCTGCTAGCAAATTCTGATAAAACGAATACACTTATTACGACTGAGGATACACACTATTATGGCAAAATCTTCCAATAGGACATTTAAGCTGGTTGGATGGGTTTTGGTTGACCCACTCACCAAATTGCTTTAAGTAAAACAAAAAATAGATGTACGTCCTCAAGCTGATGTCAAAAGCTGTTGCAATATTCACTGGAACCTGGGAAAACGGTGCATTTTTGACTCTTTCCCATGTTGTTGGGAAAAAGCACAGTGACCCAAAGTCCCTGAAGGGTGGCAAAGAAATAGGATAACTTGTGAAGGCTTTATTCACGTTTGAGGCATCAGTCTGCAGTGGTGGTTGCCATTATTAGTGACCCGGTGAGTGTTTCTGACATGTTAGCCCTTGGAAGAGTACTGCCCCAGGCCCTAACACCTCTGAGTTTGCAGAGAACACCCAAAGCCTGACAAGCACAGTGTGATTAGAGCAGTAAGGCAGCCTCTCACTGTGATGGAGGCATCCTGGCGGATGTCTTCCCCTTTGCCCATTTACCTGCAGACATCAGGAAGGTATATAAGACCCTCATGGAATGAGATTGGAGGTGAGGGTCCTGATGCTGTGGATATAAGGGACTGAAGTGTGCACAGGTAAATTCTTCCCCTGTGGACTGCTTCTGAGACAGGCTCTACCTGGCTTCTGAGCCCCTGACCCAAGAGCAGAAAGAATTAGTCTCAGTATGACCTTTGTCTTCAGGACATTTCAGGAAAAGTTCACGCACCCTTAACTCGCCAGGTTCGCTCTGGATTTGTGCCTCAAATGCAGCAAATCCAATTTCACGAATTGGGAAATAGATGGATTTTATCTTTGACCTCATAGGTCCAATGTGCTTCTATCCATCTTGCCTAGGCAGGCTCAGATTCATCCTCCTCTTACCACACCAGCTCTCAGCTCATTTGTCCTCTTTAATGTGGATGGATAACTCATTGGAACACATTCAGTGGCATTTGGGCTCCGATTAGAACTTGCCTGCTTCATCTGTAAGGATAATGTCGCTCCCGTTGTTACAAACTAAATTAAAAAGAAGTAAAATAAATGAGCGCTAAAACTTGCAGAGTGATAACAACAGATTATGAAAGCTTGATGATATGTCACAATTTTAGTTTATGAGGGTTAACCACATTCCTGTGTTTGGGTAATATTGTTATAAATTAATTTTAAGAATACAAAGAACCGGTAATTGCATTACCTATTAGAATAAATTTTGAGTGAATAGAAAGCTTTAAAAATGAATAATGCATATAAATGAAATTAAAACTACAAATAGCAGAAATTTTATTAGGAAGTATGGTTATACCTATTATTAAAATAAGAAAGATAATAGAACAGTTTGAGATCAAGATTGCTGATCTTCCATCCATGTTATTACCTTTGTAGAATGAGTAATGTAAGTAATATAACTACTCAGGTAAAATATTTCTATTGACCAAATAGCAATATTTCTTTCTTACAGATCTAGACAAGTGACTATAGAGATGGATTTATAGCTGGCATTGAAAACTCTTCCTAGCATATATTAACAGTAGAAAAGATACAGGTATTAACATATATTTCCGTTAGGTGTTATATATTGTTACATATTTACTATTCTTTAGCTAGACTATATTGCTCTTAAGTTGGATCATGAATTCATCATACATAACATTTTATTTGTTAATGTTTGTAGCTTGTTGATCTATTTTAATTACTGAATTCATAGGTACCATATAAGAAGGCAAAAATTATGGAAATATATAGTGAAGAAGGTCATAGATTTCCTCATCTTTCTTGCACTACCTTTCTTGGGGATAATACTTGGGTGTTTATCTTTGCACATCTCTCTCTATGCCCATTTAGACATATAAATATCAATCTGTGTCCCAAGTCTCTTACTTAACTAGTTCTAACAACGTGATATCATATTGTACGTAAGGTTCTGCAGTTTGATTTCACATCAGTCAGTACTCTCTGAACATCTCTTTAGTGGCTGGAGTCCAGTGCAGTACTTATATATCTTTAACTCACTCTTAGTAGTAGCGACTTATTATTATGAAATATGGATACCCTAATTATTCAGCCCTTTGCCCTTTTTTTTTTACATCTTTATTGGAGTATAATTGCTTTACAATGATGTGTTAGTTTCTGCTTTATAACAAAGTGAATCAGTTATACATATGTTCCCATATCTCTTCCCTCTTGCATCTCCCTCCCTCCCAATCCCACGCTTCTAGGTGGTCACGAAGCACCGAGCTGATCTCCCTGTGCTATGCGGCTGCTTCCCACTAGCTATCTATTTTACATTTGGTAGTGTATATATGTCCATGCCACTCTCTCGCTTTGTCACAGCTTACCCTTCCCCCTCCTCATATCCTCAAGTCCATTCTCTAGTAGGTCTGTGTCTTTATTCCTGTCTTACCCCAGGTTCTTCATGACATTTTTTTTTCTTAAATTCCATATATATGTGTTAGCATACAATATTTGTCTTTCTCCTTCTGACTTACTTCACTCTATATGACAGACTCTAGGTGCATCCACCTCATTACAAACAGCTCAATTTCGTTTCTTTTTATGGCTGAGTAATATTCCATTGTGTATATGTGCCACATCTTCTTTATCCATTATTTAGCATAGAGTTGCTTGTTGTAACCTCTCATGATCCTTAGTATTTCTGCAGTGTCAGTTGTTACTTCTCCGTTTTCATTTCTAAATCTGTTGACTTGAGTCTTCTCCCTTTTTTTCTTGATGAGTCTGGCTAATGGTTTATCAATTTTGTTTATCTTCTCAAAGACCCAGCTTTTAGTTTTATTGATCTTTGCTATCGTTCCCTTCATTTCTTTTTCATTTATTTCTAATCTGATCTTTATGATTTCTTTCCTTCTGCTAACTTTGGGGTTTCTTGTTCTTCCTTCTCTAATTGCTTTCGGTGTAAGTTTAGGTTGTTTATTTGAGATGTTTCTTGAGGTAGGATTGTATTGCTATAAACTTCCCTCTTAGAACTGCTTTTGCTGCATCCTGTAGGTTTTGGTTGACCTTATTTTTAATCATCATATTATCTATTTCTATCTTTAGGATGCTATTACAATCTTTTCCTTTTCAATTTGTAGGAGTCTTTTATATAGTAGGGTTATTAACTACTTGTCTGTTATATGTTTTCTAAATATTTCCCTCATTCTGCCATTTGTCTTTTGACTTTATTCATGATACATTTTGTTGAAGAGAAATGTTTACATTTTGTATAGTTAAATCTGTCAATCATAGCCTTTAGAACTATCCATATATCTTAATATATGATTAAATTATCACTAGAATTTAAATCAATCCAAATATATTTATTCTAGGTAGATGGTGAGATATGCAGTCACTTTTACTAATCAAACCGTTATTTTTCCAGTGGCTTGTTTTCCAGTCTTGTTTTAGAAGGTATTTCCACATTTTCTTTGCATATTTTAAAGATCGTTAATTTTCATACTCCAGTCTTCAACCAGTGAAATTCTGGTCCAAAAGACATTCAAAGAAGACCACAGGGCTGGGGAGTCTTCTGGAAAAGGTTCCTTTGCTCTTTAATGATGTACAAGGAGAAAGAGTCCTTTTTCACCTTTGGATGTTATGTGATGTGGCATCCAGGAATGCCGCAGGCATCAAACAACCCCAGGGGAACCAGCTAAAAGGACAGCCAGTGGGAAAGCTGAGTAGACATAACTGAGTTAAAATACCCTCCACACCTCATTTTGGTTCCCCCTCTCTATTGTCCCTCTCTTCCTCCTTTCCTTCCTTTATTCAACAACTATTTATGGAGACCTTCTTATTTGATAAACACTCTCCTAGGCATGGAGGACACAGTGGTAAAACACATGAGCACTGGCCCTCATGGACACAGTTTTAATCTATAAAGTCGTCCATTTGTTTTGCAGCACATGCACATATTTATCTGGAGGAAAGCTTGCAGAGAGTCCCAGGATAGCTGTAGGGAGGAGGTTCTAAAAGGAAACATAAACATTAGGGCACAGAGGAACTTTAGAAATAAATTGTTTTAATCAGGATGCTTTGGGCTGCAAGTAACATAAAGCCTGCTCATACAAACTAACCAAAAAGGAAATGTATCAACTTGGAGTAAGAGGAAGCCCATAGATAAGTCACACTTTGCAGTTTGTTGATTTAGTGGCTCAGTAATATTACCAGGGACATGAGATCCTTCCAAACCTCTTCTGTGTCAGCTCCAACCCAAAGATGGTCCTCTTCATGGCCATGAGGAAAACATGCTTTGTTCGTAGCTGTTGGAGGGGGAGAGAACCTTTCCGAAACCTAGAATATAACTCCTTTCTTTCAATCTGTTAGGCCAACTTAGGACCAATAATAACGACCAGTAAATTTTTTTTGAGCTGATTTACTTAGTGTCCTTATTCTCAAATGTTAATGTACTTTGATGATGTTGGTGGTATACATCAGAATCACCTGGAAGGCTTTTAAAAGATTGCTGGATCCCACTCCAGAGTTTATGATTCAGTAGGTTTGGGGTTGGGCTCAACAAGTTACATTTCTACCAAATTCCCAAGTGATGCTGAGTTGCTGGTTGAGACTGACTTGGAGCAATAAAGATGCAGTCTTGCACTAGACACCTATTAGAATGTCCAAAATCCAGAACACTGACACCACCACCTGCTGGTGAGGATGTGGAGCAACAGGAACTCTCATTCAGTGCTGATGGGAATGCAAAATGGTGCAGCCACTCTGGAAGACAGCTCCACACTTTCTTACAAAACTAGAAGTATATTACCACACAGTCCAGCAGGAGTGCTCATTGATATTTACCCAAAGAAGTGATAAACTTATGTCCACCCAAAAACCCGCCCAAGGATGTTTATAGCAGCTTTATTCATAGTTCCAAAACTTGGAAGAAACCAGAATCTCCCTTGGTAGGTGATTGGACAGATAACCTGTAGTCCATCCAGGCAAGTGAATATTATTCAGCGCTAAAGAGAAATGAGCTATCAAATCATGAAAATATATGAAGGAAATTTAAATGCATATTACCAAGTGAAGGTAGCTAATATGGAAAGGCTACGTATGTACAATTCCTACTGTGTGACATTCTAGAAAAGGCAAAACTATGGAGACAGTAAAAAGATCAGTGGTTGCCAGGAGGTAGAAGGGAGGGAGTAATGAGGAGGCAGAACAGAGGGGATTTTTTTTTTCATTTTTTTATATTTTTATTTATTTTTATTTTTCATTTTTTTTACATTTTTATTGGAGTATAATTGCTTTACAATGGTACACTACCAAACGTAAAATAGATAGCTAGTGGGAAGCAGCCGCATAGCACAGGGAGACCAGCTCGGTGCTTTGTGACCACCTAGAGGGGTGGGATAGGGAGGGTGGGAGGGAGGGAGACGCCGAGGGGATTTTTAGGGCAGTAGAAATATTCTGTATGATACTGTAATGGTGGGTACATGCCACTGTACATTTGTCCAAACCCATAGCAAGTAGGACACAAACAGTGAACCCTAATGTAAACTGTGGACTCTGGGTGATAATGTCCTGTTCATGTAGGTTCATCAGTGGCAACAAATGTCCCATCTGGTGAGGTAAGTTGATAATGGGGAGGCTGTGCTTGTATAGGGCAAGAGGTATATGGGAAAGCTCTGTACTTGCTGCCTAAATTTTGCTGTGAGTCTAAAACTGCTCCAAAATAAAAGAAAGAAAAAGATATATGCTTGGGTCTATGGATGGGATGAGCCATACCTAAGCTACAAGGTGTGGAGAACTAAATAACTATTGAAAAATTGGGTAAGGTTTATTCCCGATCTTGAATAAATGTGTTCAAGGTTGTTAGTACTCTGTATGAATCAAAATTGAGATCTGCAAAGAAACTTGCTTTTTATTTTTTTAAGATGATTGATTTTTAGCAGGATACTAGTAGAATTCACCCTTGGGATCAGTTGGAAATCTATTCTTCATACTGAGTGTGTCTCTAACCTTGACTCCACTTATAATGAGAGAAATGTATAACACCTGAATTGTTTAGAGGATGTTGGGATGCCGTTCTACATAGGTTTCTCACGCTTCTGCACATTTTGCCAGTGGAAGCACTGATGGTCTTTGTTCTGGGCTATCTTTTTAAGGATGCTGGTATAGAGAACAGCTGCGGGAGACAGAGGCAGCGCCTGCTTCTGAAGCAGAGGGCAGGCTGTCTTCCTGTTCAGTATAATAAATGCCTCTCTCTGGAGCAAAGGACAAACAGGTGTGCTTATAGCCAAGTAAGAGATTTGGATTCCCTGATCTCAGGGTCCCTCAGGCGTAACACAAACCTACTGCGTGGGTAGCACGGCCTGGCCCCTCACTGTTGCCCCCATGGAACTTTGGGGGCAAGGGGTGATGAGAGAAGCTTGAAGCTCATGCCACTTGTCAGTAATGAAGTCCTTCATCTCTGACCCAAGAATCTCATGTCTTCTGCTAACGTACATGAGACTGGGGCAAGCAGCTCGTTAATTTGAAAGTTGGGTAAAGTCTCAGACCCTTCAAAGTTCTTGATAGTATGTACTTAGAAGAAAAAAAAGTTCTTTATAATGTCATCTGACTTCTACCTTTTGATGAGTAGGAAGTTGAGACCTGGATAAGCGAAGCGACTTAACACGAGCGCACAGTGAATCTATGTACGCAAGTGCACCACCAGTCTGTTTGCACAAGTGCAGAGTTGCAGAAGCTGCTTTCAGAGCCAGCCCTTGGGTCAATCAGCTCCCTCTGCTTTGCCCCTCACCACAAAATGGGGCTCTGTGAGCACAGCCCACAGCCCGGGTTTAGAGTTGATTTAAGGATGTAATGAGACAATAAGAATTTCTCATTTCAAGAGAGAACCAGATAGAGTTGACATAAGCTGAGTGAGGTGGTTAGTTGTATAGAGTGCAGGGCTGTAACCTGACAGGGTGATTCAGCACTGAGAGATGTTTGGAGGAGTAAAAGATCATTATCAGCCAGGCTCACTGAGCTCTAACCCTTCTAAGAACTACAAAGTGAGATCAGTTGGCCTTCCCTGTTATTTCTTGATTTCTGTGTTTGCTGATTGCTGCCATTCTGAGGCCGGGTGCTGGTGTATTTTACATTATAAAGTGGGGCTCTGTTCTACCCACAGGTATTAAATATGCCTCATAGCTGGTAGGGTATGCAGACTTAGCAAGGTGGTCCTATTGAAGGTTTTTGCCCTCAGTTAACCTCTGGCACATTAGCAAGGCCATTCTGCTCACTTATTAGGTGTATGTTGGTATAGCTCATCTTGTTTTTACATGGTAGCATGTATCTTTTTCTCTTTTGAAAGAATTTCTTTGTAGTACTACTTTGTAGTAGAAGTTGTAACTCTTCTATATTTTATCAATAGTATTCCTGACCCTTCTAGCATACCGATCACATCTCAGCTTCAGTTATTAAAAAGGTTTATATTATAATAATAAGGTTAGGATTTTGACTGTTATGAAGGGTCTATGAGCAGATGACACAGTCATCTTTCATATAAATTCCAATATGGTTTCATAATTTTTTGAAAACAAAGACACATCTCTCCACCTCAGAACTGCCTATAGCTACTTTTTAAAAACAAAGCTTCACCATGGAAGCTGACAGAACGTGGCCCTGGGCTCTGCACCTGGGTTTTCACTGAGCCCCAGGCCAGTGGCAGAGAAAAGAATGTTATCTGGGTGACCTGTCTATAAGCTGGTTATTGATTCCACCGTGGTATTGAAGCTCTCGCTGTAGCCAGAGTGAAAACAAAAGTGAGGCCAGAGAGGTGATTTCTGCAGATGATCTGGATCCAACAAACAGAGGAAATCATTGACAGGCCCTGCCACCGTTGTAGCTTCCTTCTCTGGCCACCTTTGTCTAACTCTAAGTATATAAAACACACAAACATTCCAAGAACCGCACAACTTCTGAGAATGATTTCTAAAGAAATCAGTAATAGAGGTCACTATATTTTAAATTATTAGGGATTTGGGAAGCAGAAATTCCAACAGTTAGCAATTACAATTCTTCCTAATAAGTTCACCACTTGGGCACCATTGGAAACATTTAAATAACAGGTTCAGAAAGGTAAACCTAAGCTACTCTTTTGGACAGATTATGAATCTATGGTATTTCATTTGAGACAGATAGCTAACATGTTACGTGATGTGTTTATTAGTTCAAATATTTATGTTAAACCTTCTTTTTCCAAAGAAAGTGTAGAGCCTATAATATATTTGCATTACTTATCTTTTTTCAGCAGTTTATGCTCAGAAAATGATATCATTTCAAATAATTAGTAGCAGAAATGAAATATAAAATTAAAAAGGAGAATGGGAAATCACAGGCTCCAGGGTCCTGGTGCTGTGGTTAGTGTCCCCTTGTCACCTTGCAGCAGCTGGCACAGGGAACGCTGTGATGGGGATTTAGGAGGTGTCAAATGGGCTGCACTGGCGTTTCAGTTGAAGCAGCTTTGGACCCATTTCCTCTTCCAGGTGGAGGAAGACTGCAGGGCGGGGGACCAGGTCTTCCACCCTGGAGCCATCACTCCTGGGAGTGTGCCTGGGTCCCCACGTCCCTGTCCTCAGCCAGCTTGGAGGGAGCTCCAGGTGCTGCCACCCCACCTGGATACCCTGGGCACCTTCAACTCTGCTTCCCTAAAACACTGAGCATCTTCCTCTTCCCCCCCAGCCTTTTCTCTCTTACCTCTCCCCCCAGATAAATGTTCCTCTGACCATGTCCCTTAGTTCAGTAAATAATTCCATGAACTGCCCACTCCTTCCAGCCAGAAACCTATGACTCACCCTTGCCTCTGCACCCCCTACACCGAACCACTCAGTACATCCTACCCATTCTTGGTCCTAAATGCCCCGGGTCCAGGAGGTCTGTCTGGGTTATGCGCACAGCGGCTGCGCTGGCCTCAGTCACCCCACCCGCACTCCGGCGCTCCATGCATCCTTCCTGTTCATCATCCTAGGTGCCCTTTGCTCCCCTCCAGGGCTGCTCTATCCTGTAGTCAGAGATCTCATTGAAGTGCAATGTGATCATACCAAGTCTAAGCAAAAGTAGGAAGACGGTAAAATACAACTCCTCACCCTGCAGCCACCCAGCTCTCCCGGCCCTTCCAGGCCTCATCTCTCTCCGTCAGCCCTCACATGTTGTGTGTTGATCTTTCTCTGCTCTGGGAAGGCAGGGCGTTTTGTCCTTCTCCTTGGCCATGCGGGGCCATTGGAGGCACTCGGGGAACAGGAGTGAAGACCAGTCGGCTCCCGGGACCCCACCCTCGGGCTCTGTCCTCCTCTCCGTCAGCTCCCCTGGCTCATGCTGCCTCCGTTTCAGCCCTGTTGTACTTTGTTCATTTACCAAATGCTGCTCCTTCCTGCTAGGAAGGACCATGGGGGAGGTGCCCCCGCCCCCACCTCTCCTGCAGGTCCCTTCCCCAGGGGCTTGCCCTGAGCTCTGGGAGAGGGAACCGTGCATTCCCTTAGGGTTCCTTTTTTTTTTTTTTTTTTGAGGTACGCGGGCCTCTCACTGTTGTGGCCTCTCCCATTGCGGAGCACAGGCTCCGGACGCGCAGGTTCAGCGGCCATGGCTCACGGGCCCAGCTGCTCCACAGCATGTGGGATCTTGCCGGACCGGGGCATGAACCCGCGTCCCCTGCATTGGCAGGCGGACTCTCAACCACTGTGCCACCAGGGAAGCCCCCATAGGGTTACTTTTTAACCATCTGATCTCTCGGCAACACGGGAAGCCTCACATCTTCGGGACTAACGTCTGTCTTGTTCACTGATGGACACACAGCACCTGCCCAGTGTGGGCTCTCAACAGATATTTAGTGGTTGAATCCATGTCGTTCAGAGTCTGGATTGACATCTAATGAGCAGCAAGTTACTAGGTTTTTCACCGAAGGAGCAGTTACATCAGTCAGAGTGTGAGGCTATCAGTCTGATACCCACCTGTTCCTCTGTCTGGTACAGCATCCTGTTCCTCCTGTACTGACCCCCTGAGCTGCCAGAGGGCCTCCAAGGAGCAGCTGCCCTGCACCAGCGCTTGAGTGCAAACGAGGGTCAAGTACATAGAGAGTTCCCTGTGCGGGGGTTAGAATCAGGGGCTTTAGGGAGGCCTGTGGGGTCTCTATATTCAGGACCCCCGCCGCTGGCCCGCTCCTCCCCGGAAGCTTACATTTCGGTCACCTTGGACCTTGCCCCCCTCCCCGAGCACATCATCAAGGCCTTCTCTGTCACACCACCGTGCCTTCTCACATGTTGTTCGCTAGCTCAGAAATGCCCTTCCTCCTCTTGTCTACTTGTCAACCGCTTAGCTCCTCCCCTGAGTACAGGAACCATGAGGCCTGCTCCGTGCCCCATGCAGCCAGTGCCCGTCCGGCGAGAAGACACTGACCGTGTCTTTATGATGGCGTTTATCTCAGGCCCTCAAGACTCGCTCTCTGTCTCTGACTCCGTTGTGACACTGTCGGAGAAAGAAGACAAACTCAGACTGAGTTCTTTTCACCCTGTGTGCACCAGTGCCTGGCACACACGGGCAGCCCACAAATGTTTTGCACGTTGAAAGAAAGGCTCCTGCTTCCTCTCATCCCTTCTAGGTCAGGCTCCTTTCTCCGTTTAACACGTTCTCCCGTCTTCTTTGGCACTGACCTCCTTGGAGGAAAGAATCTGTGGAAGGTCATTATCAAGTTATCTCAGCGCTTATTTAATGTGTGTTTAGCTGCCTTACTGTCACATAAAAACGTGTGGCCATAAAATAAAGTAATAAAACTCTCAATAAAAGCTCCACTTCCACTCACTATTTAATGCCAAAGAGCAAGAGACATTTGAGATTTTCATCTGTAGTAGTAAATCGGCATCATCAAGGTTGGTAGGCAGTCAGTTTGCCTTGAAATATTGTTAACTTGATGAATAAAAATGGATATTGTTAGAATAGAAAGCAGTGTGTTTCATTGTTCCTTAAATGGCTCCAAATAAGGTCAGGATATGAAGGAACCCCACACCATGGGGCCACCAAGTGTTTTTAAACAAAGAAACGTAGTCACTGAAGAATCAGGAGAGATACTCCACCGACATCATCTTTAGTGCACTGTCATTTATAAGCTACTTCCACAACCATTTTCTTACCTCATCCCCCAAATGAGTGTGAGGTGGATAACAGTATCCTCATTTTCCAAATCAGGAAGCTAAGTGTCTGGGAGGTCAAAGGTCACACAAAACGTGGCTACAGTTCCATGTGTGTCTGACTCCGAACCGTGTTCTTCCTGTCATGGCACAGCTGCTTCATGGCTAGGGGACTAAAAAATTCAAATTGATGCAAACATAGAGACTTTTTAGAAAATACACCATCATGCTTACCGTCCAAAGAGTTA
Source organism: Neophocaena asiaeorientalis asiaeorientalis (assembly GCF_003031525.2). NCBI lineage: Eukaryota > Metazoa > Chordata > Mammalia > Artiodactyla > Phocoenidae > Neophocaena > Neophocaena asiaeorientalis. Next base: position 2,337,925 of record NW_020175053.1, read on the forward strand.
ACTTCCCATAGTGTCCAGGGGCCAGGTGGGCTCCAGAATACTTGTGGCCCTTCCACCGTCCCAAGGAGGGTGTGGATGCCAAAGAAAGTTCGTTCAGAGTCTGAGATTCTTTCCTAAGGACGTCAGCCCATTTTCCCTGATGGTATAGAACTTCCGGAATTCACGGGAAAGTAAACCTTTATTCCCAAATTATACTTTGAAGTCGGAAGATAAAAGGAGAGCTGTCTCAGGCCCAGTGCTAAAATAGAGGGGCTGAAGACTATTTTCAAATTCTGAGACCTTATCAGAATTTGAAGTGAATGTGATAACAGATCCCTCTAGTTCAAGTCCTTAGTACCATGAAACAGGGTTTAAAGCAGCTTAGCTCAGCCTAACACACACGGAATTAAAGCCTTTGGTAGGGTTTTGAAATGTGTTTTCATTTTCTCAGGAAAGAGAAAAGCAGATTGCTGACTTTCATATACCTGGTTGCCTAGAAAGGTTTTCTATTCTGTAGTTCGGGGCCATTCTTAGAGCAACACAGAGAAGCACAATGGCACTTATTTACGTCTGTGATGGCCGGCCCTGGCCAAGCAGCATTTCCCATCGCTTCATGTGCCAGGAGGAGCTGGTGGGGTGGGCTTAGGAAGCTCAGGCCCAACATCAAGAACAGCGGACACGCATCCCCAGCCAAGGCCCCTGCGTGAAGCTGGTTTGTTAGAGGTTCAGCGGCAGTGGCAGGGACTGGAGTTAACTCAGCATCAGTAAAGCCGCAGAGGGTAGGTGTGGACTGGGGTGGTCCAAAATGAACAAATATTATTAAATTTGGAAAACAGCTTTATACACAGTCATTTATAGCGGTCTTCTGAGTTGGTGTTATGGGCTGAATTGCCTTCTCCCAAAATTTATGTGTTGAAGTCCTAACCCCCAGTCTTCAGAATGCCAAATGGTATTTGAAGAAGGGTCTTTAAGGAAGTAATTAAGGTAAAACAAGACCATTAGGTTGGGCCCTGACCCAATATGACTGGTGTCCCTATAAGAAGAGGGGAGATTAGGACACAGAGGGATGACCATGTGGGGACCCAGGGAGAAGACAGCCATTCACAGGCCCAGGAGAGAGGCCTCAGGAGAAACCGGCACTGCTGACACCTTGATCTTAGACTTTCCAGCCTCCAGGACTGTGAGGAAATATGTTTCAGGCCACCCCGTCTGTGGTACTTTACTATGGCAGCCCTAGAAATCAAATATAGTCAGTCACCCCAAGGTGGAGACTATCTAAACACAGCTCTCTCAAGCTACAGCTGTACTCCCAAATCTACCTTTATTTCCCTCCTCCTTACAGTACGCCGCTGGAGAAGTGTGTACAGTTTTGTGGAAGTCCTCGTTCCGCTGTGTTTAAATATGGTTTTGTGAGGATTATTCTTTCATTATAATTAGAGGAGGGTTGAGGCAGCTGTTAGTAGGAGCACCCGCTGAAACTGGCTAAGCCACTGCCAAAGGCCCAAGGGAGAAATATTTTCTGTCTTTAATTGTTCTTAAATTATTAATAGCATAAGCTCTCACTTCAGGACACTTCATGTGTAAGAGACGTGAACGTCCGTGATTGGGGAAAAGGAGCACGATTGTTCCTCGGCGGCCTCCTGGCCATTTCATCACGTAGCTGATTTCAGCGAGCAGAGGATAAACCCTACAGCCAACAGCTATGTCAGTGATTCTCCAGGGACAAAGGGTGGAGAGGGGGGTCCACTGGACCCCCGGGCACAGCAAGGGCTGGTGTTGAAATCAACCCAGGTGATGTTTTGATTTCGATTTTACCTGGTTTAGATAAACCCACGAAAAGCAAGTGCATTTAACGCCCTTGTTACTATAGTACTATCTCATTTTAAAAACATATCATAAAAATTAAAAAGCAACATTTTCAGGCTCAACATTGCTATGATTGGTCTCTTTTTGTTCACAGTGCCTATTAATTTATTTTGAAATTTTAAGTAAACAAAAACTTTTCACCCTTCTTTAATGTCCAGAAAAGCAAATAGGTATTTGAAAATAAAAATGATTTGGAATGGGCTTCCCAGGTGGTGCAGTGGTTGAGAGTCCACCTGCCGATGCAGGGGACACGGGTTTGTGCCCCAGTCCGGGAGGATCCCACATGCCGCGGAGCGGCTGGGCCCGTGAGCCATGGCCACTGAGCCTGCGTGTCCGGAGCCTGTGCTCCACAATGGGAGAGGCCACAACAGTGAGAGGCCTGCGTACCGAAAAATAAATAAATAAATAAGGTAAAAATTCACTCTGTACTGTTTATGTTTATTATTATTATTACTATATGTTAGTATCAGTTAACATTTGGGCTAGCCACTTTTGTCAAGTAATCCATATCATAGACCAGATGGAATTAATCGTTTTAGTAGCTTATACTTTTAAGCCTACAGGAGGGGGCACAGTCTCTCCTTTGAATCTGGACTCTGCCAGTTAACTTCGTAGATCACCTTGACCCAGGATCAGTAAACTGCAGTTCATGGGCCAAAGCCAGGCTGCCTCCTAACTTTGTATGGTCTGAGAATCATGTAGTGGTTGAAAAAAAAATCAAGAAGACAATGACATTTTGTGACACATGAAATTATATGAATTCAAACTCCAGTGTCCATAAATAAAGTTTGATCAGAACACAGTCCTGCTCACTCTTTTACGTATTGTCAGTCTTTGGGCTTTAAGGCCAAATTGAGTAGTTGCGACAGAAACTGGTCCACAGAGCCTAAAATTTGTACGCTCTGGCCCCATACAGTGAACGTTTGCCCAGCCCTGACCTTGAGCAAGTGGATGAACCAGGCAAGGCCTTAGTTTCCTAATGCAGCAAATGGAATTAGAAATCATTTCTCCTTGTTGGGCTGCAGTGAAGCCTAATTAGATGGTGAATGCAGAGCCCCTGGTTTCTCTGAATCACAGTAGACACACAGCCACCGGTAACAGGATTTTTGTTTGGTGGTCATTATGTTTATTATTATAATTTCGGTGAACAGCCAGCTGAGAGAGCAGTGTTAACTGATGGAGCTAACTTAACCTAACGGCAAATAAAGTACCGGGAAACAATGAATGTCGTCTAGTAGTATGCCAGAGGCCAGCGGGCTCTGCTGAAATCTGAGCTTGTCTCGCTTACCTGTCGCTGTTATTATCCTCAGAATTCCCCTCCTGACCCATCTTAACACAGAAATTTCTTTACCATGTGTATCAATCTTCAGTTCTTAACACAAATTAAAATCTAAACATGATTTCCCTTGTGTCGGACTTGTAAGAACAATGTGTTTCTTGCCCTTCTGCATCCCCTTTCCTCCAGCAGGGAGCTGCAAGGCTCCCCTCCATCCGTTACTCCTGTGTCCCTTCACTGCATCCTGCTGGGTAACCTCCTGTCCCCTTGTTAACTTCAACTTTTCTACCATATCTGCTCAATTCTTAGTCATAGTCAACCTTTTAAAAGAATTTCAGCTTTATTGTATTGTATTTTTATTTTATTTTGTCATTGGATACCTGAGATGTATTATTTGGACAGGAATGTATTTCTGCCATGTAGAGATACTGGCAAATACATGTAGCATGTGTGGTCATACTATGAAAAGTAAATCCAGGATCAGGGAATAGGCTTGTGCCTATGCTGAGGAGGATATATCTTAAAATACAATTAAATCTCCATTCTCCAGTAATCATATTCATTGGTTAGATTTCTAGTTTTTAAAATTCCAGTTATATACATCTTGACAATTTTTTTGTGCATGCACACACGTTCAATTCTTTTTCTTCAACTTTTTATTTGTAGACAATTTTTAAAGGTTACTTTCCGGGCTTCCCCGGTGGCGCAGTGGTTGAGAGTCCGCCTGCCGATGCAGGGGACACGGGTTTGTGTCCCGGTCCGGGAAGATCCCACATGCCGCGGAGCGGCTGGGCCCGTGAGCCATGGCCGCTGAGTCTGCGCGTCCGGAGCCTGTGCTCCGCAACGGGAGAGGCCACAACAGTGAGAGGCCCGTGAACCGCAAAAAAAAGGAAAAAAAAGGTTACTTTCCATTTACAGTTATTACAAAATATTGGCTATGTTCCCCATGCTGTATAGTACATCCTTGAGCCTATCTTACACCCAATAGTTTGTACCTCCCATTCCCCCATCCCTAGGTTGCCCCTCCCCCTCCCCCCTGGTAACCACTAGTTGGTTCTCTGTATCTGTGAGTCTGCTTCTTTTATGTTATATTCGTGGTTTGTTGTATTTTTTAGATTCCACGTATAAGTGATATCCTACAGTATCTCTGTCTGACATTTCACTTAGCATAATGCCCTCCAAGTCCATCCACGATGCTGCAAATGGCAAAATTTTGTAGTTTTTTAATGGCTAATTTCACCTTTATTGAGGCATAACTGACATGAAAAATTGTAAGATATTTAAAGTATACATTATGATGATTTGATATATGTATGCGCTATGAAAGGATTCCCCCATCTGGTTAATTAACATACCCATTACATATTTACCTTTTTTTTTGGTAAGAACATGTAGGTTCTACTCTCTTAGCAAATGTCAGTCAAACAGCACAGTGTTATCAACTATAGTCAGCATGTTTTTCATTAGATCCTCAGATGTTATCCAGCTTAAAGCTGAAAGTTTGTACCCTTTTAAGTACACCCCATTTTCCCCACCCTCCAGCCCCTGGCAACTACTTTTCTACTATTTCTATGAGTTTGACTTTTAAGTGATACCATGCTGTATTTGTGATGTAAGTGATACCATGCTGTATTTGTCTTTCTCTGTCTGGCTTATTTCACTTAGCATAATGCCCTCAAGGTTCATCCCTGTTGTCATAAGTGGCAGGATTCCTTTCTTTCTCATGGCTGAATAATATTCCACTGTGTATCGATCTCTCTCTCTATATATATATATATCACATCCCCTTTGTCCATTCATCCATTGATGGACACATGGACACCTGGGTTGTTTCCTTGTTTTAGCTATTATGAATAATGCTGCAGTGAACATGGGAGTGCAGATATCTCTTCAAGATCCTGTTTTCATTTCCTTTGGATATATCCCAGAAGTGGGATTGCTGGATCATATCGTAGTTTTTTTGTTTTTTGTTTGTTTGGGGTTTTTTTGCGGTACGCGGGCCTCTCACTGCTGTGGCCTCTCCCGTTGCGGAGCACGGGCTCCTGACGCGCAGGCTCAGCGGCCATGGCTCATGGGCCCAGCTGCTCCGCGATATGTGGGACCTTCCCGGACCGGGGCACAGACCCGTGTCCCCTGCATCGGCAGGCAGACTCTCAACCACTGCGCCACCAGGGAAGCCCCGCATATGGTAGTTTTATTTTTAATTTTTTGAGGAACCGCCGTACTGTTCTCCATAGTGGGTACACCACTTACCTTCCCACCAACAGTGCATATTTCCCTCTTCTCCACACCCTCTCCAACACTTGTAATCTCTTGTCTCTTTGAAGACAGCCATTCTAACAGGTGTGAGGTGATACTGTGATTTGATTTTGATTCCCTGGTGGTTAGTGATGTCGAGCATCTTTTCATGTGCCTGTGGCCATTTGTATGTCAGTCAGCATTTTACATGTTGGATTCATTCACTTGCACACTTTCCACACACTTTCTGTAAGGTTAAATTTCATGCCCAGAATACAGAAGCTGCACTTCTGTGTTATCTCCTCCGCTCTCACTCTCAGTCCTCACTTCCCCTCCCACAGGCATAACTTTGTTCTCTCCTCCTTCATTCAGCTCTCCAAGGCCTTCTCTAATTTATAACATGGTATTTTCTCCTGAGCTCACCTTTCACATCTGTTCCAACACTAAGCATCATTCAAAATGCACCTTTGCATTTTAGCAGTGTGATGAATTGCATGTGAGTGTGGCTGTGTGTGTGCTGTGCGTGTTTAGCTTGGCTCTCTAGATAGTTCACGGCAGCCAGTTGTCTTATAGTTTCCTAAGAAGGAGGGACTATGTTGACTTTTTGGGATAATGCCACATGTAGATTGCTGTCCAGTGAATGGCTTCAATGATGGTGTTTTTGAGTGGTAACTACTTATATAAGCATTAAAAAATACGAATATAAAATGAATTCCATATACAGCCAAACTATTTTAGGGCTAAAAGTTTCCATTGGCTTATTTTCAGGGTTCAGTAATTCTTCCCAGAAGGTTGGTGGTGCTGGCTAGCAGTGATGCACAGGTGAAGGTGTAAGCCTTCCACCCCTGAGAGAAACCACAGGAGGCTCACACGTGGGCAGTGTACCCCCATCACCTAGCAGAAGGAGGAGTGCCTTCTGCCTTTTTATAAGTTATATTTTCCCCTCAAGAATGTGCTCTGTGATCATGTCAGCCCAGTTCCGTGTGTACAAATGATGGCTGGGCCCTGGGGGCAGGGAAATGGGTGATCTCATGAAGCTCTTCTCAAAGGGCCAAGGTTTCCGGCGGATGTTTTTAATGGTGCCTTACATGAATGACTGTTGTAGCTGATGGAGGCCTTGTGGAAATGACTCAAAGTAAGCTTCTGCTTTGCTTGAAGCTTACTGACCCAGTATAATGGAGTGTAATTCCGTGGAAGCAGTAAATTTATATTCTTATAGTTAATATCAGTGTATTCTCAAGAATGAAAAAACCATGAATGAGGTTCCTAATCTGTTTTTCTGCTTAGGCCCTGACCACAAGGAGAATATCATGAAAGCATGGGGGAAATTTTATTTTAAAAATCCTCTTTAAAAACCCTTCTCACCCCACCCACTATTAAAGCTAAACACCATGTCTGTGGGTCACCATTTTAAGTGAGGAATAATGCAGATAGAGGGTATAGGTTTTATTCCAGCAACACAGTGCTCTTAACCATTTGAGGATTGTAATAACTTTAGCAGTAATGTCAATGGAATTACTATTCTTTGTCACTGGAAGATGGTTCATGACTGGGGATGGAGGGAAGAAGGAAAGAAGGAGGGAGGGAGGGAGGGAGGGAGGAAATGGACAGAGGAAAATGTAAGGCAGCCTTCAGAATTACTAAAGTAAAACAGAAATGTTTGTTTGCAAGGCAGTAGCACATAATAGAATCCCAGGGTCTTAATTGCATTAACATCCTTGCAGCAAATAATTCTCCTTCAAGAAAGGAGCCAGCTGCACCAAGCATAGTTATACTTTTCAGTAGCAACCCATCCTAACAGCTTTATAGAGACTACCTTTGGTTTGGTTCAGTCTTAGACTTGTGAGGTGTTACATGCCCGATTCAGGAGAACTTGTTCCCGTTAGTTTGAGGCTAACTAAGGCTTTTGCTGGTGGCCCACGTGGTTCCTGATTCCCAGGAAAACATGAGCAGTGAAGGTTTAAAGGCTCGTAATTTATGGGACCTGCACAGGAAGCCCATAATTTGTGGGAATTATGTAGGAAAGAACCCATCCTGAGATGCGTGGGGGATGTCTCAGATTCTCAGAATTAACAAACTCTTTATAAGGGTGATGTTGGTTCACATGTCTGGGCATCTCAAGGCCCAGTCAAGTTGACACATAAAATTAACCATCACAATCATGAATGACAGAAATTTAATTTGTAGATATCTGAAAATTGTGCTGGATTTAGGCAACAGCTCATATGGGATAAACTATTAGTAAACACAGTTATTAAAGTGATATGTGTATCTTATTCATCAAACCCATTTGTTTATGCCACTCTCCTTGATGTATTATGGTTTTACTATGTGTCAGTAAGAAATAATATGTTTGGATTTTTAAAAACATAGTTACATAACAGAATTCTCATTTCTTGTGAGAACCTTGCCTCAATTCGTATTTTTATGTAAAACTAATTATTGATATGGTAACTGAGCCCTAGTTAAGTAAAAAAATCATCACCCTCTATAACTGATCTGGAAATAAGACCCTTAGGAATAAATAGTTGTGTTTATGGACATGAGTCTAAAGTGGGGTCTTAGACCTACCATGCTAGACCAAGTTTGATAGACACATAAAGATGAACCTTACAAAGGCTACTTCATCGCTGTAAACCATCCATGATGAAGCCACAAGGAAGGAGAAGAAAACCATCAGTTCTGGATGGCAGTATCCCTAACTGTCCCTAACTGTGCAGGGAGGCAGCAGGGTCGTGGGCTTTCACAGTGGCTCACGTGTCTTTCTACTTTTTCAAAGACTTTTTCACCATCTTCAGTGGCAGCAGGCACTTGAATGAACTCAAGTGGGAACACAGCACATGACTCCAAGACGCAAGAAGAAAGGCAGTTGGAATGAACTGGTGAAACATTGTGGGCACCCAGGAAAGAGAACACCACTTCCAAAATGTTTAGTGAAAAATGCCATTTTAGAGCAACCTGAAAATCTCTGACCTGAGGAAATGGAGTGAGCAACGGAAGCTTTGAAAGATGCTCCATTCAGCACGCGCCTGGCAGCATCAGGTGGCACTTCCTCCATCACTCACGATCCCTGACAGCCTTGGTGCGGGAACGAATCATCAAAACTCTGCTGAGCGGGGCTGGCCCTTCCTGTTCCTGTGTCCCCGTGTCCCCTGACGGGGGTACAGATGTAGACCTCTCAGGAACCCCAGAACGGAGCTCTGCTTATGCCTGTAGGTGCTGGTGCCTTTGCTGCCGGAACTGCTGGGCTGATTACTTCCACTGCCCAGTTTCGAAAGGCATGAATCATTGGCCAAAAACGATAGTGAAAATGTGTGTGTGTGTGTGTGTGTGTGTGTGTGTGTGTGTGTGTGTCTGGCCTGAAAGGTTTACTGGAAGTTCGACAGAAATTAATAAAAGCTGCTGACAGAGGGGACTGCCACCCAGGCAGCAGGTGTCCTGGCCATTAGAAGGCTGCATGAAAGGTGTGGTTTTTGATTCTCCCCTCTACCTGCCTTCATAGTCACCGACTTTTGTCACTTCAGAGGGCTATCCTCAGATATAGATTCCCAAATTAGGAATAATTCTGAAATGATTTCAAGAACCCAGTAGTCAAGTCTGCTCCGTCCCATCCTGTTCTCTGCACCGATCTCTCCTTGGGGAAAGCCAGCAGGGTCCCAATCGATTGCCTTTCTTTGCTGACCTCCAGCCCCAAATTGGCCTGATGAGATTGACTGACACCAGGCAGCGCTGTCAGGCACTTGGAAACCCTACAGGCAGAAGGCTTTAAGACAGGCCGTATCGCACAAGTCATATTCTACCAGTGTTAACATGTATATTTATGGCTCGCTGGCCCCAGAGTTCACTGTCAGCGCCTGCTGTGCATTAAAATGGATGTTTCCTTTGGTTTCCTTGAGCAGTTCTGCCTCAGCTAATGCTGTCAAGGTTCAGAATTTAAAAATAGTTCCTGTTAAATGTCGAGAGCTGCTCCTGATTATTGTGGCCACCGGTGGACCATGTGGGATGAGATAATAGGAAAATTCCAGGTAATCCACTCACATTCGAGCTGTATTTAGATTTATGAAGCCCTCCTCAGAGGCAGAAATACCATGTAGGGCTGGAGCGGGACTCAGAGATATTCAGTTGTCTGTTGCTAACGATACGCGTGGAGACAGAGTTTCCTTCCTCTTTTCTTATTTGAGCTTGGTTTCTGAAAACCTTGATCACACTGAAAAGCCAACACTCAGAGGGCAATGAATATCCTGCCCTCAGAAAGGTAGAGCAAGTAAGTCCTTAGCAGGTATGACTTGACCTATACGTACACCAGCTCCTTGACGCTACCCGCACGCACTGTTGACTAGGTAGCAATCAGAGCCAGTGGCCAAGAAGACAACACCAAGTCAGGAGATGCCTGACATGGGTGGAAATGCTGGTGGGAAAGATCCGAGAGTCTGGGAGAAGCTGCGTGTACTTGTTCTCAGCCCTTGTGAGGACCCGTCCTTATATTCGACTCTGTCTGAGGTTCTCAAAGTGTGGTCTCTGGACCAGCAGCTTCAGCATCCTGGGAGAACTTGCTAGAAACTGCAGATTCTAAGCCCCTAGCTCAGACATAGAGAATCAGAAACTCTGGGTGGCCTAGCTCTCCTTGAGCTGCCTCTTGGCCCACGAGTCTTGTAGTAAGTCCTTAACGTGATTCCGATGTGTTCTAAAGCTTGAGAACCAATAAAGAATCACCTCCCCACAGAGGTGAGATGAGACTGAATCTTGGTTCCATTTCCCCGCAGTCGCAGTCCTCAGGCTGAGAGGAGGTATGAGTAACACTGAGACATCTCTGCTCCTCAGCTTGACACCCAAGAGACCAACAAGTGTGGGGAGAAGTGATTTTTAAATTCCAAAGCCAGAGTGCTTCTCGCTTTGGCACAGCAGGCCTCCCATCTCAGGTGGGGATGGCAGAACCAGTGTTCTCCAGATTACAAAGAGGGAGGAACGCTCTCCGTCAGAGCACGGGTCCCCTAGGCTGGCAGGAAGTGTTCTCGAGCCTTGTCCCACCTGCTGCATGAGGATGCAGCAGCCCCTGCCCTCATGCTATCTCGAAGATCACAGAGGCAAAGCAAGACTTTGACTTCTGCAAAATAGTCATAGCTGGGCCCAAAGCCCTAAATGAAATCTCTGGAGTTAACTAGACTACATACATGAAAGATTTGGGGAGATGGTGTATTTCTTTGCATCTGTATGATCCCACCATCAGTTCAACGTCTTCATTTACTACACACACGGGGGCCTACTGCAGGCAAGGTGGCATTCCGTAACTATTCTCTCCTCGAGCTGCCTCTTGGTCTTCTGCCTGTGACCATTCTTTTTAAGGTAACTTAGGGAAGAAGGGAGAGAAATACTCACTTTCCTTTTCTTCTCAGTAGGAACACCAAATTCAGTCTCTCATTTCCTACCAGAAGCTCAGAGAATGCAATAATAGTTCTGGCAAATGGGAGCTGAATGAATTCCTCCAGCCTGGAAAAAACACTCTAACCCTCCTGATGGCCAGGTGCTGCCGGTACGGAAGGTTCATACCCCTCAAAAGAGATGGAAATTCTGTCTTCATGGACTGACCTCTAACCTCCATGAGCCCCAGGCAACCTGGAGAGAAAGTGCCAATGGTGGGGGGGGGGGCGGTGTCTCAGCTGTGCACTGATTTTCTCTAATCCAAATTACTTTGTCTGATTTGAGGGTGAATGCAGGACCGTTTTTGAAGGCTAAAAGTGCTTCGGGCTTTAAATTGAGAGCAGTCACGCATCCAGCGCGAGGGCTGAGAGGTTGCATAATGGATAAGCCCCTTGTTTTAAAGTAATGAAAGAGATTCATAGAACCGCTGGCATTTTGCAGTTCCTGGATTTTTCCTGTTTTTATGTAAGTTGTGTGTCTGTGTGCGCACGCGTGCGCGTGCACGTGCCTGCCATTCAAGTACTGTCTTTCTTGTAGGGAATTGGATAGAAAAATTGCTCAGACAATTCATATTGCTAACACTTGGCACTAGTTAGCATATTTTGACTGGGTGTTTGCCTGCCTATCTGGTGGACTTAAAAAAATAGAAAAAGATGTTCTCACGGACTTGGAACTGAGTAATGCAAAGGTAGGATGGGTGTGGGCCTAAGTTAGTATCCCCTGCAGCTCCCAATAGCCCGCTTCAGAGGGCGGCTGACCTGGGGCATGAAGGAACAAAGTCATAATGAGGAAAAACAGTAGCACCAGGGGAAGTGGAGATGCTTGGACAGCTAATTGCCAGAGATTTCACACAGTTGGAAGGAACCGTGGGAGAGCTCGTGGCTCATGGCGTAAGTCAGAATAAACATGGCATCATATAAAGAAAATCAGCCCCCACCCTACTTTTCCAGAAAACTTGAATTTGTTTTTTAGTTATTTATTTTGGATTTGTTGAGAACTCTTTTCCCTCAAAGGGTTCCCCTGCCCCTTGCATTTCGGTGAGGAATATTTTCTCGGCGCACGTAAGTGATGACAGCATTTACAGCTCTGGAATCTCCAGCTGTCTGGTTATGTAAATGACGTGCACACACTACATCGTAGTTTACACAAGCATGTTTGCAGCTTGTAGAGCTCAGTGTTAAATTTGTTTCAGAGCTTGTTTAAAGAAAGGTCCTTTGGGCACGGTGGGTAAATAGTTGCATGGAAATCTACCTCAAGGCAGGGTAACAAAGCCGCGGAACAGGTATATCTCAATTAAGGAATCCCCTCTGATAATCAAGTTAACTGTGATGCAAACCAAGCAGATGACTCATGAATCCTCGCAGGTGGGGCCACCTGATTTCGTAGCCGCAGAACCAGAAGAGCTTCACGCTCTGCACCACCTGGGTTTTGTCCTGTTAAACCAAACAGGCTCCCTTTGGACAAGGTCATGTCTCTGGGGGTTATTCGCTGCCTCCAGCCTTCTGATGCACAAGTATGGCTTCACGTGGATACAGGGCTGAGTACTTTCACAACAATTTTCCGTAAGTGATCCCAGCGAATTCCCGGAGCCATAGTGGAGGTTGACATCGTTCCCATTTTATAGATGAGTAAACTGTGCTTTGGCAAATGGAACTGTCCTCGAATTTCACAGCCAGCGAATCGCGGCACGCAGAGTTGTCCCCAGGACTCCTGCCGCCACCTCCAGTGGCTTTTTTTTTTTTTTTTTTTTTTTTTTGCGGTACGCGGGCCTCTCACTGTTGTGGCCTCTCCCATTGCGGAGCACAGGCTCCGGACGCGCAGGCCCAGTGGCCATGGCTCACGGGCCCAGCTGCTCCGCGGCATGTGGGATCTTCCCGGACCGGGGCACGAACCCGTGTCCCCTGCATCGGCAGGCGGACACTCAACCACGGCGCCACCAGGGAAGCCCCTCCAGTGGCTTTTGTCGCTGTGGAAAAGCGTCCTGACCTCCGGGTCAGCCGCTCCTGTTTGGGAGCCTAGTCCTTCCCAGGGTGCTCACTGTCTTCCTCTGCTCTGGTTGCAGTTCTCAATAGTCCCGTTATTATTATTATTTTACTGTTGTGCAGCCGAAAACTCACTTACACTTAAACACTGCCTCAATCTGTCTTTGGTATTTTAAGCCTTTTAATTCCTAATTTCTGGAATACGTGGCTTTTTCTCCTTCTGAAAAGTGATTTCAGGGGCTGCAGTGGGTAAGCCTGTATCAGAGATGGGAGATATCCTTCCTGGAATCCCCTGAATCATTCTGGATCTGTGAAGCTTTCCCTGTCAGCGGGAACTTAATTTACTTGGTTTTAGGGCGACTCAGAGGGATGTGAGGTAAAAGGAAGGATTCTTTTTTTTTTTTTAATTAATTAATTAATTTATTTATTTTTGGCTGTGTTGGGTCTTCGTTTCTGTGCGAGGGCTTTCTCTAGTTGCGGCGAGCGGGGGCCACTCTTCATTGCGGTGCGCGGGCCTCTCACTATCGCGGCCTCTCGATGCGGAGCATAGGCTCCATACGCGCAGGCTCAGTAGTTGTGGCTCACGGGCCCAGTTGCTCCGTGGCATGTGAGATCTTCCCAGACCAGGGCTCGAACCCATGTCCCCTGCATTGGCAGGCAGATTCTCAACCACTGCGCCACCAAGGAAGCCCCAGGGAAGGATTCTTGATCTCTTCATCTTCTGATGGCTTGTGTGTGGCTGCGGAAGACCTGGCTGAGGTTTGCTGGAGCCGATGAACCGGAGACTTTGGAAAGGAGCTCCTTCTAGGCATGTTGCCAACCAGCCCAGGTTCCTGCGTTTCAATTACTAATTAGAAAAATCTGTTTTTACGTGGCTTCTAGCTACGGCTCTGAATTCCTAGCTCACATCCTTTGTCTCAGCTAAACATTTATAAATACTTGGAAGATGTCAAGGAAATTTAAACTTCCTTATAAAACTTTATCTTACGAATAATAGGCATGCATGTTTTGCAGGAAAAGCTCATAGCTGTGATCAGCATTTCTGAGCAGGAGTGGGAGCTACGTCAGTGCCGTGTTCTGTGGGCCTAATGCATGCTCAGCAGAAAACATGCGTGTCATGTTACATGGTGAGGCTTCCCGCCTGGCCTTCCCGGGCTAGGTCAGTTATAAGGTACCCTAGCACGTCCTTGCATAGCTGTAAGTACAAGGCAAAAGAGCACGTGGTGGAGGCAGGTTCCCCTCCAACTTCTTTCTCTGAGCTGTGGGGCTTTCCCAGCAGTGGAAGCTGGCATGTTCCTGGCCCTGTTTCCAGAAGATGGGAGTGAGATCTAGAAGGATCTTGTATCCCTAAAACTGTGGCAGCCTCAGACAGAGTCAGGATTTTTTTTTTTAATTTTACCGAAATATAGTTGATTTACAATGTTGTGTAATTTCTGCTGTACAGCAAAGTGATTCAGTTCAAAATATATATATGTTCTTTTTCATTTCATTTCCATTTCTATATAGATGTATTCTTTTTCATATTCTTTTTCCATTATGGTTTATCACAGGATATTGAATATAGTTCTCAGTGCTATACAGTAGGACCTTGTTGTTTATCCATCCTATATAAAATAGTTTACATCTGCTAATCCCGAACTTCCAGTCCATCCCAACCCCCCTCCCTCTTGGCAACCACAAGTCTGTTCTCTATGTCTGTAAGTCTGTTTTTGTTTCGTAGATATGTTCATTTGTGTCATATTTTAGATTCCACATATAAGTCATGTGGTATTTGTGTTTCTCTTTCTGACTTACTTCACTTAGTATGATCATCTCTAGGTCCATCCATGTTGCTGCAAATGGCATTATTTCATTCCTTTTTTATGGCTAATATTCCAGTGTATATATGCATCACATCTTCTTTATCCATTCATCTGTCGATGGACATTCAAGTTGTTTCCATGTCTTAGCTATTGTAAATAGTGCTCCTGTGAACATAGGGGTGCATGTATCTTTTCGAATTATAGTTTTTTCTGGATATATGTACAGGAGTGGGATTGCTGGATCATATGGCAGCTCTATGTTTAGTTTTTTGAGGAACCTCCTTACTGTTTTCCACGGTGGCTGCAGCAGTTTACATTCCCACCAACAGTGTAGGAGGGTTCTCTTTTAAAGAGTCAGGATTTTAGGATTGCTGTGGTGTGCTGGGTCCTCTTTGTGGAATGCCAGGCCTCGAGTCACACAACACAGTTCATGGCTCTGGGTCCTCTTAGCATCATCTAGACCCCTGTGCAGGTCCTCAGGAGATGGACCACAAATGGACAGTGGGCAGATGTCTCCTATACATCAGTTCTTGTATCCCCATGTGGACTTCAGTGTGGACAGTCTCTGAGAAGCCATCTGTCTCCATTTGAGTCTCTCTAAAGTCTTATTTTAGGAAACTCTCCTCAGCTAGACAACAAATATTTATGACTTTGTTCTCAACATGGCTTAAGAGTTTAATTTCCATTTCACTTCTCTGTAAGGTACTTGTCAACTTGATCCAAATGGAACAACTGGATCCTAACCCCTCCCTCCTCACGCTAAACCATGTCACTCCAACTAGATGACTGTGTATTAAATTCCATGAGAACCAGGAATCTGAACAATAGCATGTTTGCCCTTACCCCCTGCACAACTACCCCAGGCCCAATCTCGAGGAGCTGGGATCCTGCATCTTCACAAGAGCCAGTGATTCTCATTATCAGGCAAATTCGGTTAAATGGAACAAGTTTCTTGGACCGATACTTGTTACCTAAATACTATCTTGAATTTTTCCTACTAACGTATGCTTCTCAAAGCACTTGGCACTGTATTCTGTCTCTGTTGGAACATTCTTGAATGAGTCAAGTAAGTGGCTGATCTCTTTTTCAAGTGACTTGCCTGTGGGTGCCCAGCCAGCCACCGGTGGGAATAGATCCGAGAGGAGGCTTCTTGACTGGTGCTCATCCTAGTTTGACAAGTAGGAAAAAATGTAACTAGTCAAATATTTGAGGTCCACTGCTGTAGAGGATGAAGAGAGCTAACGGGGCAAAATAGGGGTGTGGGACCCAGTGCTTAAGATTCAATACTACATCTGCCATTGACCACTGAGAGTCTTAATTCTAAAAATTACATTTTATAACATTACATATAAAAATACGTATTCAATACAAATTATATATTAAGACATACAGAAATACAAATTGTAACATTGGGTAGAAAACTATATGTTAAATTATTTCATACATTGTGGTGATTTCTGGCGGTAGATGCTTATCTAATGGATAAAGATGTTAGGAGATCCTTTAGGTTAATTTGAATTCCCCTGGGTAACTGCCTTCCAATGCCTGGGCTGCCGGCTGCCTCCCTCCTGGGTGGCTGTCCTCACCTTTCAAGTGGCAGCACATCTTACCTGTTTTTTAGGGCCTATTTCCTGTCTAGGAAATATTTCTGCAGGAATCATCCCTGAACTACATAGGAGGTATTTGCAGTGTGGCTGCTTTCTGAAGAAAGGGAAATCAGCTGAGGGGCATGGTATGGGAGGGCACCTGCTTACTCAGAGGCTACTGTAGCTGCCCTGCTGCCAGCCAAGCTCAGCTCCTGCCTCTCCTTGTCTCCTGGGCACTGCAGAGCATCCGACGTGTGCACTGGGAGGTCGGCAGTTCAGCTCTGGACTGGACAAAATAAATTACTGAGAAATCAGTAAACAGCAGCTGAGGAGACTATGGGAAAATGAAAGACTAATGATGGAAGGTTGGTGAAAGGTTGGCTCTTTCAGCTTACAGTTCTAAAAAGAAAACCTCCCTTTTTGTATTATATTTTTAAATTAACCATCTTTCCTTATTGTTTTTAAGAATAAATAATCAAGGAAGGAGAGAAGAAAGTGTTCCCTTTTCTAGCGCTTGAACACCTTGGTTCAGAACTTAAATAAGTGGTCATGTTATTTCTTTGTGTTTTGGGTGATTTAGGGTTTAATAATGTGGTTGGTTGATAGAGGAAGAAATAATGGATTGTTCTCTTTGACTTGACGTAGCTTAGCATGCGAGTGTTGTTTTCTTTCCTCTGGAGTTTTGCAGGCTGCCTGACAGAACAGCCTTGGTGCTGGAAGCTGGCATCTCATGCTCAGCTCCGTGGAGAAAATCACATGCCTGCAGATCCACCCTTCCGAGGCCACAGCATCCCATGTGCGAGTATGAAAAGATACAAGAGCTTCATCCTGTCTACTCAGAGTTTAGAGTCTAGAAGGAAAAGCAGAGAGGAAAAGTTAAATGCTTAATAAGAATGTAAGGAGTCTTAAAACCGAGTGGACGGCTGGCCCTGGGCTACAGACAGGCTTGTGTTCCAGCCCTTCAGCCAAGACGTGGGTTAGCCGTGGCCCCAGGAGAAGCCTCCCCAGAGGGCTTGGAACTTAGGCTGAGGCTTGCAGAGCAGGCAGAGGTATCAGCGAGATGGATGGAGGAGAGGAAGCAAGGGCGTTTCAGACAAGGGAGCGTCTCCCATAGCCTTCCTCCTTTATAAATCCATCTCCTTCCTGTGCTGGGTGAGATTCCACGGTGAAGTATGTAAAGCATGGAGCTGGATGCCTGGTACTTAAGGTGCTCAATAAATATTGACTGTCGGGGCTTCCCTGGTGGCACAGTGGTTGAGAGTCCGCCTGCCGATGCAAGGGACACGGGTTCGTGCCCTGGTCTGGGAAGATCCCACGTGCCGCGGAGCGGCTGGGCCCGTGAGCCATGGCTGCTGAGCCTGCGCATCCGGAACCTGTGCTCCACAACACGAGAGGCCACAACAGTGAGAGGCCCGCGTACCGCAAAAAAAAAAAGAAAAGTGAATATTGACTGTCATTTTGAAGGATTATGGTTAAAGGATGAGGCGTCATGAGACAATGAATACAGCAGTTGTATTTCCTCGGCTCGGCTTCTATAAATTTTTTTTTAATATCCTGGAGCCTGAAAGAGTCCATTACCTACTCTAGTTAGAATCCTGGTTTTGCCACTGAGTAGCTAAGAAACTAAATAAATCATCTTTTGCTTTAAGCCTCACTTTACTTCCATGTAAAGCGTGTCAGTTGGACTAAATGATATCTACTGTACCTTCCACTTTGAAAGATAGCAATTGACTTTGTTATAATGAATGAGGGAAACTAGGACTGGAGGCAAGAGAGTTAACCTAATTTGCCAGTTTCTTTTCCTGATTTATACTTTTTCATTCAATCAGTAATACCTATTTGAATGTAAACTTATTTTACATTCCTATTGATAGTAAAACACTAAATTATTTGGGAATTAAAATTTAAGAACAGGTGTACAGATTAGAGTTGGCTGTTATTTCTTTTTATCTTTTCTTTTCCATTATGGTTTATCATAGGATATTGAATATAGTTCCCTGTGCTATACAGTAGGACCTTGTTGTTTATCCACCCTATATATAGTAGTTTGCATCTGCTAATCCCCAACTCCCAATCCATCCCTCTCCCATCCACCCTCCCCCTTGGCAACCACAAGTCTGTTCTCCAGATCTGTGAGTTTGTTTCTGTTTCATAGATAAGTTCATTTGTGTCATTTTTTAACTCTCAACCACTGCCCCACCAGGGAAGCCCCATTTGTGTCATATTTTAGATTCCACGTGTAAGTGATATCATATGGTATTTTTCTCTTTCTGACTTACTTTACTTAGTATGATAATCTCTAGGTCCATCCATCTTGCTGCAAATGGCATTGTTTCATTCTTTTTTATGGTTGAGTAGTATTCCATTGTATATATATACCACATCTTCTTTATCCATTCATCTGCCGATGGACACTTAGGTTGTTTCCATGTCTTGGCTGTTGTAAATTGGCTGGTATTTCTTATATGGAATTATCTGCTCCATCCTGAAATAAACAAAGTAGGAAATCAGGGAAGTCTATTTTTTAGAAATGTGTTATGGTAGCTGTGATGCCTCTAATAGCAGGTAATGCAGAAGCAGGAGGACATTCTGAACTAAATGACTTTTTAGCATCTCTTTATTGTTTATAAGATGCTTCCTGCTGTCCTCCTTTTCCTTGGTGCCATTACCCAATTAATTTTCCTAAAATCTCTTTGGTCATTTCCTTGCTCAAAAGCCTTCAGTGTGTCTTGTCTCACAGGTCAAGTACAGAAGCATTAGTCTTTCTTGTCAGGGTTCATCTTCTTTTCCCTCTCTTGCTGTTTTCCCTTAGGACATTTCTGTTCCTACAGGTGTGATTAACTCACAGTTGGATGGTGAGTTTCATGCCATCCTGGTTTTGATGTCAGCAGTCTCACAGCCTAGCTTAGTCTCACAGCCTAGCCTCATAACAAGCTCTCTTTGTTACAAGACTCAGCTCAAGAAAGAGGATTCACCATGTTGAAACGAGCAGGAGTTGAGAAGGAAACATTAAAATGTTTGTATTACGATTCTCTCTAGGCTGGGTGGCAGCATGTGGTAGGGCAGGCAGATACAGAGGGTCAGGGAACTCACAGGCTCATTGAAGTTGGAGAGAAGTGGAGATGGAGGGTGGGTAAGATCTAAACTGGAGATGTTGGACGTCGCATACTTTGAGGCCAAAGATGTCTCTGGAGATGAAGTTAAAAGAAGAAGGGGTGGGGAGGGGTTTGGCGTTCTTTGAGCCAGATTGACTTGAATGTGGCTCGAATAGATAAAAGCTTATAGGCTGTAGGAAGTGAAGGGCAGGAGAAAGCTGGACGCCAGAGGTGAGACTCATTGGGAAGTTGTTTGGGTGCCGTGGAAGTGATTTGGCAACAGTATCTTGAACGTGAACTAAATGGTGTTAAAAAAAACAAAAGTCTGGAAGATGCAAAGAGGCATAGAAGAGCCCAACCCAAGATCCTTTCCTCTAATCTGGGGTATTTAGGAGGAGGAAACTCTTTGGATTTAGGAAAATCCAGATGGAAATAAAGGGAGTAGCTTCCAACAGAACAGGTTTTCCAGGAAGGGCCAGGGGAATAGCAGGGCCCGTACACCAGGGTGGGCTGGGTTGGGTTGAAATTGTCCAAGGAGAGATAGAAGAGGGTATAGATCATGTACAGTTCAGGCTGGAAGGTAGATTGGAGACAGACGTTGGCCATGGAAAACCACAGCTGACATACTGACGCCCCAGACCTCTGGACCTGGGCCTCCTGCTGGCAGGGTGATGGGAAGCCAGCAACTCTGTCCTTGTAAGAGAGAGACTGACTGGGACATTTTCTGATGTTCAGTTCTTCACAGCCAACCATCCTTTAGTACCAACTCAAAGCCAACCAGCCTTTAGTACCAGTAAAAAAAACAAAAAAACAAAAGCCTCTGACATAGTTTTACTTCATTCCAGCAAGTTTCTTATAACCTATTTTTAGACTCATTTAAAGGCTTGACTATTTCCAGTGAGTTCTGCTGCTAATTCTTTGTCACTGAACTCTGAGTCACTCTTGACCAACGCAAACTATTGTATCCTAGAGAGGACTTTTGCAGAAATATGGAAATTGTTTTGACGATTTCCTACTCTGGTCCTTCCACCTTAACTTTCCAATGCAAAGGCATCCTAATAATATTTACTAAGGGTGAATATTGTTATAGATGATGTGCACGGTTTGGGGTGGCTAAGGAACTCAGCAGAAAGATCAAGAGCAATATACCATGTTTGTAACACAACTAACGATTGAACGTTAACTGTTGGTTTCTGAAGAGATACCTCCTTCACTATTAAAAGAAAAAATATACGTTTATTAGCACTTATCTTAAAATCACTTATAGTAAAATGACCAAGTTATAGAAACACGTATAAAACGAAATGGTGTTTTTTCCCTGGTATTTCCCCTTCCGTCTCTTAGAGAAGAAAATCGGAGTTTTTGTTGCTGTGGTTTCCTTTTCTGTACTTCTGAGGACTCTCTGGTGGTTATATGTGATCAGCATTGCCCTGTGGTAACATTAATCTGTGTGACTCATGGCACTGTAGTGAATTCTCACCTCTTTCAAAGCGGTAATTAGACTTCTGGTTGTTTATTTTTTTTCAACACAACGTTTTCTTTATTGAGTCCATACAACTCTGGGAAATGATACATCTGCTTTTATTTCAAACTTAAGGGTTATTGTAGAAATGCTTTTTTTGTTTGGTTTCCTGAAACTCTAAAGGATATCCATTTCTGTGATACATAGCTGCAGAGAAATTCTCTAAAATGGTTACTTTGCTTCTTCCAGGAGTCCCTTTGGCATTCCACAGCCTCCCAATTACACTGTCTTTGTTCTTGGTGCAAGCGTCTCTGTCGTATTTGGAAATACCCTCTGTTAACAAAGGGAATCAGGATTCACATTGAATGGTGTGTCTCTCAGATAAAGTATGTTTTTTGTTTTACCCAGAGCGTGGACAAATAGGAAACACACAAAGAAGCCAGACCACTCAAGGGTGAGTGGTGGGTGCCTCCAGCGGCTCCTTGGGATGGGAGGGTCAGGGCATGGTGGGGAGCAAAGGACCGTTCAGTCAGCCCCGGCCCTTCCCTGTGGGTGCAGGTCTCTGTCCAGAAGGAGGGAAACCTGGCTGCGTGGGCAAATACAGATCTTGATGTAAACACTGTTCTCAGTGTTTTGTGTTTATAAGGACTAGTTCAGTTTTCAGCAGCATGAAAACATTCAGGAAGCAGTATGAAAATAGTATTAAATGACAGAATTTTTTACTTTGTGGCAACCAAAATCCTAGATTTCAATGTCTTTTAACTTAGAAAATCCAGCCCCTGACTCACCTCCCTTAGTCAACCCCTCTGATGGAGGAATGCCATTCTTTCAGGGATAACAGGGACTAGTGGAAATGGCCACATATTCATTTGGGGGAGAAAATCTATTTGGGCTTCTAAAAGTTTTTCTGTAGTTTCAAAAACATCAAACTGTAGGAGTTATATCACTCTATATATAGAGATTATACTTCTTAGCATTAAAAACTTAGGCCTTTCAAGAGAAAAGTATGAATATATGTTTTAAGTGCAGAGTTCTTTTACATCTGTTAGTGAAAATTATATCTAAACATACTATCTTGAAATTCAAGATTTCATCATAAGCAATGAAGTCAAGTTAAAATGAAAAAAAAAAACCAAAAACTAAGGTTTTAGTATCATTCCAGTTTTTCTTCTTCTTTAACACAGACAGTATAAGAAGAATGAGATTTTATTTTGGTGTAGATTTAATTAGATTTTGAGGAAATTAGGACATTCTTTTCCTGACTATTAGAATATAAGAAATTAATACTGGACCAATTTTTAAAAAAATTACCTATCCCCAGGAATTTAGATAATCAAACTTTTAAAAATATGTAATAGTTAATACTTGAGTTTATATGCATATATGTATATATTTTATTTAGAAAGCCTGTGTAAAGCCAAGGATTCAATTATTTATTGTAATATTTATTGTAATCTTTTGACTGGAAATTTTATTTTTCATATTTTGTCATTTCCAAGATTTCTTGTTTTTGAACAAGTGATATTCTCCTGGATCAGTGAATTCGTAAAAAGAACATCTTTTCTGTCTACATTTTTTTTTCTTTTTTGAAGAAGGCAAACATTTGTATACCCACACACTTAAGGAAAAAAGAGCAAGTGGAATTCTGATGGCTGATAGGAGAAAACAGGTGATTAGGCTCATGCTCTCGAGGGTTTGATGTAAACACCCTGATATGCCTCACTTCTGATGCATCGGAAAGGTACTGATTTCTGCATTCGGTGGGTACAGGACAAAACAGAAGCTAAACATGTGGGCATGGAAGCTAGAGGACAAGAGGAGAGTTGCCATAAGGTTTGCTTAGACAAACAGCATAGAATTCGTGCAGCTGTTGGTACCATTTGATCACCGCTTCTCTCTTCTTTCCCTGTCTACCCATCCACCCCTTCCCCATCAGTTCTTTCTTTTACTGGTAACAGCATTTCAGGACCATCTCAAGTTTACTCCAAAATTTCATTTCAGTGTTTACACATACAACAAGGCACCCCAGCTAGCAGGCTATGCTTCTCAGAAGACATTTACGGCACTATCTTTTGTTACTGGATTATATACCTTGAGGACTAATCCACCTCAGGAGCTTTTCCAGCTAACTCCAGTATTCATTCTAAGGTTAATTCCATTAAATTCAAGTCACTCGAGATTTACACTCATTTTTACAAGAACATTTCTGTCCACATAAATAATCTGAAGGCGATCCCACATTTTAAACACAGCGCATAAGTGAGGGTCTTAGGGAATGATCTGCTTCTCTTCATTTCCTTCCATCTGTGTTGCTGGCCAGTATTCCTGCCTGGGTAGATGTTGTTACTTCTCTGGTCCCCACAGTCACAGGGTCACTGTAGTAGCTACACTAAGGTGTTTGGATGTTCATTATGTAAACCGATACATTCATCTATAATGAATTATTTTTTCACTACATTCATGTATAAATTAGACACCAGTTGGGTAATTCTATCTCCTGCTGATTTCTGAGAGTATTTTCCTTAAATATGTTTTTCACTGAAATGGTTCAAATATGTTATTACATAGACCATGTATTCATTGTTTCAAGTTGTCTTAGATGGTATAAGATAGCTTATCCTTAAAAAATTATACACACATCTAGGTATGATACCTTATACTTGTATAGCAAAACACAATTTACAAAGCAAATTGTCAATTATGCTTCGGGGTCAGAGAAACAGCTACCCAGAAGCTGGTTTCATTGGTCCATTTTACAGTGAGGTAGCCGAGGTGCGTGGTATCAGCTGTACAAGGCCAAGGGTTTTATAGCTGGAGGGATCTCTGTGGTACATTTGCCAAACATTCAGGGCTAACCTGTTGGAGAAACAAAGAGGGGGATGTCCTAGGTGAAGTACAGAGAGAAAATATGCCTGGCCCACCTGTCAAGGAGTGCACTGCCTTAGAAAGGAAGGCTATATAAATTATTAGGGAGCAAATGGGAAATGCCTGCTTCATAGAGGAACTACTAAAATGCTCTATGACCAGGAGGAGGCATGTTCAAGCCCACAGCGTGCAGCCCAGGCGGCCCTGAGGAGGTGGTCTTTCTGCCGAGCCTTAAAGGATAACTAAGATTGTTCCTGGTAAAGAATACATGTGGGAGCTAATTTCAGGCATTAGCTGAAAGAAAGGGCATTCATGGAGACACAGAGGGGTTAACGTACTTTTAATTTTGCTTTTAATTTTGAACCATCCGTGGGACTCCGTTAAGTGAAATGGGCGTGTCATATGTTGAGAGCTTACAGCCCAACCTTGATATGTGCATTTTTCTGAATTCATTTTCATTTTCGTTAAGTGACTGCTTAAAAGGTAACTTTTTGGTCAAGATCCAACTAAAATAGGAGGCTGATTATTAATAACATTAGGGATTATTGGGAAACCTATAGGAAACTTTTAAAATGGCAGATTTTTGTATTTGCTGTGTGTCTGTAAAACTGGGCAGAAGCTGCCTCGTGAACTGAGTTGAGCAGAGACACACGTTGTTTTATGTTTGTCATGCTCCGCTCAGGGTCAAAGAGCCTTAGACTTGTCCTCTAGGCAAAAGTAGCCTTCTGCTCCTGGTGAACAGGGAGGGAAACATTTATCAGAATGACATCATTCTTTTTAAGAACTCTTTAAGGAAAGGAAAAATAATTCATCTACAATGTTAGGGGATCAACTCCTTTAGGAGAGAAAAAAAATATTTGAGTGTAAATTGCTGGATAAGTTCATTTTCCTTTCTCATGTAAAATTGTTGTGACATGTTAAAATAATTTATGTAATTATAGAAGGAAATTGGATTTTCTTTCAAGCTTTATATATGGATATGTGGTCTTAAGATAGAATATATACTGAATATTATGCTAGAAACTGAATGATGACTCAGAAGAGTACAGTTGACATTTGGTTTCATTAAAGATTAATAGTAGCTCGGCTTGTGTGTTTTACCATATCACAAAAAGCAAGATTTAGTGGCTGGGGCTCTGGATTATGTATTAGGTGGCAAGGCTTGTGGTCTAAACTGC
Source organism: Neophocaena asiaeorientalis asiaeorientalis (assembly GCF_003031525.2). Taxonomy (NCBI): domain Eukaryota; kingdom Metazoa; phylum Chordata; class Mammalia; order Artiodactyla; family Phocoenidae; genus Neophocaena; species Neophocaena asiaeorientalis. The sequence continues at coordinate 2,362,672 of NW_020175053.1, forward strand.
CACTCACTTGCTGACGTTCCCGCTCACCAGTGCTCACTTTAATTTCCCACCCATAATAACAGTAGTAATAACATCCACAACCAGCATGCCCAGATAAGTGGTGAAGATGGATAAGATCATGTCTACAGGCTTGAGACTTCTTAGAAAAGTAATGAATTGAAACGCAACAGAAAAGCCTTCTGGGAGCAGCCATCACTTCTTCACTCTTCAGAGGAGGAGAACATTAAAACTCTAGTAGGTGGTGTAAATCCCATTGGGATGGTGAGGGAGGAAGCGCAGTGGAAGACAGTGGAGTGACCTTGGACTGACTTTGTCACTCATTGTTCATGTGACTTGGGACGAGTTGGTTGATATGATGGAGTCTGTTTCATCCTCCTTAATGAGAGGTAACATGCGTAACCCAGACATGTAAGAATTGAATTCATGGAAAATTCGACCTAAATTTCCCTCTTTAGTTTTGGACCATGTAGAGAAATACATAAAAAGCATTATTATCCTGTAGAGTTGACGAAATGGGGTTGTACACATAGGATGCTTTGGTTATTATTTCTAATAATTTCACCATCTCTCTAGTCTTCATTCTGTGTTTTTAACCTGCAGCAGTGGAAAAGAAAACACCTTTTATCCTTCCTTGTCTTTCTTATCCCTTGTTGACTGTCACAGAGTCAAACAAGGAGGATTAGAGATGGAGTTTTATCTTTGTTAAATGGGCTTGCAGTTCATTGTGTATGTAAACATGGAGTTGATGAGATTGTTCTCCTGAGTCAGAGCCCTGCAACTCAGAGTAACTGAAAAAGGATCCTCCCAAGAAAGCTGATTATTATTTAATAAAGGGGCACTATCACTTTTTTCCCAGTAATCTAGGGCAACAAGAAATAGTACTTGTAAAAATCTTATCAAGGAGAATCCTTGAAGGCAAGTTTTCATATGTATGAATCATTTTAATGAACTGTTGACACTAATTCGAATTAGCTCTTTTTATTGAAGTATCTGTGGCAAAAAGTATCTGAAGTATCTGAGCTCAGTACTCTCCATTTAAAGAAATCACACCCCACCCCATCCTTTTCGTCATGCATATGGTGAAGTCGTCCCAATCCCCTGCACAAATAACCTTTATTTAATTTAAATCACACTTAATGGGATTCTCATTGTGGGCTCACATGTCTTTAGGGCACGAAAAAGGGGAGACACAAGACACTGTCTTTTCAGTTTTACTGTAAGCTATGTGTCTGAAAGATAATGCATGTGATTAAAGAGAATTTCCCTGGTCCTGTGAATATTCAAAACTTGAGGGGAAAAAGTCTTAAGATGTATTCAATGCCCTAGACGATGCTTTTTTGTTTTTTACAAAATGGTGTTTTAGTAAGGTGAAAATACCTCTGAAAATATTTATAGATTCCATGAGAATTTCTTAATATGGTCTAGAACATGGAGCATACTCTGTGCTCCATTGGGTACCCGGTATGTTTGCTTTGTCAGCTGAATCCCTTCTTGGTCTCTTAGTACTTGCTCGATGCACTTCCAGCCCAATTATGAGATATTTATATTGTGCTGTACACTATTCTTGCAGGATTTTTTTTTTCTTCCACTTTTGGTGGATGGTTTTGTTCATTGGTGGTATGAAAAGAAAAAGATGACAATCACCCAACACAGTAAACACCTGTTTTGCATATTGTTTCTGTGCGATGGGTGAGCACAGAATCGAAATGTGCTCAACAAATGTGCTATCATGTGGAATATTTCTGTAAGGACCATGATTTTTTTTAAAGCTCTGGCACTCGTGATCATTGAAGCTTCCCAGGCACAGTGCCAGTGGCATTCTCTGAGCCTTTAGTTTCCACTGAAGTAAGGGACTTGGTTGTAACTGGATAAATTCTGATAATAAACGTGTGGCGATCCTGAGCAGAAACACCTGTGGGGAGGGCTTTGAGAAGGTTCTTAGTGTCTAGCAGTCTTCTGAGTAGTACCTAGTGACCGTCCTGCTATGTTGGAAAATTGCATTGGGCAATAGTAAATACTCTCTGTGCATGGTGACAGTTAAGCCTTTCTGACCTCAGCCTTCGTTGATGTCAGGTGGCTGCTTCAAGCCATCTCTTAAAGGAGCTGTGGTTAACTAGTTAAGCTGCTTTGGTTCCAAGTAACAGAAACCAAGTGATACGTGCTTAAAGCATGAAAGAGGCAGAGATGATAAGAATATAACAATACAGACAGGACTGATCTGGAATGGAACCCAGGACTCTGTCTCCATCTTGCATCTCTGCTTCCTCCCTTCACTTTCTTCTCTCTGAGAGCCGCCATCTCCTGCCCTGTAGGTCCTGTGGAAGATTACAAGGCTGTCCACAGCTCCCAGGTTGTATCCAGGCAGGAACAAGGATGCTTAGCTCTGGGACTCGCTTCTATGGACAAGAGGACCATTTAGAAAGACTAATTGTGAACTGGGCAGAGTCCCAGTCCCCAGTCCCCAGTCCTCACATAGTGACGTCTCTCTCCTGACCTTGCTCATTCTTGGTCCCAGCTCCCCGTAAACAGAGGCAGGGGCTTAGTACTGAGCGAATCGGGGCAGTGCTGCAGAGAAAGCATAGAATGTAGGGAAGCATTTTTCATCCTTTTGTTTCTGCTCTTTTGCGTATTACTCTGCATGCATCATCCTTATCATTTCGCAGCTCATGGCATATCTTTCTTGAATCTGAATCTTTAAGGGACCTTTAAAGATCACCTTATCCCCTCAGCCACTGTCACCTGTACAAAAACTCTAAAAGGTGTCCACCCACCATTACTAAAGCGCACGTCTGGGTAGGAAGCTCACGCCTTATGAAGTGAATAATGCTTGGCCAGCTCCTAACTGCACTCCTGTTGATCTGAAGTCTGTCCCGCTGTAGCTCCCTCCCCAGGCCCACACTCTCCCTCTGGAGCAACACCCTTCAGCCTTTTGAGTGACCTTCAAATTCCTTAATATGTAAGGAGTCACTCTATCATTCGCTTGAAGGTATTTCAGTGCTTATGTTTACCTAGTATTATGTAACTGCTGTGGATGTAGAATGTTTGGCAAAGTGTGGAACAGAAACTGGACAAGCTTCCGAGGGGGTGGGAGAGGACAGGGGAGCAGCAGAATCCCTCTAACAATGTTTCAGCCCCAGGGAGACCGCATAGCCTCAGTCGCACGTAGCCATCCTCATATTCAGAGTTATCCGGCCAGCGACAAAGTCCTCGATGTAGGAGTGAGAAGTCAGGGTGAGGACGTCTCACATAGGAGCATAGGGCCTGCCGCGTAAGGTGCAGGAAGCACCAGGGTCAAGGGGTTTAGGATAAGCCAGGCCACCCCCACTGGGGAGGGAAAAAAGGAAAAGCAAGGAAGGAAAGGGACGAACCATCTGGGAGAAGTGGATAAACTGAAGAAACTGGAGATTTTATCAAGTTCGAATTTGGGGGGAACATGAATTCCAGGTAATAGTAAAGTACTTACATGTTCTCAGGGGCACGACTGCTGAAATCATATACTAGTGTAAGAGACCTGCAGTGTCTTCTGATTGGTTTCAAAACAAACCATATTTATCTTATGATCTATGTTTAACTTAGTAATAGGTATAGTTCTTATTTTAAGTAAAGCTGGCATAAGTGAGTTCACGTTCATAATTTGACACAAGGACTTTATTCTAAGAACCCACTACCTTTGTTTTTTGTGGTTCATTGTAGTAAGTTGGTGTATCACTGGATAGTTTTAGAGCATTCTGGTGTTTTTCTCAGAATTGAACTCTGATGTGAGGGGAGTCTTAGAAAATTTAAGTGGAAAAACTTTAGGGCAGTGACATCATCATCAAAATGGCAGTGTAGGTCACTCCCGACTTCAGTCTCCCTCACGAGAAGGACAACTGGCAACTGTCCACAGACAAGACCCCTGTGAAGACCCCAGAACTGGGAGTGAGGCTGAAGCCACCCCTGGGGCACAGAGACCGAGAAGCCTGGGATAGAAGGGCCTGAGGAGGGATTCCACTCTAACCACAGCACTCTCGCCAGGCCAGCCCAGCACCGCACCCAGAGGGCCCTGGGTTACGGTTTCTCCAGTGGGAAGAGGAGAACCAAAGTGGACACCCAGCTTCCCCAGCGTGCGAGTCACTTCCCAGGAGGCCCACTGGGTCTCACCTCTCAAGGATGCAGGGGCAGGGGTGGGTGTCTGCAGCTTGAGCCCCGGGGACCAGACAGACATGGAGAAAGGGCCACCGGCTCTCAGGTCTTGGCAGGTGTCCTCCTGCTTCCAGTGGCACCCGAACAGAGGCCCCAGCCAGTGCCCTCACCAACTGCAGAGCTGAGAGGGTGACCCGTCTGGCCAGGAAGCTCAGTGGGCAGTACTGCCTGGCTTGGATCCTCCGCTGATGGACCGTATGCCCCAGGAACACGTGTTAAGACTCACCCAGGCAGGAGTCCAGCTCGCAGCCCTGCCCGGCTGTACGGAGAGCCTCCGGCCCTGCACAGCCAGGGATCCTAACCCGTGACCCCAAGCAGCCTCAGACCTCAGCCTGCGGTCCCGCACCAGCCATGGAGCGTAGCCCACAGCTCCCCAGCCCCAGCGCCATCCCATGGCTCTGCTGATTGCTCAAATGAGCTAGCAGCCTCTCCGGGCAGGGGTCTCAGCCTGTGACCCCGCACAATCGCCGAGCACAGCCTGCAGCTGAACCTGACCTGAGACCCTGGACAGCAACCCCAGCTGACCACAGAGCTGTCTGCAGCCCCACCAAGCTTCAGGTACAGCTAAGGGCCCCTCCCGCCAGAGAGCCCGGCCAGTGATCTCACTGGACAGCAGAGCACAGCCAATGGCCTACCTGAAGTCCACCCAACTTTGGGCACAGCCTGTGGCCCTGCCTGATCCCAGAGCACAGTGCAAGGTCATATCCTACTGTGTGGTCAGTGAGCTGTGCCCGGAGCAACTGTGAACTGCCCACGGTCCTGCCCCATCATGGGTAGGTAACCACGTAAGGTGACTGTTGTGTGAACTAATTTTATGGTGGTAATTATTTAGCAATATATGTGTACATCAAACTATCATGTTGTACACTTTAAACTTAAAGGAAATGATACGTCAATCATATCTCGGTAAAGCTGGAAAAAAAAGTTCAGTGTTAGGCAATTTTTGAGAAGGTTGTTATTTTCAATAAAAGGAAAAAGTTTTAAATGTATTAACGTCAGCTGGAATTGAACATCTAAAAAATTGTTATGGGTAATGTACAAAGTGAATAATTGATAATATTTACCTATTTATAATGGTTAATTATCAGAATACACACATACACCCCCATACGTACGTATCTCCTACAAGTGAACCGTTTTCTGACTTTATTCTAATATTTATTTTAATCAATAGAGTGAGCGCTAAGTTGTAATCAATACAACTGCTCTGCTTCACCATATCAGGTACTTATGGATCAGTCGGCTGGATACATGCCTTTTTGTTGGCACTATGGGTTCATATTAAAAAACTGTGGAAGATGCTATACTTGCCCTTAGGAAATCTCATGTTGATCTGTGTATTATGAGGGCAGAAATGATTTTTCATATCTGGTATGAGATGAGCTCTGTTTCTTTCTTTGTTTTTAATTTTTACCTCTGTTTAGTATTAGGGATCGTATTCATTGATTTGAACATTTCAGGCGAATATTTCAACTAAATATTTAGATGTCAGATTTCCGACAGCCTTACCATTTGGTTGATCTCCATCCAAGTTTCAGTGGGGACCTGATCTGATTGGTCATGAGTTTGGCTGTCATTCTTATTGTCCCATGGCTTGGGGCATTTCTGCCAAAGGCAACTGTGAGTCTAGAATATGGTGGCAGTTTCATGGCTGATAGGCAAGGTAACCTTCTACTTTGTCATCCAAACCCAGATACATTTGGCTAATAATAATTATTCCAGAACAACAGGCTTAATCCTGGGCCTATCCACTGTAAACTAGGGCATATAGGTACTCTACTTATAGGTGACCATTTTTTTGTTCAAAGTCTTAACTTGTCCATATTTCAGCAAGTCACTTTCTTAAGACCACACTCTTCAAACCAGGAGGATCCTACTTCATATGCAAAACTATGGGGTGGAAACCACACCTTCCTAACATAGCAGTTTTAATCACTGATAAGTGTGAGTACTACTCTTATGTTAAAATATATTTTTATGAAATAGGATCCAAAGCCTGCATATTTTTAAGATAAACTTTTGGGTCTTCACAGAAATATCATTTTTGCAGTAAGTTGCTTAGTACAGCGTCTGCAGGCCTCTGTATTCTCTCTCCTCTGCTGTTAGTGCTATTTTTGTCTACATGTTTGAAAAGAACTGACTTACATGACCTTAAATTTTGAAGATGAGAAAACTGATTAACGGTTCTGAAAACTTTTGAACAGTCCTGTGGCTCCTGTAGCCTCCAACGACCTAAAGGTTATGACTAGAGGGATGGGAGGACCACCTACCCTGTATATCTCTTGAAAATCTGCCTGATTTGGTACCACAAGAGGTTCCTTCTTTTGTATTAACCATTGCATCTCCTTTGAGCATCTGTAAAGGTTAAATACTCTCAAGGAAGGTATTCATTTAACAAATAACATTTTTTTGTGTGTTTATTTGCTATGTTTGTATTTCATATAATATGGAGTATTTTATAATCATATAAACATAAGAAATGAGTTATTTCAACAGCTAGCACCAGATTAGGGAAGGAACTTTGTTCATTTGGGAAAATGCCTTGGTAAACCTCTTGGTGTGACATAGAACCGAAGACCATGGGTTTTCAGGTGTCAAGGAAGCAAAGATAGCTCACTCATCCCAAATCAAAACAGGGATTCGAGGACGGGAGGAGTGAGAGGAGATAGGGATGAGCTTTGGGGTAAATAAAGGGCCGAAGGGTATCTTTTCAATATTTCGTTACCTACCACATGGGTCTGTTATAAAATCCTTCCTGCTCACCCCCTGAGAACCTCAGTAAGACCTGCTGCACATGTAAAACGCCAGTGTAAGAGAGATTTTCAAGACAGAGCCAGGATGGAAAGTGCTTGTTCAGTGAACGGCTGTACAGCCCTACTGCACTTGAAAGCTGTCACAGGACCCATCAGCAAAGGAACTGACATAGAGCTCAGAGCCAAAAGGAAGAGAGAATATATTCCCACCTACTCAAAAGCCCTTAGAGGAATTGTTGGACACAGACACTGGCACCTTGGGCTAACTTCAGGGTGAAGACCACCCCTTCGGCCCCGCAGAAGCTGGGTATCCCAACTCACCTCTGGGTTACCAGATAGCAAGATGTTCTGCCTCCAAGTCCAGTCTGAGAGGCAGGGGAGGCTTAGAGAAGGGAAAGCAAGTGGTATCAAACACCAACTGCTTCTCCATTGCTTAGATGTGTCAAACTTCAAATCCTGTCCCGATACTTGATATGTGCCGGAACTCCAAGTCGAATGGTATGTAGGAATTAGAATGATACTTGTGAGTGTTGCACAGTGTCAGATAAAAGAATATACTAAGTGCAAAATAATTAGGGTCCAAAATCACATACAGTATTGAGAAGATCGAAAGAAGTAGAGGGAACAATATTGGTAGTTATGTTTACTTAATTCTATGCTAACTTCCTAATGGCTGCAACATTATTTAACCAGTATTTCAGTTATCCTATTTCCAAGTTTTGGTATATTCAAAAATCAAAGCATGCCATTTAGTAATAAGACTTAGATGGTCTTGGCTGTGTGTCTTATATAATAAAGTGCTGACTTCTGAGGCAGGTGATATATTCATAAACAAACTATAAACAAACTACTTCCCCTGTCAAAGAATCTTTTTAAAAAATAGATACCAAATGTCTCCAGTTATTGGTGTTTATCAGTGCACAAATAGATATCCATTGGTACTGATTTATATTCTTCTGTATTATGTATATGAAACCAAGAGCCTTTGCCTGAGTCTGATAATATTCATTTCTTCATCAAAAACCAAAATCCACTTCTAGCAAAACACTACAAAATATTGTTAATTAAGTCTTGATCTATCCATTTAAGGATTAGTCTTTCAGAATTTGAGTGACATATAATTCAATATTTTTATTGTCTTAATATAAATAAGTTAGACAGTTATTTTGTCTTCCTAGTTACATTCAATTTTTACTTAGAGAGATAACCTGATAATTAATTTCTTATATTCTGGAATGAGAAATGTATCCCTTAAGAAAATAGAAGTCCCAGCAGCTTCGGTATATGAGAGTTATTGGGATTTTACATTCCTCTGGAATGTATTTTGTATGAAAATGTGTACACTCATGAGGTAATAACCTTTGTAAGTCATTTTGAAATTTCTGTTTAATCAGATTCTGTATATTCTGCTAACATATTTCAAAGCCAAATATATACATGTATAAACATATGTGTTTATTAGGCATTAGAGACTTCCCACATAGCAATTTTTTTTTAAAGCAAATCAACATACAGCAGGAAGGAGCTTAACCTGTGAAAGTTTGATATTTAAATGAGAAACATAATTTTAAATTAGTATGGAAGACTCAGCAAAGTAGGACACGTGTAAAGTAATCGATTTACTACAGTTTTAAGAGAACAAGTGAATAGAGCCAAGGATAAGTCCTATATTTTAAAAAGTAACAAATAAAAAAAATAGAATTTATCTTTGGGCTCCTTTCCATCAGCTCCCACTT
>NW_020175053.1:2371385-2409023 GCF_003031525.2 Neophocaena asiaeorientalis asiaeorientalis
CCCACAGTTGTTGGTCTTTCTGCTCTTTTACAAGGCCATTCACTGTCTTTCTAAACACATTCCAATCTGACTCTCCATCCTGATTACCATTCTTAGCTGTACAGACCCCTAATCTGATTACTTGATTTTTCTTCTTGGAGAGGACTGGGTAGATCCTAGCAAAATGCTTAGCCCTTAGGATCACTAGAGAAAAAATTATTAAATAGCTGTAGATACAGCATGTGCATTTTTGTATTTATAGTTGGTACCTTCAGCATGATTTTAATTCATGGACATAGTCAGTATAAAATATTAACCGGAACTTGTCCGTTACAGCCATATGAGCAACTCTGCTTCGATTAAAAGCAAGAATCCATAAGAGCATTATTGTCTGTACCACCTCCTAGAGCCCTACTTAGCAGTTCCCATAAGCAATAGGTTATTCATTAATTAAGCTAATATTATTAAGTACCTACCACTTCATACACTGGAGTTATTTGCTGAATTGAATGTTTCCCTCCTTAAGTATTCCTGATGTCCGAGGCATGAAGTTCAAACTCAGCTGCCGCCCTGGTTGATCTGATCTCACCTATGACTGAGGCAGCCTGTCCAGGGGCCCTCGGCCCAGATCCAGACACACTGAGTTCACATCGAGCTTTTGCTAATGATATCATCCTTGCCAAGAACACCTTCCTTCTTTTTCCCCACCTGTGAACAAGTCAGACCAATCTCTCCCTTTATGCAAGATCCCAGATCCCACCACCTTCATAAACCAATCCCAGCCCGTTTTATGTCCGTCTTCTCAGAACCCTCAAAGAAGACGCCATATCTGCTTTGCACAATATAGTGTGGGCATTCTGCACCATCTTCACCTCATATTCCATGTATATTAGATTCATGCCCACCACAAAAATAACAAATATTTTGAGCATTAGACTTGTCCCTTATACTTCGTTTGTATTCCCTGCAGCACTGGGCACAGCATTGGGCCTGATGTTGGGGTAATCAATCATTGTTGAATAGTAAGTTGAATAGAGTGGGAAGTGATTTGGTGGCCTGGAACCTGATAGACTAGCTTCCCAAAGTCACTGCTAAGGAGGTGTCCAATGATTCTTCCCTTGCCATGTCACCTTAAAGCAAGGATTTATTCAAAGCCACGTGGAAAGAATATGTAAACAGTGTTATTGGTGTTTCTGTAGTAAGCAGTCAGCATGCTAACCCTGGGGTTATCTTAAAGCTCACCTGTCTATTTTAATATAATAAATCTTGAAATATTAAGTTCTTTCATTTCCATTGCTGAAAACTTTTTCTCTGTGTCTCCTCTTTGTAGAACACAGAGAACTCTCCCTTAAAGAGTATGGAAAATAGTACCAAGCTTATGAATAATGCGCAGACTACGTGAGGTTTACAGATGAAATTCTCAGTCCAGTAACCAGCACATAGTATAGTTCCTCAATATATAATTGTTGAATAATGAATGAGATCATTAAATCTCGGTGAGACTCTATATGTTGTATATATAAAGGGATAAATTCTGTGTCATAACATTTTGAAAAGACAAGTCTTTTTACTCTTAATGTGAGAAGAAATTACACATAAACTACCCAGTCTTTTGTTCCTAAATTACAATATTGAATACTTGCATTTTCGATTTTGGATCCTTTTTCTTTTTTTTTTTTTTTTCCCCAAGACTGTGTGCTTTGTGTGTGTTTCGATTCTTTTCATGGAAATCAGTGGCCATTTCATCTGTTCTTTGAGAAACTTCATCAGTCAGTTACTTAGTATTTATTTCCATCTTTCCCACTTGGTCATAAGTGGCAGGTTGCATAGGCTGTTCAGTAGTAAATATTTGAAATAGCCCACGCTGATCGCCACCTAATATTCACCCACTTGGAGATAACTGATGTAACCTATTAGAAATTAAGGCTGCAAATTTTCAGGTAGGGATTTCAGTGTTACTGCAGTCAATACTCTGCAGATCGTGCTAACAGTTTTTTCTATGAAATACGTTGGCTAGTGGGTGGAAAATCAATGCCTGGGAATGAAAAAGAGGTGTCAAGTTTGATAAGAACATCATGCGTTTGATGTTTGCAGGCCAGAGGGTCCTGTCAACAAACACAGCAGTAATTCTGTCAGATCCAGTATGCGAGGAATTAATGAAAATGCCAGAAACAAAACAGTCTGGACGGCAAGCCAGTTCTGCACAAAGTCAGGGCAAAACGTGCATCTTCCTCTTGCATGTGAAGTGAACGCATTACATTAAGACAGTGGGAGGAGAGGTAAAATGAGGCACATTTGCTGTGGTCTCCGATACAAAGAGGAAAGGAGACAAAGGTGTCGTAGGTGGCCTTGCCATCAGAGGGGTTGTCACAAGTGTCTGGCAGACAAATGGAGACTGTTGTAACAGAGCATCATGATTGGGTTTGGAAGTTGCAAATCAGCAGTCTTTTCCAGGCTAGTCAAGCTTGGCCTCATGACATTTATCTGTTAATACTTTGGGCATTTTTGCCCCTCTTATATGTCATCATCAAATGAACTTGGTTCTACTTTTGAAATTCTTACTCTGTATTGAAACAATTGTGTAGCACTGATGCTGATGTAATCCAATGAGCTCCTTGGATCCTTCATAGGTAAACACCCTTATAATACATGACTCATGCTCGGTCACTCTCCATTGAATGACTGAAGATTCACCCTCAAATAGCTCCTGTGAAACTGTAGGATAGAGAGGGGTCTCTACTGCTGTCTTCCATCAGACTCTGGAAATAGCTCTGGAATTTAGAATAAGGTTAATTGTCATGTTAATCAAATTTTCATTGGTTTTACCAGGAAAGGAATTGCTGCATGGATAGGTAGGAAAAAGGTGCCAGCACAGTTTTTTCTAACATACACTAGCTCTTTGCCTTATTTTTTTTTAAACATCTTTATTGGAGTATAATTGCTTTACAATGGTGTGTTAGTTTCTGATGTATAACAAAGTGAATCAGCTATACATACACATATATCCCCATATCTCCTCCCTCTTGTGTCTCCCTCCCGCCCTCCCTATCCCACCCCTCTAGGTGGACACAAAACACCGAGCTAATCTCCCTGTGCTATGTGGCTGCTTGCCACTAGCTATCTATTTTACATTTGGTAGTGTATATATGTCCATGCCACTCTCTCACTTCATCCCAGCTTACCCTCTCCACTCCCCGTGTCCTTAAGTCCATTCTCTATGTCTGCGTCTTTATTCCTGTACTGCCCATAGGTTCTTCAGAACCTTTTTTTTCCTAGATTTCATATATATGTGTTAGCATACGGTATTTTTCTCTTTCTGACTTACTTCACTCTGTACGACAGTCTCTAGGTCCGTCTACCTCAATACAGATAATTCAATTTCGTTTCCTTTTATGGCTGAGTAATATTCCATTGTATATATGTGCCACATCTTCTTTATCCATTCATCTGTCGATGGACACATGTTGCTTCCATATCCTACCTATTCTAAATAGTGCTGCAATGAACATTGTGGTACATGACTCTTTTTTAATTATGGTTCTCTCAGGGTATATGCCCAGTAGTGGGATTACTGGGTCATATGGTAGTTCCTTTCTTAATTTCTTAGGAACCTCCATACTGTTCTCCATAGTGGCTGTATCAATTTACATTCCCACCAACAGTGCAAGAGGGTTCCCTTTTCTCCACACCCTCTCCAGCATTTATTGTTTGTAGATTTTTTGATGACGGCTGGTGTGAGGTGATACCTCATTGTAGTTTTGATTTGCCTTTCTCTAATGATTAGTGATATTGACCATCCTTTCTTGTGTTTGTTAGCAGTCTGTATATCTTCTTCGCAGAAATGTCTGTTTAGGTCTTCTGTCCATTTTTGGATTGGGTTATTTGGTTTTTTTTGATATTGAGCTGCATGAGCTGCTTGTATATTTTGGAGATTAACCCTTTGTCAGTTGCTTCGTTTGCAAATATTTTATCCCATTCTGAGGGTCCCATTTGTTTACTTTTGTTTTTATTTCCATTTCTCTAGGAGGTGGGTCAAAAAGGATTTTGCTGTGATTTATGTCATAGAGTGGTTCTGCCTATGTTTTCCTCTAAGAGTTTTATAGTGTTTGCCCTTACATTCAGGTCTTTAATCCATTTTGAGTTTATTTTTGTGTATGGTGTTAGAGAGTGTTCTAATTTCATTCTTTTACCTGTAGCTGTCCAGTTTTCCCAACACCACTTATTGCAGAGGCTGTCTTTTCTCTATTGTATATTCTTGCCTCCTTTATGAAAGATAAGGTGACCATAGGTGCATAGCTTTATCTCTGGGCTTTCTATCCTGTTCTATTGATCTATATTTCTGTTTTTGTGCCAGTAGCATACTGTCTTGATTACTGTAACTTTGTAGTGTAGTCTGAAGTCAGAGAGCCTGATTCCTCCAGCTCCATTTTTCGTTCTCAAGATTGCTTTGGCTATTTGGAGTGTTTTGTGTTGCCATACAAATTGTGAAAGGTTTTGTTCTAGTTCTATGAAATATGTCATTGGTAGTTTGATAGGGATTGCAATGAATCTGTAAATTGCTTTGGGTAGTATAGTCATTTTCACAGTGTTGATTCTTCCAATCCAAGAGCATGGTATATCTCTCCATCTGTTTGTATCATCTTTAATTTCTTTCATCACTGTCCTATAGTTTTCTGCATACAGGTCTTTTGTCTCCTTAGGTAGGTTTATTCCTAGATATTTTATTCTTTTTGTTGCAGTGATAAATGGGAGTGTTTCCTTAATTTCTCTTTCAGACTTTTCATCATTAGCGTATAGGAATGCAGGTTATATCTGTGCATTAATTTTGTATCCTGCTACTTTACCAAATTCATTGATTAGCTCTAGTAGTTTTCTGGTAGCATCTTTATGATTCTCTATGTATAGTATTATGTCATCTGCAAACAGTGACAGTTTTACTTCTCCTTTTCTGATTTGGATTCCTTTTATTCCTTTTTCTTCTCTGATTGCTGTGGCTAAAACTTCCAAAACTATGTTGAATAATAGCGGTGAGACTGGGCAACCTTGTCTTGTTCCTGATCTTAGAGGAAATGCTTTCAGTTTCTCACCATTGAGAACAATGTTGGCTGTGGGTTTGTCATATATGGCCTTTTTTATGTTGAGGGAAGTACTCTCTATGCCCACTTGCTGGAGGGTTTTTATCATAAATGGGTGTTGAATTTTGTGAAAAGCTTTTTCTGCATCTACTGAGGTGATCATATGGTTTTTATCCTTCAGTTTGTTAATATGGTTTATCACATTGATTGATGTGCGTATATTGAAGAATCCTTGCATCCCTGGGATAAACCCCACTTGATCATGGTGTATGATCCTTTAATGTGCTGCTGGATTCTGTTTGCTAGTATTTTATTGAGGGTTTTTGCATCTGTGTTCATCAGTGATATTGGCCTGTAGATTTCTTTCTTTGTGACATCTTTGTCTGGTTTTGGTATCAGGGTGATGGTGGCCTCGTAGAATGAGTTTGGGTGTCTTCCTCCCTCTGCTATATTTTGGAAGATTTTGAGAAGTATAGGTGTTAGCTCTTCTCTAAATGTTTGATAGAATTCACCTGTGAAGTATGTGGTCCTGGGCTTTTGTTTGTTGGAAGATTTTTAATCACAGTTTCAATTTCAGTGCTTGTGATTGGTCTGTTTATAGTTTCTATTTCTTCCTGGTTCAGTCTTGGAAGGTTTTGCTTTTCTAAGGATTTGTCCATTTTCCAGGGGCATGTATTTGCTTGTAGTAATCTCTCATGATCCTTTGTATTGCTGTAGTGTCAGTTATAACTTCTTTTTCATTTCTACTTCTACTGATTTAAGTCTTCTCCTTTTTTTCTTGATGAGTCTGGCTAATGGTTTATCAATTTTGTTTAATTTCTCAAAGAACCAGGTTTTAGTTTTATTGGTCTTTGCTATCATTTCCTTCATTTCTTTTTCATTTATTTCTGATCTGATCTTTATGATTTCTTTCCTTCTGCTAACTTTGGGGGTTTTTTTGTTCTTCTTTCTCTAATTGCTTTAGGTGTTAGGTTAGGTTGTTTATATGAGATGTTTCTTGTTTCTTAAGGTACGATTGTATAGCTGTAAACTTCCCTCTTAGAACTGCTTTTGCTGCATCCCATAGGTTTTGAGTCATCGTGTTTTCATTGTCATTTGTTTCTAGATATTTTTTTATTTCCCCTTTGATTTCTTCAGTGATCTCTTGGTTATTTAATAGTGTATTGTTTAGCCTCCATGTGTTTGTGTTTTTTTACAGATTTTTTTTCATGTAATTGGTATCTAGTCTCATAGCGTTGTGGTCGGAAAAGATACTTGATAAAATTTCAGTTTTCTTAAATTTACCAAGGCTTGATTTGTGACCCAAGTTATCATCTATCCTGGAGAATGTTCCATGAGCACTTGAGAAGAAAGTGTATTGTGTTGTTTTTGGATGGAATGTCCTATAAATATTAATTAAGTCCATCTTGTTTAATGTATCATTAAAGCTTCTGTTTCCTTATTTATTTTAAATTTGGATGATCTGTCCATTGGTGAAAGTGGGGTGTTAAAGTCCCCTACTATTATTGTGTTACTTTCGATTTCCCCTTTTATGGCTGTTAGCATTTGCCTTATGTACTGAGGTGCCCCTATGTTGGGTGCATAAATATTTACAACTGTTATATCTTCTTCTTGGATTGATCCCTTGATCATTATGTAGTGTCCTTCTTTGTCTCCTGCAATAGTCTTTAAAGTCTATTTTGTCTTTATATGAGAATTGCTCCTCCAGCTTTCTTTTGATTTCCATTTGCATGGCATATCTTTTTCCATGCCATCACTTTCAGTCTGTATGTGTCCCTAGGTCTGAAGTGGGTCTCTTGTAGACAGCATATATACGGGTCTTGTTTTTGTATCCATTCAGCCAACCTCTGTCTTTCGGTTGGAGCGTTTAATCCATTTACATTTAAGGTAATTATCAATATATATGTTCCTATGACCATTTTCTTAATTGTTTTGGGTTTGTTATTGTAGGTCTTTTCTTCTTTTGTGTTTTCTGCCTAGGGAAGTTCTTTTAGCATTTGTTGTAAAGCTGGTTTGGTGGTGCTGAATTCTCTTAGCTTTTGCTTGTCTGTAAAGGTTTTAATGTCTCCATTGAATCTGAGTGAGATCCTAACCAGGTAGAGTAATCTTGGTTGTAGGTTTTTCCCTTTCATCACTTTAAGTATGTCGTACCACACCCTTCTGGCTTGCAGAGTTTCTGCTGAAAGATCAGCTGTTAACCTTATGGGGATTCCCTTGTATGTTATTTGTTGCTTTTCCCTTGCTGCTTTTAATATTTTTTCTTTGTATTTAATTTTGATAGTTTGATTAATATGTGTCTTGGCATGTTTCTCCTTGGGTTTATCCTGTATGGGACTCTCTGCACTTCCTGGACTTGACTATTTCCTTTCCCATATTAGGGAAGTTTTCAACTATAATCTCTTCAAATATTTTCTCAGTCCCTTTGTTTTTCTCTTCTTCTTCTGGGACCCCTATAATTCGAATGTTGGTGTGTTTAATGTTGTCCCTGAGGTCTCTGAGACTGTCGTTAATTCTTTTCATTCTTTTTTCTTTATTCTTCTCTGTGGTAGTTATTTCCACTATTTTATCTTCCAGGTCACTTATCCATTCTTCTGCCTCAGTTGTTCAGCTAATGATTCCTTCTAGAGAATTTTTAATTTCATTTACTCTGTTTTTCATCCTTGTTTGTTTGCTCTTTGGTTCTTCTAGGTCCTTGTTAAACATTTCTTTTATTTTCTCCATTCTATTTCCAAGATTTTGGATCATCTTTACTATCATTACTCTGAATTCTTTTTCAGGTAGACTGCCTATTCCTCTTCATTTGTTTGGTTGGGTGGGTTTTTACATTGCTCCTTCATGTATGTGTGTTTCTCTTTTAATTTTGCCTAGTTTATTGTGTTTGGGGTCTGCTTTTCAAAGGCTGCAGGTTCATAGTTCCTGTGTTTTTTGGTGTCTGCCCGCAGTGGCTAAGGTTGGTTCAGTGGGTTGTGTAGGCTTCCTGCTGGAGGGGACTGGTGCCTGTGTTCTGGTGGATGAGGCTGGATCTTGTCTTTCTTCTGGGCAGGACCGCGTCTGGTGGTGTGTTTTCTGGTGTCTGTGACATTATGATATTAGACAGCCTCTCTCCTAATGAGTTGTGTTGTGTTCCTGTCTTGCTAGTTGTTTGGCATAGGGTGTCCAGCACTGTAGCTTGCTGATTGTTGAGTGGAGCTGGGTCTTAGCTTTGGGATGGAGATCTCTGGGAGATCTTTCACCACTTGATATTACATGGGGCTGTGAGGTCTCTGGTGGACCAATGTCATGAACTCAGCTCTCACCTATGAGGCACAGGCCTGACACCCGGCTGGAGCACCAAGACCCTGTCAGCCACACAGCTCAGAAGAAAAGGGAGAAAAAAATCAAAGAAAGAAAAAAAAACATAAAATATAATAAGTAAAGTTATTATAGTACAAAATTTAAAAATATATTAGTATAAATAAAAAAGTAATAAAAAAAGAAGGAAAGGAAGGAAGAAGAGAGGAACCAAACCAATAAACAAATCCACCAATGATAACAAGTGCTAAAAACTATACTAAAAAAAACAAGACAAAACAAAACAAAAAAACGACAGACAGAACCCTAGGACAAATGGTAAAAGCAAAGCTATACAGACAAAACCACACAAAGAAGCATACACATTCACACTCACAAAAGAGAGAAAAGGGAAATATATATATATATATAAAGGAAGAGAGCAACCAAATCAATAAAGAAGTCTACCTTTGAAAATAAGCTGTAAATACTAAACTAAGATAAACATAAAATAGAAACAAATTAGATGCAGAAAGCAAACCCCAAGTCTACAGTTGCTCCCCAAGTCCACCACCTCAATTTTGGGATGATTCATTGTCTATTCAGCTATTCCACAGATGCAGGACCTGCTGGAGGGGACTGGTGCCTGTGTTCTGGTGGATGAGGCTGGATCTTGTCTTTCTTCTGGGCAGGACCGCGTCTGGTGGTGTGTTTTCTGGTGTCTGTGACATTATGATATTAGACAGCCTCTCTCCTAATGAGTTGTGTTGTGTTCCTGTCTTGCTAGTTGTTTGGCATAGGGTGTCCAGCACTGTAGCTTG
This sequence comes from Neophocaena asiaeorientalis asiaeorientalis, assembly GCF_003031525.2. Taxonomy (NCBI): domain Eukaryota; kingdom Metazoa; phylum Chordata; class Mammalia; order Artiodactyla; family Phocoenidae; genus Neophocaena; species Neophocaena asiaeorientalis. Next base: position 2,380,531 of record NW_020175053.1, read on the forward strand.
CTGATTGTTGAGTGGAGCTGGGTCTTAGCTTTGGGATGGAGATCTCTGGGAGATCTTTCACCACTTGATATTACATGGGGCTGTGAGGTCTCTGGTGGACCAATGTCATGAACTCAGCTCTCACCTATGAGGCACAGGCCTGACACCCGGCTGGAGCACCAAGACCCTGTCAGCCACACAGCTCAGAAGAAAAGGGAGAAAAAAATCAAAGAAAGAAAAAAAAACATAAAATATAATAAGTAAAGTTATTATAGTACAAAATTTAAAAATATATTAGTATAAATAAAAAAGTAATAAAAAAAGAAGGAAAGGAAGGAAGAAGAGAGGAACCAAACCAATAAACAAATCCACCAATGATAACAAGCGCTAAAAACTATACTAAAAAAAACAAGACAAAACAAAACAAAAAAACGACAGACAGAACCCTAGGACAAATGGTAAAAGCAAAGCTATACAGACAAAACCACACAAAGAAGCATACACATTCACACTCACAAAAGAGAGAAAAGGGAAATATATATATATATATAAAGGAAGAGAGCAACCAAATCAATAAAGAAGTCTACCTTTGAAAATAAGCTGTAAATACTAAACTAAGATAAACATAAAATAGAAACAAATTAGATGCAGAAAGCAAACCCCAAGTCTACAGTTGCTCCCCAAGTCCACCACCTCAATTTTGGGATGATTCATTGTCTATTCAGCTATTCCACAGATGCAGGGTACATCAAGTTGATTGTAGAGATTTAATCCGCTGCTCCTGAGGCTGCTAGGAGAGATTTCCCTTTCTCTTCTTTGTTCGCACAGCTCCTGGGGTTCAGCTTTGGATTTGGCCCTGCTTCTGTGTGTAGGTCGCCTGAGGGCATCTGTTCTTTGCTCAGACAGGACGGGCTAAAGTAACAGCTGATGAGGGGACTCTGGCTCACTCAGGCTGGGGGCAGGGTGGGGTACGGAATGCGGGGCGAGCCTGCGGCTGCAGAAGCCAATGTGATGTTGCAACAGCCTGAGGCACGCCGTGTGTTCTCTCGGGGAAGTTGTCCCTGTATCACGGACCCTGGCAGTGGTGGGCTGCACAGGCTCCCGGGAGGGAGGTGTGGATAGTGACCTATGCTTGCACACAGGCTTCTTGGTGGCTGCAGCAGCAGCCTCAACGTTTCATGCCCGTCTCTGGGGTCCACACTGATAGCCGCCGCTCATGCCCGTCTCTGGAGCTCGTTTAGGCAGTGCTCCGAATCCCCTCTCCTCATGCACCTGAAACAACAGTCTCTTGCCACTCAAGCAGTTCCAGACTTTTTCCCGGACTCCCTCCCGGCTAGCTGTGACACGCTGGCCCCCTTTGGGCTGTGTTCACGCAGCCAACCCCAGTCCTCTCTTTGGGGTCTGACCTCTGATGCCCGAGCCTCAGCTCTCAGGCCCCACCTGCCCTGGTGGGTGAGCAGACAAGCCCCTTGGGCTGGTGAGTGCTGGTTTGCAGTGATCCTCTGTGTGGGAATCTCTCTGCTTTGCCCTCTGCACCCCTGTTGCTGCACTGTCCTCTGTAGCTCTGAAGCTTCCTCCCTTCCACCCCCTGTCTCCACCAGTGAAGGGGCTTCCTAGTGTGCGGAAACCTTTCCTCCTTCACGGCTCCGTCCCGGAGGTGCAGGTCCCGTCCCTATTCTTTTGTCTCTGTTTTTTCTTTTTTCTTTTGCCCTACCCAGGTACATGGGGATTTTCTTGCCTTTTGGGAGGTCTGAGGTCTTCTGCCACTGTTCAGTAGGTGTTCTGTAGGAGGTGATCCATGTGTAGATGTATTCCTGATGTATTTGTGGGGAGGAAGGTGATCTCCACGTCTTACTCTTCCACTATCTTAAAGGTCCCTTTGCTTTTTTTTTTCCCCTCTGCAGTTAGCTTTTTGAAATTTTAGCAGATAGCCTTATTTATTTATTTATTTATTTTGTGGTACACGGGCCTATCACTGTTGTGGCCTCTCCCATTGCAGAACACAGGCTTCAGACACGCAGGCTCAGCGACCATGGCTCACGGGCCTAGCTGCTCCGTGGCATGTGGGATCTTCGCAGACCGGGGCACGAATCCGTATCCCCTGCATCAGCAGGCAGACTCTCAACCACTGCGCCACCAGGGAAGCCCCAGATAGCCTTATTTCTAATCATAATATTGTCACAATATTAATAGTATTTCCAATCGCCATTTAGTCAGCCTGTTGATTTTTACCAAGCAATGCCCCCTCCCCTGTCTGAATTCTGGGAGACTGCAGAATGATTAAAGTTAGACACCTAGCTAGAATTAGGGTGTTTGCTAGAGGTAGTTCTGGGAACAAAATCCACGGTAAAACATGTCATATAACATCTTGAAAAGGTTTTAATATTGATGAATAACTGGGGCTACTTTTTTTAGTTTATTTTCTACCAGAAATGTGTTAGCAAAAGCATGATGCATTTTATGATTTCATGTATCTCAGAAGTAATTACCAAATTCATAATTCTGTAAGTAGCAGATTTTTAATACCTACATTATTAGAACACACCAGATTGATTGTCTTGAATCCAGCCTTGGAAGTTAATAAAATGCACTTGTCAGTGTTGCAAACACCCGTTAATCTTGTATATTGTTTTGTTTTCATACAAACTATCCATGAGGAAATGATGCATCCTAAGAAGTTCTGGGAACTTTTACGGATTACTGTATTTCTCTCCTCGATGATTTGATAGTTGTTCAATCCTGCTTCCTTTTTTAAATTAAAGGAGGTTTGATCTTAATCTTATATTCTATATAATCCCTTCTATATTTAATTAATAATTTTTAATTATTAGTTAAATTTAAATATATACGTATACCTGCCTAGTATACTGCTTGGAAGATAACTGTTCAAAAATGATAGACATTATCTTTAGTGTTATAATTTAAAATGTGGTATTTGATGCATGGCTAGATCCATATTTATTCCTTTCCAGGATAGAAGATTTCCAGAGATAGTGGGGAGTTGAGATTAACGCTCTAGAGATTCTTGAGACTTTGAGACTATTGAAAGGACTTTCTCTTGTTTGTGGATCCCCATACTCTGGTCCCAAGTAATAATCAAAGGCCTCAATTAGAAGGAAAACATTCTTGGCTGTATTCCAAACTGGATATACTACAAGCTGATACAATATTAGGGTTGGCAGTTTAAATCTTTTTCATTCATAGCTTTACCAAAGAAGTCATCATTTTTATGAGATGGAAAAAATGAAAGCTTTAGTGGATGCCTTCCCCCTAATGTGAGGGTTGGATGCACAAAGGGTGGGTACCTCCCACTACTAGAACATTCGTTTGCCCTGTGATGCTTCCGCAGGCTCTGACACCACTCCCTTCTCCCCAGGTCCATTCAACTTACTCTTGTCCTTGGAGCTATAGTGAGTGATGATGCGGTGTCTTTGCTTCCCACTGCAATCACTTCTTTCAGTTTGAGCCTCATGGGTGACCCATCTCAGGCTTCTAGATTTCGGCAGTAACTCAGGGCAGAGCGTCTCAGCTCATGAAAAGTGGACAGGTGCTGGCTGGTGTGCTTTCTCTGAATACGTATGTACCCCTGTGTTTTGATGTATGACAGCCAGGCGTGAATCTTACTCTCCTCCCCACCCAAATAATGCTGCCATTCAGAGTTATTTTTGTACTTGGATGATTCCCCAGGTCAGAGCCAGCTACCCCTGCTTCCTGTATGGTGGTGGGGTACAATAAATGCAAGGTTGCATTGGGATAGCATATGTGTGCTACTCTTAAAATCATGTAGCAAGTCAACCAAGCTGACTTGGAGTTGAAGAGATAAGGTACGGTTCAAGGTCATTGGTAGAGGTAGCATTCAAAGGAAAAGAATCATAGGCTTTGTGAGAATAGTGATATGGATTTTTTTTTTTTTTTTGGTGTGGGGAAACAAAAATAATAAGATGTAGCCAAAAAGTAAAAGTGTATTTCTTTTGGTGCTTTACCTTTTAATCTCAGGCCTCTCAGTTTTCACATCTGTGCTCTATTCTGTCTTGTTGCCAGATGTTTAGAACAGTCAATGCATAATTGCCTTGTGAGAGGGCTATTTCTGTGCAGTCTGGGCCTGAGTGCACCGAGCAGTTCGACATGTATTCCTCCAGTTGACCTGGAGAATGTTGTTCATCTCTCAGTTCCTGCGTTTGAGAGTTAATTTGCCAAAGTTGCTTTCATTCTACACACCTTGGCTCTGGCAGATCACACATATCAGACTGTATCCATTTAGAAAAAAATGAACTCTGCTGTTTAGCCATGTAGCATTAATTGATGACATTTCTTTAGCGTGTATTTACGTGGCTGTGCAGTCTTGTCTCCGGTTCAGTAAAGCTTTGTCTGAGACTCTCGATTTAGCTCACATTGTTGGGCTAATGACTTTGAATTAATGCAGTTTGTCAGAGGCAATAGACTTGCCATGAGAGCGGGTACATCCTGCTACATCTTCTTTAGACTGATGTGTGGAATCACACATCCCATTTATTTCTCTACAGCATTATAAACAACATCTGTGCCTCTGCTTTTCTGGCAAGGATGGAGCTGCTCAAATCTGAGATTTATACCGTGGTTTATCATCTTCCCAGGTGATTTTCATGGCAACCTTCAAAGCTTAAACCAAGAGCTTAAAGTGTTCCTCAAGTGTGATCATAGATTGGCTTAAATAATGCCTTGAAAATCAGTTCACTCTCTCAGCTGCTTGGTGCTGTACAGACCCATGTTTGACACTGGGAGGGGTTCTGAATTTAATTAGGGGCATCACAAGGCATGACCTAGGGTTCGTCTGCATCGAAATGCCTTTTGTGGGAGCACATTTGAAATGGCCAAGCATATTTGTCATTTCTAGGATCGGGTGGTTATATTTTCTGCCTTATAAAATGTAAGAGCTGAAGTTCTGTGTTATGTTTTTGCAGCATTTAAACCCAGGCCCTCTTACGAAGACCCCACTATCATGCTATGATTGAGTCCAGTTGTGGTTGGGATTCTGAACTCGTGCAACTCTTTGGCTTGGGCTGAAGAGCGGTTGGCAGCCTGCTTACTTCTTGTTGACTTAGACGTGAACCGTGGCACCTGGAGTGCAGTTGGGGCAAATTGTCACTGACATGAGGGTGAGGTGAAAAGTATATGTCTGTAGTCTTTTATCTTTCCTTTAGCAGCTAGACACATGTTTCCTTCATGCAAAGGGAAGAAAATCACAGGGACCCGTGCTTGTCTCCCTTTAGAACTCTCTAGAATTAGCTTGTCATGAAATGTAAAACTAATGTGCAATTGTGAAACCTGCTGCCAGCTCTTTCCTCACTGCTGCCTGATGGCAGTAGATTTGGAAATGAAAGGGGTTATTATAAAGTGATCACTGAATAGCTAGGTATGTCATCTTAAACAAGCAGCTAAAATCTCTCTGTTAGACATTCAGGCTGTAGTCTTGTTTTGTATCATTCGTATTTAAGACATGATTTTGATTGTGGAGGAGTAATCAGTAATCAAGCACTAGGGGTAATTTAAGAAAAAAAAGTACATACTGGGTGATATTTTCTTTCATTCCTTATTAAAATACATTAGAATTTAAATGAGGCATTCTCTAAAAATGTGTAACTATTAAGTAGGTACCACATATAAAAATCCAGATACCAGCTGGCTCTAGTTCAGAGTTGAAGATTCTTCACTTGACTAAAAACTTTTCTTTTAAAATTCAAGTAAAACCTATTATAAAATAATATGTTGAAAGTGGCATATATCAAAGAATGAATGGTTTAAAAATTATATGTCTTAATATCTTATTACTGTCAGTTTCGTAGGGGAGGGGAGATGCCTTGAAGAATCTTAAAAGGAAAACATGAAACCAATATAAAATGAGGTTCAGCTAACATAGGCTTTTCCTTTATCCTTCTCTTTCTTCTAAACGCTTTTCCTTGGAGCCACCATCTGTGTCAGTGGCTTGAACAGTTGCACAGCCTCCACATCCTTCACCCCTGATCTTGAGCCTCAGGTTCCTCCTAAGGCACATGCTGGCTGTCCATTTGTGGACATCATGCAGGCAGCAAACAGGTCCATCACAACCCCAGCTCTTCTCCCTCTGTCCCCTGTCTTGGCAGGACAGTCTCCTTCCTGTCCCTGGTCCCACCCTCCACTCCAGCCCCTGACCGTTTAATGGATGGCATTCCGTGGTGTATATCTCCAGGCTGTTTTTTGGGCTGCCGTTTTCCTGGTACAGGCTGGCTTGGCCATCACCTGCAGGTCCGCCGGGGAGAGCCCAGCCTTGTACCCTTCCCTCCAGGCTCTCCCCTCCTCAGTCCACCCTCTACTGCCAGCAGGCCAGTCCCCATGTCTGACCCACAGGTCACCAGGCCTCCTCTCCCCATAGCTGAGGCCCCTTGAGCCCCCGTGTAGGCTTAACCCTTTACTGTCTCCAGGACCCACACTGACCTCACACGGGGGAGGTCTGACGAGGACACGCAGGTCGTCGCCTAGTCCCTTTGCTCTGGTGGCCTTATCACCTTGTCTTAACCCCCGAGATAACTGAGCAGCCCGATCCCAACTTACTCCACGTCAAGAACTAGATGCCTGTCTATTGCGGTACTGGACCCTCTTGCTTTATGACGTGCCTGATACTTCCCCTGGAGCACATTCTATGGCTAGGACCTTGCTGGTCACTGGTAGAATCTCCTGATGTTACCCTGACCCCTCTGTTTTAGTCTCTGCTGAATGGACATGTTATGGGACCACCCAACATTGTGTCTTCATTTATCAATTGTCTATTCCACGAGGAATATCTCTCCTCTCTCTCTATTATTTGGTCCCATGATCATATCTTTATAATCTATGCCTCCTCTTCTGGTTCATTAGAAGTAAGCTTTGTGTGTACTATGTTGACTTCCTTTTTTAAATTTATTTATTTAGATTTTTAAAGTTCTTTTTTATATCATCCTCCTAGAATATCTTTCCTCTCTCTCTAGTGATAATGTCTTTATAATATATGCTTGCTATTCTGGTTTACATTAGAAATAAGCTTTGTGTGTACTATATTGATATTCTTGTTTTGTTTTGTTATTTATTTAGTTTTTTAAAGTTCTTTTTTACATCATCCACATTGGGGGAATGCTTATCCTCTACTCCTGATGCTTCCATGGGGAGGAAAGGCCCCGGTCCCCTCTTCTGCCCTCTATCAAAGATAAACAAAGCCAGATACTAGTTAAAGAGGCCAGGATAGATTTTAATCAGAAATCCACTATTGTACTAGGGAAATGAGTCCAGCATGAACTGAACTCAGCTTGGATTTGCTCAGAGGTGACTGGGCCTTTACAGGAAGGATGAGGGGGTGGGAAAGGGGTGATGGGGGATCAGTAGGGTCAGGGAAGTGAAACATTGGTCTATGTAACACCATCTGGTTTGCTGACTGGTGCTTATGGAATAAGTCAGGTCCTCCCGTCCACAGAAGCTGGGAGCTGGGGCCCTGTCCTCAGGTGTCGCTGGGACCAGCATCTGTTCTCCGGGCAGCCTTGAGTTTCTCAGGGGGCCTGGGGTCCCCTAGGGATGCAGCCTCGAGCTGTTAGAAATTATGTCCATCTTTGTTCAAGTCTCTGTGGGCCCAGGTGGGGGCCTGGTAGAGAGGAGGACCCAAAGGAGCCTGACTGGGGTTTGGTCCCAGAGAGAATCCTGTCCCTTCTCCCTCCTTCCCGTGTGAGCAGCAGGGACTCATTGGACTGGTGGCATCTGGAAAAGGAAGTGAGGACGTTTGACCAGCTTCTTCTGGGCATCGTCCTCAGGACACAAATGTTCTTTCATGCAACCATGGCTAAATAGACCTTCCCTAGGCGGGGGTGGAGAGAGCTTGTATCTGCTGGTGAATGAAGGGGTACATGTGCATTTAATTCTAGAATGGATTCATTGTACAACTGCAGTAATCAAGGCAGTGTGGTGTTGGCATAAGGATAGATATATAGAGAAATGCAATAGAATTGAGAGTTTGGGGAAAAAAAACCTTATTACATTTATGGTCAGTTGATTTTAAATGAGGGTGCTAAGACCATTCAGTGGGGAAAATAAAAGTCTTTTCAGCAAATGGTGCTGGGACAAGTGGACATCCACATGCAACAGAATAAAGCTGGACACCTTCCTTATATCATTGACAAAAATCACCTCAAAACGGATCATATATCTAAATGTAAGAGCCAAAATTATACAACTCTTTAAAGAAAAATAGGTATAAGTCTTTGTGACGTTTGTGTGGATTAAGCAATGGTTTCTTAGATATGGCACTAAAAGCATAAGTGAAAAAAGAAAAAAACAAACTGAACATCATTAAATTTAAAACGTTTGTGCTTCATAGGACACCGTCAAGAAAATTAAAAGACAGTGCAGAGAATGGGAGAAAAATTTTGCAAATTATATATCTGATAAAGGACTGGCATCTGGTATATAGAACTCCTACAGCTCAATAATAAAAGACAAGTAACCTAGTTTAAAAAAATAGGCAAAGGATTTGAATAGACATTTCTTTAAAGAAGATATTCAAATGGCCAGTAAGCACAAGCAAAGATGCTTAACATCATTAGCCATTAGAAGAATGAAAACCAAACCCACAGTGAGATACCACCTCATATCAACTAGCATCCCTTTAAAAAGATAAAATTAAAAATGGGAAAATTAACAAGTGTTGCCAAGGATGTGAAGAAATTGTATCCCTCATACATTGCTGCTACTTTGGAAGCAGTCTGACAGTTCCTCAAATGGATAAGTTACAACATGACTCAGTAACTCCACTCTTAGCTACAGACCCAAGAATGTACGGAGGACATATGTCCACACAAAAACTTGTACGTGAATGTTCACAGAAGCACTATTCAAATGTGGAAATAGTCTAAAATTCTCATCAGTTGATGAATGGATATAAAACTTGTATTATATCTATACAATGGAGTATCAGTTGGAATAAAAAGGAGTGAAGTACTGAAAAATGCTACAGTATGGATGAACTTTGAAAATGTCATACAAAGTAAAAGGAAGCCAGTTACAAAAGACCATGTGTGTATGATTCCGGTTATATGAAATGTCCAGAATAAGCAAATCTATAGAGTAGATTAATGGTTACTGACGGCTGGAGGTGGTGGTGTTGGTGGCAGTTGAGGAGTGACTGCTAATTGATATGTAGTCTCTTTGGGGGGTGATAAAAATGTTCTAAACTTAGACTGTGGCGATGGTTGCACAACTCTGTGAATATAGTAAAAAACATTGAATCATACAATTTAAATGGGTGAATTTTATGGCGTGAATTAAAGCTCAAAAAGGTGTTGAAAGGAAAAGGGCTTAAATGAATGTCATAGCAAGCTTATCTGGCCACAGATATAAGCTTTTCTCTTTAATCACCTTTATCAGCATAAATCTGATAGCATGATCTTCACTTGTCTAAAATCAATGGGTCTCTGTCCCTCAGTTGAGAACCTAAAGGGAAGACAGACTATTATGTATTGGCTTCCTAAGACCTCAGTGTTACGCATAGCTAAGGATACCTTGTATCTTGCATCTATATTTTATCTTGTATCCACCTTGTATCTAGACTGTTGTGTTTATATTTCTTCATTGGTTCCCAATTTTTGTGAGGCAGTTGTGGAAGAAATGTGATTATTTATCAGCAGCCCCTCCCCATGACCCCCAATCTGTTGGTCATCCATGATATGACTTCCTGACTTGAATCCATTATCTTTTTCAATCATCATTTATTGTATTCTCTCATCTTCACCCCCGCAAGGAGGTCTAGTCTCCCCAGTGTGGCAAATTAACTCTCACAGCATTGGAGGAATAAATGTGATCATATTCAGTGGGGCCCCTCAAAATCCAGATTCTTGGACGTCCAACCCAAAGCTCAGCATTGCCCCCTCCTCATACCACCCAGGTTCGCTCCTACCACATCTGACCCACCATGTGCTCTGGCTACGAGGTATTAGTAAGTGAGAACGTGTCTGGAAATTCAGGAAAATGAACGCTACACCAAAGAAAGGTTGCTTTTAATTTATGAAGACTAGATTCTTTACCAAGAATTCAACTTCAGAAAGGATGGAAAAAGCTAAGATATGTCATACTGTTTATCATATCAATAGCTAATTAGAATTATTATCTGTGGATCCTCATGAAAATGTCTAATTTTCAATATGTAAGAATCATGAGTATTTTTTAACTAAACATTAAATGGCAAATGAGTCCTCTGTCTTACTAAGGTTATATAATATATTCCATAGTTTTTAAGCCACTTCTAAGAAATATTCAAATGCTTGAGGAAGCATAGTTGTAATTTTTTAAAACAAGTTTTTGTGGCAAGTTAACAGAAATAAAAGATATATGTATCAATGAACTGTGATTCATTTTCAAAAGTTGAGTGAGGAATGAGCTGTAATAAAATCCTTATTTGTGATCGTTTCCTTGTTCTTTTATTAAAGAACAGTTCTTTCCTTAAAGATAGAAAATGCTGAGGGAACACTCTGGTGATCCAGTGGTTAGGACTCCGAGCTTTCACTGCCAAGGGCCAAGGTTCAATTCCTGGTCAGGGAACTAAGATTCCACAAGCTGTGCATTGAGGCCAAAAAAGAAAAAAGAAAACATGGCTGAATTGTGTGCTCCCCAAAATTCAATTCAGGATGTGACTGTATTTTGAGAAAGGGTCTTTCAAGAAGTAATTAAGTTAAAATGATGTCATTAGGGTGGCCCCTAATCCAATATGACTGTTATACCTTATAAGAGGAAATTGGGACACAGACATATGCAAAGGAAAGACACAGGAAGACACAGGAAGAAGATGGCCACTTACAAGCCATGGAGAGAAGCCTGGAACAATCCTTCCTTCGTGGCCCTCAGAAGGATCCAGCATTCATGACAACTTTGTCTCAGACTTCTAGCCTCCAGAACTAGGAAAAAATAAATTTCTGTTGTTTAATCCGTACAAAAAAGATAGAAGACATGGCAAGTTAAAAAAAGAAAAGGTAGCACCAAACAACACAGCGCACTTTCTCCAGATGTCATATTAATAGTGTATGTCTGTCCATGTTTGTAATTCAGGGATTCCTTACCGGGTGGGAAGAGGGTTGGCCCCAGATCACCTAGGCAGCTGATTGCTGACCCCCTCTGTCCTCCCCTGGGGAGCTGAGCATCGGAGTCTAGGGAGGTGGAGTAGTGGGCTCGACACATGGGGTTTTTTTGGGGAGGGTTTTGACCCCACCCCCCTAATCTTTATGGACTGCAGAGATCAGGATTTGAGTGCTGTGAAGTCAGGAGACAAGGGTTCATTTGAAGGAGAAGTTTGGGGTGGTTACTGATAAGGGGTACGGGCAGACGACAGGCCTGCAAGAGTGTTGCAATAAGTGACTATGAATCAGTACATCATTAATAAGTCATCCATTGATTTTCTGGCTTCCAGGAAAACAAACAAAAAAATCCACATTGCCTTTCCATTTTGTAAATGAGAAAATTGCACTTTTTCATATTACCTGAGGCTTCATATTTGAAAAGGTCAGAAAAATAACACTGCAAAGTAAGACAGATGGGAAAATGGAGATGATTCCACACAGAAACTACTTTTAGGGTAAAGTCGATGCTAAAATTTGATAGCAAAATATGGAGGTATCTCAGCAGAGAGGTAAACTACACCATATTTACAAAAAGGGCGAGTTTTTTAAGTTGTTTGTTGTTTGAGGGAACAGAGATAATTTCAAGTTAGAACCTTTGTTTTCTTTTTTCTTACCTTTTTAAAGCAAAGGAAACTGGTTCCTTTCTTCCCATGGAAATCCCTCTTTCTGTCTTAATATTAACACCTTCAGTGGGCTGCTGGCAGCGTGCTGTCCTTCTAGAACTGAGTTTTCTACCCTTTCATTCCCCAAGCGTCCCTAGAAGGTTAGAAGGATGGAAAACTTAGGTTATTAAATACAAACTTGTCTATCATATGTGAATTTAAATGGAGGAAAGTTCTCTTTAAAACAAGCTTTGACGAAAACACAGAAGAACTGTTGTTATACAGTGGTCCCCCCTTACCTGCGGTTTCAGTTACTCTCGGTCAACCATGGTCCAAAGGTATTAAGTGGAAAATCCCAGAAATTAACCATTCATGTTGTAAACTGGGCACCATTCTGAGTAGCGTGATGAAATCTGTCACCTTCCAGTGTGTCCTGCCCTTAGTCACTTAGTAGTGGTTTACCAGATTGACTGTCACGGTATCACAGTGCTTGTTTTCAGGTGACCCTTATTTTACTTAATAATGACCCCAAAGTGCATGGCAATTGGGATGTGCCCAAGAGAAGCCGTAAAGTGCCTCCTTTAAGGGAAAAGGTGAACATCCTCTACTTAATAAGGAAAGAAAATAAACTGTATGCTGAGGTCGCTAAGATCTCTGGTAAGAATGAGTCTTCTATCCATGGAGTTGTCAAGAAGGAAAAAGAATTCTGTGCTAGTTTTGCTCTCACACCTCAAGCTGCACAAGTTATGGCCAGAGTGCATAATAAGTGCTTAGTTAAGATGGGAAAGGCATTAAGTTTGTACAATCAGATATTTTGAGAGAGAGACCACATTCACATAACTTTTGTTGCAGTATATACTAGTAATTGTTCTATTTTATTATTAGTTATTGTTGTTAATGTCTTACCGTGTCTAATTTATAAACTTTATTATAAGTCTGTTTGTATAGGAAAAAACATAGTGTTAGTACTATCCCCAGTTTCAGGCATGGACTGGGGGTCTTGGAAATTACCTTCCTTGGGTAAGGGGGCCTAGTGTATATAGCAATAAATCTAGCAGAGTTGAGTGTGGTCTTTTGTGAAGCCATTTGCACACATTCACAAATAATTTCAAACAGAAAACTGTGTAATCATAAAAAAAATTGTAAATACTACAGTAGGAGGGTCTGAACAGGTAAAAATGTTTTTGAAAGATTTATCTGCTTAATATCAACTAGCAGAGAGAATGGTTCATATGGGTAAAACTAAAATTGTGTTCAGTTGGCTTTTTTCAACACTAATCACATTACTTCTGTAACAGGAAGTGACTGGTTTGGGTACTATTTTGCTCTGGGTGAAATATCAGATCCAAACTTCTAAGGTTTTTTCGTGGGCATTACAGCTTTATGAGGGTTAGAGAAGATCAAAACACATTCCAAACGAAGTTTTGACAGTTCTGAAAAACTCTGTGAAAATCATTTGCCTCCTCCTTTAATATACCCTGAAATAAATACTAAGAAAGTCTTTTACTGGAGAATCATTTTTATTTCATACAACAGTTTCTTATAAAGTTCATCTATAGGATGAATTACAGTTCGTTCATTCCAGGGCATCAAAACAATTGAAGATCCTAATTTTAGTGTACAGCAGTAGTGTTCCTCCTGCAGGGATGAACTTTACACTTTGGAAATGTCACCAAGGAACTCAGGGAAAAATGGACTATTCTGGTTGTTAGGGGAGCCATTTTTATAAAGCAGCAAGTAAGACAGAGATGCAAGTCACAACACAGAACTTAGAAAGGCTTTTCATAGAAAACTGGTAAATACTGGAGAAAAGGAGATGTTTTCTGAATTGACTTACGAAAACAAAGGAACCGAGCTAGACGCTTGGTATTTATTATTCTGTTAGCATCCTTTTATCAAATGCATTGATTAGTAAACATAGGATTCTTCTAGAATAAAGCATTCCTGTTAGACGTAGGATCAGTAGTCAATAAACTTGATTGTTACAGAAGACAAGAAAACATACAGAAACATAATCAACATATGAACATGAGGATTTTGACATTGTGGGTGTATGAATGTCTGAGTTTTTATTTTAACTAAGAAGAAATAGTCATAAAAGAGATTGATTTTTGAACCAAGATTGAAAGGGATTGAAGGCTACTTTTTGGCAGATAAAAAGGTGACTGTTACTGAGAACAGAGATGTTAATTTTGGAGGGAGAACGGTATTTGGGATACGGCAGACAGACTCACCCGACTGGTGAGGAAAGCGAGAATGGTTATGATCTGTTTGGCACTTGTGACTTACTCATGGAATCATTCTTACTTGGTTCCTATGATAAAGGGGCATCAATTAGAAGTCCTTGGGTTGATTCAGATGAACTTGTCAAAAAGCAAAGGTATGAGGGACAGATAAGATTAGGGAGGAGTAGCTAGAACTGGTACCTTCGTGAAAATGCAATTTTAAGTACTATATGTGGATATATGAATGTGAAGTTAATATTCATGGTTAAATGGTTAAATGAGTAAGTGGTATTAGTTTGCTGAAAAAAAATCCACAGACTTCTGTCAACAAGCACACCTCACAGCATGTGCACTTCTGCAGACCTGCTCTATCAGAAGTTATAAAATCGCCCATTAAATTCTCTCAGAACTCTCAGTGTGTGCAGCATATGTAGGTCTTTTTGGTCATGGAACTTGCACATTTAGAACAGCACATAAACATATGCATGTAGACATACACACACAAGCACACTGACTCCAGCAGGGCCACGGCATATGGTTGTGCAAGCCGTGCACAGCATAAACATGCGGTGCCGATTCATAGCCTGAACCCCATAGATTTGTATATTTATAGTGCAGTTTTCCGGCAGGTGACAATAAGTGCCTTGAGGATGGGCCGGCCATGACCTTGGACAGTTGGTTACCTTCCTCATGCTCTTTCCCTCCTCACGTAGCCGTCCTGAGTTCCGTTTTGGACCTCTCTTCGAGTATCCAAGAATGAAAGAGAGTGAGGTTCAGAAGTTTGGGTGGGGCAGGAGAAGCAATAACTGTACCCTGAGTGGCCAGAGCCAGGCCTGAGACTCAGCATTCAGGATCCAGATGTCTGGTTTCAGGGGTGAGAGCATCGCTGGTGTGATGCCTGTTACCCCTTGTGAGTACAGGGCTTTGTAAAGCTCTTCAGGTCACAGGCCTCCAGCCATGGGTATGTATCCAGAAGAGTTAAATCTTCAATGAGATATTGTCTTGCTTCCATTAGGTCTGGCTGATAGTAACCAGAGTCTCTCTCTTGTAAGAACCAAAGGTAGACTGCTCTCCAGGAAGGGAACTTCAAAGTGCCAACAGTGTTTCTGGGATATTCATGCCTTCCCTGTAGTAATATTCTTTCAAGTTATTATGCAATATTTGATAGTAACAAAAGAGTAGAAGTAATCTACCTAAATTGTACAGCATAATAATAATTGACTCCTTGGCTTAAAATAGAGCATCCTTAGAACCTCTGGATCTAACTGCAAGCTTCTCATTTTATCCCTCTTCCTCTAGAACTGAGGTCAACAGTATTCTGAATTTTCATGTAAATTTGTCCTTTGTTTTTCTCTTCTTTTGCTGTTAAAGTGGTTTTAACACATACGTATGTTAATTCCATTTTGCTGATTTTTCACTTCTATAAAATTATATAATAGTTCTCTACTGTGACTTGACAAGTTTTTCACTCAATTCTGTATTTCTAAGATTCATTATTGCTTCATTCATATTCACTAGAGAATACTTTTTTTTATTATTTTTTAATACAGCATGTTCTTATTAGTTAATTATTTTATACATATTAGTGTATATATGTCAATCCCAATCTCCCAATTCATCCCAACACCACCACCATCCCCCCCCATCCCCGCTTTCCTCCCTTGGTGTTCATACGTTTATTCTCTACATCTGTGTCTCAATTTCTGCTCTGAAAACCGGTTCATCTGTACCATTTTTCTAGATTCCACATATATGCGTTAATATACAATACTTGTTTTTCTCTTTCTGACTTATTTCACTCTGTATGACAGTCTCTAGGTCCATCCATGTATCTACAAATGACCCAATTTTGTTCCTTTTTATAGCTGAGTAATATTCCATTGTATATAGGTACCACATCTTCTTTATCCATTCGTCTGTCGATGGGCATTTAGATTGCTTCCATGACCTGGCTATTGTAAATGGTGCTGCAGTTAACATTGGGGTGCATGACTGTTTTTGAATTATGGCTTTCTCTGGGTGTATGCCCGGTAGTAGGATTGCTGGGTCATATGGTAATTCTATTTTTAGTTTCTTAAGGAACCTCCATACTGTTCTCCATAGTGGCTGTATCCATTTATATTCCACCAACAGTGCAAGAATGTTCCCTTTTCTCCACACCCTCTCCAGCATTTATTGTTTGTAGATTTTCTGATGATGCCCATTCTGACTGGTGTGAGGTGATACCTCATTGTAGTTTTGATTTACATTTCTCTAATACTTACTGATGTTGAGCAGCTCTTCATGTGCCTCTTGACCATCTGTATGTCTTCTTTGGAGAAATGTCTGTTTAAGCCTTCTGCCCATTTTTGGATTGGGTTGTTTGTTTTTTTAATATTGAGCTGCATGAATCGTTTATATCTTTTGGAGATTAATCCATGTCGGTTGATTCATTTGCAAATATTTTCTCCCATTCTGAGGGTTGTCTTTTTGTCTTTTTTGTAGTTTCCTTTACTGTGCAAAAGCTTTGAAGTTTCATTAGGTCCCATTTGTTTATTTTTGTTTTTAATTTCTCAATGGTGAAAAATTGAAACCATTTCCTCTAAGATCGGGAATGAGACAAGTATGTCCACTCTCGCCACTATTATTCAACATAGTTTTGGAAGTCTAAGAGGTGGGTCAAAAAAGATCTTGCTGTGATTTATGTCAAAGAGTGTTCTTCCTATGTTTTCCTCTAAGAGTTTAATATTGTCTGGTCTTAATTTAGGTCTCTACCATTTGAGTTTATTTTTGTGTATGGTGTTAGGGAGTGTTCTAATTTCATTCTTTTACATGTAGCTATCCAGTTTTCCCAGCACCACTTATTGAAGAGACTATCTTTTCTCCATTGTATATCCTTGCCTCCTTTGTCATAGATTAGTTGACCATAGGTGCGTGGGTTTATCTCTGGGCTTTCTATCTTGTTCCATTGATCTGTGTTTCTGTTTTTGTGCCAGTACCATATTGTCTTGATTACTGTAGCTTTGTAGTATAATCTGAAGTCAGGGAGTCTGATTCCTCCAGCTCCGTTTCTTTCCCTCAAGACTGTGTTGGCTATTGGGGTCTTTTGTGTCTCCATACAAATTTTAAGAATTTTGTTCTACTTCTGTAGAAAATGCCATTGGTAATTTGATAGAGATTGCATTGAATCTGTAGATTGCTTTGGGTAGTACAGTCATTTTCACAATATTGATTTTTCAAATCCAAGAACATGGTATGTCTCTCCATCTGTTTTTCTCTTCTTTGATTTCTTTCATCAGTGTCTTATAGGTTTCTGAGTACAGGTCTTTTACTTCCTTAGGTCGGTTTATTCCTATGTATTTTATTCTTTTTGTTGCTATCATGAATGGGATTGTTTCCTTAATTTCTCTTTCTGAACTTTCGTTATTAGTGTATAGGAATGCAGTAGATTTCTGTGCATTAATTTTGTATCCTGCAACTTTACCAAATTAATTGATAGGCTCTAGTAGTTTTCTGGTGGCATCTTTAGGATTTTCTATGTATAGTATCATGTCATCTTCAAACAGTGACAGTTTTACTTCTTCTTTTCCAAATTGTGTTCCTTTTGTTTCTTTTTCTTCTCTGATTGTCGTGGCCAGGAATTAACAAAACTATGTTGAATAAGAGTGGTGAGAGTGGACATACTTGTCTTGTTCCTGATCTTAGAGGAAGTGCTTTCAGTTTTTCACCATTGAGAGTGAAGTTTGCTGTAGGTTTGTCATATATAGCCTTTATTATGTTGAGGTAGGTGCCCTGTAAGCCCAGTTTCTGGAGAGTTTTTATCATAAATAGGTGTTGAATTTTGTCAAAAGCATTTTCTGCATCTATTGAGATGATCATATAGTTTTTATTCTTCAGTTTGTTAATATGGTGTATCACATTGATTGATTTCCGTGTATTGAAGAATCCTTGCATCCCTAGGATAAATCCCACTTGATCATGGTATATGATCCTTTTAATGTGTTGTTGGATTCTATTTGCTAGTATTTTGTTGAGGATTTTTGCATCTATATTCATCAGTGATATTGGTCTGTAATTTTCTTTTTTTGTAGTATCTTTGCCTGTTTTTGGTGTCAGGGTGATGATGGACTCGTAGAATGAGTTTGGGAATGTTCCTTCCTCTGCAGTGTTTTGGAAGAGTTTGAGAAGGATAGGTGTTAGCCCTTCTCTAAATGTTTCATAGAATTCACCTGTGAAGCCATCTGGTCCTGGACTTTTGTCTGTTGGAAGATTTTTAATCACAGTTTCAATTTCATTACTTGTGATTGGTCTGTCATATTTTCTGTTTCCCTCTGGTTCAGTCTTGGAAGGTTATTCCTTTCTAAGAATTTGTCCATTTCTTCCAGGTTGTCCATTTCATTGGCATAGAGTTGCTTGTAGTAGTCTTTTAGGATGCTTTGTATTTCTGTGGTGTCAGTTGTAACTTCTCCTTTTTCGTTTCTAATTTTATTGATTTGAGTCCTCTCCTTCCTTTTCTTGCTGAGTCTGGCTAAGGGTTTATCAGTTTTGTTTATCTCGTCAAAGAACCAGCTTTTAGTTGTATTGATCTTTGCTTTTGTTTTCTTTGTTTCTATTACATTTATTTCTGCTCTGATCTTTATGATTTCTTTCGTTCTACTAACTTTGGGTTTTGTTTGTTCTTCTTTCTCTAGTTCCTCTAGGTGTAAGGTTAGCTTCTTTATTTGAGATTTTCCGTGTTTCTTGAGGTAGAACTGTATTGCTATAAACTTCCCTCTTAGAACTGCTTTTGCTGCATCCCATAGGTTTTGGATCGTTGTGTTTTCGTTGTCATTTGTCTCTAGGTATTTTCTGATTTCCTCTCTGATTTCTTCAGTAATCTCTTGGTTATTTACTAATGTGTTATTTAGGCTCCATGTTTTTCTGTTTTTTTACATTTTTTTCCCCTGTAATTGATTTCTAACCTCATAGCGTTGTGGTCAGAAAAGATGCTTGATATGATTTCAATTTTCTTAAATTTACCAAGGCTTGACTTGTGACCCAGGATGTGATCTACCCTGGAGAATGTTTAGTGTGCACTTGAGAAGAAAGTGTAATCTGCTGTTTTTGAATGCAATGTCCTATGAATATCAATTAAATCTATCTGATCTATTGTGACATTTAAAGCTCGTGTTCCTTATTAATTTTCTGTCTGGATGATCTGTCCATTGGTGTATGTGAGGTGTTAAAGTCCCCAATTCTTATTTTGTTACTATCGATTTCCTCTTTTAGAGCTGTTAGCATTTGCCTTATGTATTGAGGTGCTCCTATGTTGGGTGCATATATATTTATAATTGTTATATCTTCTTCTTGGATTGATCCCTTGATCATATGTAGTGTCCTTCCTTGTCTCTTGTGGCATTCTTTATTTTAAAGTCTATTTTATCTGATATGAGTACTGCTACTCCAGCTTTCTTTTGATTTCCATTTGCATGGAATATCTTTTTCCATCCCCTCACTTTCAGTCTGTATGTGTCCCTAGGTCTGAAGTGGGTCTCTTGTAGACAGCATATATATGGGTCTTGTTTTTGTATCCATTCAGCAAACCTGTGTCTTTTGGTTGGAGCATTTAATCCAATCACGTTTAAGGTAATTATCAATATGTAGGTTCCTATTACCATTTTCTTAATTGTTTTGAGTTTGTTTTTTAGGTCCTTTTCTTCTCTGTGTTTCCCACTTAGAGAAGTTCCTTTAGCATTTGTTGTAGAGCTGGTTTGGTGGTGCTGAAATCTCTTAGCTTTTGCTTATCTGTAAAGCTTTGAATCTCTGTTGAATCGGAGTGAGATCCTTGCCAGGTAGAGTAATCTTGGTTGTAGCTTCTTCCCTTTCATCACTTTACATATATCGTGCCACTCCCTTCCAGCTTGTAGAGTTCCTGTTGAGAAATCAGCTGTTGGCCTTATGGGAGTTCCCTTGTATGTTATTTGTCGTTTTTCCCTTGTTGCTTTTAATAATTTTTCTTTGTCTTTAATTTTTACCAATTTTGTAACTCTGCATCTCGGCCTGTTTCTCCTTGGGTTTATCCTGTCTGGGACTCTCTGTGCTAACTGGATTAGGGTGGCTATTTCCTTTCCCACGTTAGGGAAGTTTTCGACTATAATCTCTTCAAATATTTTCTCGCGTCCTTTCTCTCTCTCTTCTCCTTCTGGGACCCCTATAATGTGAATGTTGTTGCATTTAATGTTGTCCCAGAGGTCTCTTAGGCTGTCTTCAGTTCTTTACATTCTTTTTTCTTTATTCTGTTCTGTGGCAGTGAATTCCACCATTCTGTCTTCCAGGTCACTTATCTGTTCTTCTGCCTCAGTTATTCTGCTATTGATCCCTTCTAGAGTATTTTTCATTTCAGTTATTGTATTTTTCACCTCTGTTTGTTTGTTTTTTAATTGTTCTAGGTGTTTGTTCTTTAACTCTTCTAGGTCTTTGTTAAACATTTCTTGCACCTTCTTGATCTTTGCCTCCTTTCTTTTTCTGAGGTCCTGGATCATCTTCACTATGATTATTCTGAATTCTTTTTTCTGGAAAGTTGCCTATCTCCACTTCATTTAGTTGTTTTTCTGGGGTTTTATCTTGTTCCTTCATCTGGTACATAGCCTTTTCATTTTGTCTATCTTTCTGTGAATGTGGTTTTTGTTCCACAGGCTGAAGAATTATAGTTCTTCTTGCTTCTGCTGTCTGCCCTCTGATGGATGAGGTTATCTAAGAGGCTTGTGTCGGGAATTCTTTTCCATCGTATAAATATGTCTGTTTTCTGGTCAGTAGATATTTAGATTGTTGGCATATTTTCCTTTCTTTCTTTTTTTTTTTTGTGGTACGCGGGCCTCTCGTTGTGGCCTCTCCCATTGCGGAGCACAGGCTTCGGACACGCAGGCTTAGCGGCCATAGCTCATGGGCCCAGCCGCTCCGCGGCATGTGAGATCTTCCCAGACTGGGGCACAAACCCATGTCCCCTGCATTGGCAGGCAGACTCTCAACCACCGCGCCACCAGGGGAGCCCACATTTTTCTTTCTTATTCTTTTGTTAACAATGCTGCTAAGAACATTTCTATACATATCTTCTGGTGACCCAGGGAAGAATTTCTTTAGAGATGTGTTTTTCACTCTTGTTGCAGTATGAAGTGTATTTTACATTGTGACACAGTCATACACTCACCTGTAAATTTACAGGAGCGTGTGTAGGTAGAACTAAAACAAAATCTGCACAGTCCTCATGTTTCAACCTAAAATGCACTCTAATGTTTTAGTTTCCATCTCTTTCTTTAAAATGAATGCTAATCTAAGACCTGAGGGATCCAGCCTGCATTCTGAAAAACACTCCTCTAATTCAGAGTTTCTCAGACTTTAATGTGCACTAAAGATTTGGCTTCAGGAGGTCAGAGGTGTGGACTTCCTGTTGGTACCGCTGCTTATTGTTCACCGCTTGTAATAGAGAAAACGTAGACTCAACCTGTCTGTTCCTCAGTAGGGGCATGCCGAAGTAAACTATTGTTCATTTATCTACTGGAATTTGATACACCAGTTAAAATGATCTATATGATCTATCTATAGATATAAACTAGATCTATCTATACATATAAACTAGATCTATGTATTTCAACTTGGCTGATGTTGAACCAGTCAAGTTGCAGAGAATGGTAGCATTTGTGTTAAATTTTAAGCATCCCAGATACATGTCATAAAAGTACAAAGCCATGTCTGGGAATGACACATAATAACCTTGAGGTAGCCTGCAGGAACATGGAAAGGATTTGTATCAGCACTATTTTATTTCTTTAATCAAAAGTGATCTGAAGCAAAACACCTGTGTTAATATTTGATATTAGTAGGTGTACAGGTGATTGTTTTATTTTGTACTTTTCAATGTGCTTTAAAGGTCTTATTACTTAAAATTTCAAAAACTTTAACACCAGCAAAGGATACTTTGTATTTAACAGAATAACATCTTTCAACTATTGTGGGACTCCTACCCTTATTCTTTACAGTTAGTTCAGGTGGAATAAAATATGACAGATATTAATGTCAGTGAGTGCATTATCAATGCCAGCATTTCTTTATTTTGGACGGTTGAAAACAGTAAATTGTTTATTCCCTCTTTTTTTCCAACCCCCATTCAATAAACTCTTTACTTGAGAACATTAAATCTTAAAATTCTTTTTAAAAATTATCCTAGAAGACTTGGTGACACTAGCCTAAAACCAGACACCAAGGGTGACTAACCAAAGACCCAAGATGTATCCTTTTACTTAAATTTTTTTAATGTACAAACCAAACCAAAAACTAAACAAAGCGTCTGTACACAGTAGTCTTTTAGGGTTACCTGACACCACAGGTAAATGCTCCCTCCAGGCTGTCAGTGGTCCCTCACGTTCAGAGCGTGAGTGCAGCCTTACCCTCTTGCCTGAGAGGGTCTCTGTTCTCACCTTGGTCTGTGCCCTAGTAATTTGTTATGTAAGATAATCTTTACATTTCCCATAAGACATGAATAGGAATTCCCCCTTTCTACAGCGATCAAAATTAGAATCATCGGTAGAATTGATACGTGGAGAGTCCATTTCCCAGCAACATAATGTAGTGGGTCACTTACCTTTACGATTTAGGCTGAATCCAAACCACCACTTGGAAAACAGGAAAGACATTGTGAAGAATATGTCCATCCTAAACCAGGAGATGTGGGAAAATGTTTGCTTCCGTATGAGGCTTGGCATGGCTGCCCTTGCCTTCATTTATTCAATGACTGTTTTTTCAGCTCTTCGTACTATTTTTGAAATTCAGCTTGTTCTTTAGGAAGAAACTATTCTTTTATATAGGACTGTGTGGTATATTTAAGAATAGATCATTTTCAAGTGTGTTTCTTGATCCTAATCATGATGTAAGAATTACTAATGTGAAAAGTATTTTGGTGGAAGAGGCTATTCAAATTCATGTCATTCTTATGACAAGTTTTCATTTATTTAATTACATCACAGGTATATAATGCCGTAGGGTAGCATAGGTTAAAGGTTGATATATTTCAGAACCTTCAACTACACTGACAAAGGGTACTTTCTAAACTATGGAAAACATCGGCTAATTCAAAAACTATAGCTATGTTGCTTGCAAACAGTGCCATGTGCCTGGAATCTTTGCTGCTTAGGAATATTAAATGACTGTAGGCCAAGATAAAATACTAGTTAACCAGGTCTCTGCTCTGATTTAACTGAATAGTAAAGTAAATAAAGCTATTACCTTATTATTTTGTCACCTCTTTTGTGTGACTGGCAAGGCAGAAATTCAGTAGCTGAAGATGACAAAAGGGTCCCACCGTGCCATTCTGGTTGTTATTCCTTTTATTGTAATAAACCTCTGGCAAGTCCATGAAGAGGCAGAAGAGAGAAACCTGTTAGCAGGAGCCTTGGTTTGTAATCTGTGTTTTTGATTATCAATGACAGGATTCTAAAATTACACCCAGATCTATCTCACAGGTTCTGAAATTGAGTTTCTGAAAAAGCACTGTAGTAGTAATGAAAGGTAAAGAGCAGAGTTCCAGAGAAATGAGCTGTGAATTGAACCTGCAATGGAGATTGATCCTGTCAGTCAGTCTCTGCCCTTATCCGTAGAAAAAGAGGACTGAGTGTAGAAGGAGGCGGGATCCCTGATTAAATAGGATGCCAAAGTGCTGGAGGCTAGGACCGGCTCGCTGGTCCCTCGGGTCAGGATTGCAAGTGTCAGACACCTCTGCTTGAAACCTGGCTCGAACTGGCAGAAAGACAACAGAAGGAAAAATGCTGCCAGTGGTGCCAGCAAGGGAATTGATGGGAACTCCCTGCCTAGGCTTGGGGCGTGACAGCCACCACACTCCTCAGGGACACCGTTCTGGTCTCTTGTCGTGAGCCTGTAAGCCCAGACTGGATCTGCTGGCCTTATGACTTGTGCCAACGGGGCCTTCATTTACCCATCCTACTGCAGGCCAAGGGGATGTGAAGAGAACTGGCCTTGGAATCCACACACATCCTCCGAAGCATCTTTAGGATTGTAAGAAAAGAGAGGCAGATATCCTCCAACTAGTAAATATAATTAACTACCCTGTTATCTGACTCTTAAGAGATTTATTTTGTGCACATGGAATGGTAGTAATAGTTTGCCAAATTTGGGGAGCAGTATTTGCATTTTGCTCCCAGAAATGCCTTGCAATTAGCAGACTGAAATTACGCATTTCTATCTATGAAGTTGCCGTTTATTTCCCACAGTGTGATCTGTGTCGACAGCAGTGCCCTTCAAAGTCTTCAGCAATTGTCAGCGTAACTCACTAGGGGAAATGTCCCTGTGGAATGCCTCGTTCACAGCTTGCAGCACACTAATAGACACGGTTCGGGCGGAAACACTGAAGATGAAGGTGCTATAAAACACCAAATTAAGATGTAATCATTAGAAGCCATCACTGCATCAGAGCTCGGTTTTGCAGAATGGCAGAAGGAAAGGAGAAAAGGAGTAGTGAAATCCGGCAGTTTGCTTAGCATGAGTTGACAGGGTTGTCAGATGCCCTTAGTCACTGGACATAGCCTAACAATGCTATCGTCAAAGGGGATATTATCACAGGTACTTGGTAGCCCAGGACATTCAGTCTGTATTATCAGATGTCATTTCCCATCTCACTTAGTGCTTGCCTTTGGGCCCTGGCAAGAGACAGTAGACTGTGTCGCCTGCATCATCGTATTGATTCAACTTCTCTCTTAAGCTGTTGACTAAAGGGAGAAGCGTTTAGGACTCATCCCTCCCCTTGTTGATAGGATTTGACTCCACCATGTTGGTATTGACATATTAAGAGACACAACAGAACTGTACTTATAGTAGGCAAAGGTCCACAAAGGGCACAGATGGAAATACTCTGTTTGGAAATGATATTAAAATACTTTTTAAAAAGAAAAAAAAACAGAAGCAGACTTACAGATATCGAAAACAAACTTATGGTTACCAAAGGGGAAACGTGGGGGGAACGGATAAATCAGGAGCTTGGGATGAACACATACACACTACCATGTATATGATAGATAACCAACAAGGACGTACTGTATAGCACAGGCAACTCTACCCAATATTCTGTGATAACCTACATGAGAAAAGAATCTAAAAAGAATGAATATATGTGTATGTATAACTGAATCACTTTGCTGTACACGTGAGACTAACACAACATTGTAAATCAACTATACTCCAATAAAATAATTTTTTTTTTTTTTTGCGGTACGCGGGCCTCTCACCACTGTGGCCTCTCCCGTTGCAGAGCACAGGCTCCAGACGCGCAGGCTCAGCGGCCATGGCTCACGGGCCCAGCCGCTCCGCGGCATGTGGGAACCTCCCGGACTGGGGCACGAACCCGTATCCCCTGCACCGGCAGGTGGACTCCCAACCACTGTGCCACCAGGGAAGCCCTAAAATATTTTTTAAAAGAAATATTCTGTTTGGAATCTCTCCCTAACACGGTTTTGTTTCAGTTGACTGGGAACAAGGTGCAAGCCGGTCACCACAACCCTCCTTCCATCTAAGACTCAGAACTCAGCCTCTATCTCTGGTCTCTTAATACCACTCATGACAGTAGGGGCTGTGGAGGCTTGATCATGGACGTGGTCGTTTGTGCTAGGCTTAGCTGTTTGACTTGGCAAGTTTACGGAAGGGCGTAATTTTACTGTGATGGAATTCTGAGAGGTAATAGAGGGGAGGGGAGCATGCATTTCAAGACAACTTGGCCAGTAAACACATAGAACCTGTGTTTTTTAGTCCTGGGGCATAATTCACCTGTGTGTGTTCTTGGCTAAGGCGTATTAAAATGATGCAGGCTTCCTTCTGCAAGAGAAAGTAGTTTTTCTAGTGAAATTAAGTTAGGAATGCATTGCTAGTTGAAACTAATATCTGAAGCATTTAGTCATTTAGTAAGTAAAATTGATGCAAACCTTAGAACAGTCCTTGTGGAGACGTGTGATTAATAAGGAAAGGGTCAAAGAGATGCATGTTAATCTGTTTATATAAGGGATCTGGAGCTTATTAAAAGTTTTTGTAAACATTCAACTAATGAAGCATTATATAAAATTAGACATTGCCTTTAAATGGTAAAAAGTCACTAGACTGAAAAACACCTACAATGTTATTGCTAAGTAACTTATTTATATTTTCCCTAACACTGGTAATTTAAATATAAAAAATTGATTTGGTAAAAAGGAACATTCCATGAAAGTCGTCCACTCAGGATTCTCCTGGGGAATTTTTTCTCACTTGTCCTTGGTTCCTAGAGTTATTACAGGATAGAGTAGCGTGAATGGTCATTATTAACCTCGTGCTATGGTTTGGACAGATACCTGGCCGATAAATCCCATCTCACAAATATAAACCCAGAACATTATTTCACATGAAACTTTTTCATTTTTTGGAGGTCACAGGGAAAGGGGACATCTCTGAGTTCTCTCTAGGTCCCAAATGATGAAGAAAACAAGGAATTTATGCACAAATAAAAAGCAAGATATGAACTTCAATGATAGTCCAGACAAATTTCCAGTAGCTACAAAGTGTATATGTGGTTGTCTGGAAAAGCTGGGCCGGGGAACGTGGCCTGGACCCCTCTTCTATGGAACCAGAAGGAGAAAGGTGAAGGATTCTTCCCAGCACTTTTGTCTCAAGATGAGATACACGGGACCTTTATTATAGTTTACATTCTTTGGTAATGTGTCAGGTGGAGTTTTAAGTATCTTTACATCCTGATTTCTTTTTATCCAATTTTCTTTATTTTGGTAGAGGCTCTGCAGTAGATTTGATAATGAAACATATGCTATTTCATTACCAGACATATGAATTCAGAGCCACAGTCAAACCTTGACCTTGGACAGGTTATTGAACCCACCGTGGCCACAGTTTTTTCATTTCTATATTGGGAAGAATAGTACTTAAGCCACAGGATTGTTTGGAGGAATAGAGATTATATACAAAACAACTCACACATAGTAAGTACACACACAGTACGTGGTAGCTATTTTTTGTTTGTTTGTTTTGGTTTTGTTTTGCTAATCAATTATTTTATTTTTTTATACTAATTACAGCTTTATTTTAATAAACCCTATCCTTGGTTATTATATCCTACTCTTCCAATAATGTTCTTTTTATTTTATACAGCACGTTCTTATTAGCCATCAGTTTTACACACATCAGTGTATACATGTCAATCCCAATCACCCAATTCATCACACCACCACCACCACCCCCCCACGACTTTCCCACCTTGGTGTCCATACGATTGTTCTCTACATCTATGTCTCAATTTCTGCCCTGCAAACCGGTTCATCTGTACCATTTTTCTACGTTCCACATACATGCATTAATATACGATATTTGTTTTTCTCTTTCTGACTTACTTCACTCTGTATGACAGTCTCTAGGTCCATCCATGTCTCAACAAATGACCCAATTTTGTTCCTTTTTATGGCTGAGTAATATTCCATTGTATATATGTACCACATCTTTCTCCATTCGTCTGTCGATGGGCATTTAGGTTGTTTCCATGACCTGGCTATTGTAAATAGTGCTGCAATAAACATTGGGGTGCATGTGTCTTTTTGAATTATGGTTTTCTCTGGGTATGTGCCCAGTAGTGGGATTGCTGGGTCATATGGTAATTCTATTTTTAGTTTCTTAAGGAACCTCCATACTGTTCTCCATAGTGGCTATATGAATTTACATTCCCACCAACAGTGCAAGAGTGTTCCCTTTTCCCCACACCCTCTCCAGCATTTGTTGTTCATAGATTTTTCTGGTGATGCCCATTCTAACTGGTGTGAGGTGATACCTCATTGTAGTTTTGACTTGCATTTCTCTAATAATTAGTGATGTTAAGCAGCTTTTCATGTGCTTCTTGTATGTCTTATATGTTTTCTTTGGAGAAATGTCTATTTAGGTCTTCTGCCCATTTTTGCATTGGGTTGTTTGTTTTTTTAATATTGAGCTTCATGAGCTATTTATATATTCTGGAGATTAATCCTTTGTCCGTTGATTCATTTGCGAATATTCTCTCCCATTCTGAGGGTTGTCTTTTCATCTTGTTTATGGTTTCCTTTGCTGTGCAAAAGCTTTGAAGTTTCATTAGGTCCCATTTGTTTATTTTTGTTTTTATTTCCATTACTCTAGGAGGTGGATCAAAAAAGATCTTGCTGTGATTTATGTCAAAGAGTGTTCTTCCTATGTTTTCCTCTAAGAGTTTCATGGTGTCTGGTCTTACATTTAAGTCTCTAATCCATTTTGAGTTTACTTTTGTGTATGGTGTTAGGTAGTGTTCTAATTTCATTCTTTTACATGTAGCTATCCAGTTTTCTCAGCACCACTTATTGAAGAGACTCTGTCTTCTCCATTGTATATCCTTGCCACCTTTGTCATAGATTAGTTGCCCATAGGTGCGTGGGTTTATCTCTGGGCTTTCTATCTTGTTCCATTGATCTATGTTTCTGTTTTTGTGCCAGTACCATATTGTCTTGATTACTGTAGCTTTGTAGTATAGTCTGAAGTCAGGGAGTCTGATT
>NW_020175053.1:2411870-2414109 GCF_003031525.2 Neophocaena asiaeorientalis asiaeorientalis
GCAAGAGGGTTCCCTTTTCTCCACACCCTCTCCAGCATTTGTTGTTTGTAGATTTTCTGATGATGCCCATTCTAACTGGTGTGAGGTGATACCTCATTGTAGTTTTGACTTGCATTTCTCTAATAATTAGTGATGTTAAGCAGCTTTTCATGTGCTTCTTGTATGTCTTATATGTTTTCTTTGGAGAAATGTCTATTTAGGTCTTCTGCCCATTTTTGCATTGGGTTGTTTGTTTTTTTAATATTGAGCTTCATGAGCTATTTATATATTCTGGAGATTAATCCTTTGTCCGTTGATTCATTTGCGAATATTCTCTCCCATTCTGAGGGTTGTCTTTTCATCTTGTTTATGGTTTCCTTTGCTGTGCAAAAGCTTTGAAGTTTCATTAGGTCCCATTTGTTTATTTTTGTTTTTATTTCCATTACTCTAGGAGGTGGATCAAAAAAGATCTTGCTGTGATTTATGTCAAAGAGTGTTCTTCCTATGTTTTCCTCTAAGAGTTTCATGGTGTCTGGTCTTACATTTAAGTCTCTAATCCATTTTGAGTTTACTTTTGTGTATGGTGTTAGGTAGTGTTCTAATTTCATTCTTTTACATGTAGCTATCCAGTTTTCTCAGCACCACTTATTGAAGAGACTCTGTCTTCTCCATTGTATATCCTTGCCACCTTTGTCATAGATTAGTTGCCCATAGGTGCGTGGGTTTATCTCTGGGCTTTCTATCTTGTTCCATTGATCTATGTTTCTGTTTTTGTGCCAGTACCATATTGTCTTGATTACTGTAGCTTTGTAGTATAGTCTGAAGTCAGGGAGTCTGATTCCTCCAGCTCCGTTTCTTTCCCTCAAGACTGCATTGGCTATTTACGGTGTTTTGTGTCTCCATACAAATTTTAAGATTTTTTGTTCTACTTCCGTAAAAAATGCCATTGGTAATTTGATAGGGATTGCATTGAATCTGTAGATTGCTTTGGGTAGTATAGTCGTTTTCACAATATTGATTCTTCCAATCCAAGAACATGGTATGTCTCTCCATCTGTTGGTATCATCTTTAATTTCTTTCATCAGTGTCTTATAGTTTTCTGCATACAGGTCTTTTGTCTCCCTAGGTAGGTTTATTCCTAGGTATTTTATTCTTTTTGTTGCAATGGTAAATGGGAGTGTTTCCTTAATTTCTCTTTCAGATTTTTCATCATTAGTGTATAGGAATGCAAGAGATTTCTGTGCATTAATTTTGTATCCTGCCACTTTACCAAATTCATTGATTAGCTCTTGTAATTTTCTGGTGGCATCTTTAGGATTCTCTATGTATAGTATCATGTCATCTGCAAACAGTGACAGTTTTACTTCTTGTTTTCTGGTTTGTATTCCTTTAATTTCTTTTTCTTCTCTGATTGCCATGGCTAGGACTTCCACAACTATGTTGAATAATAGTGGTGAGAGTGGACATCCTTGTCTTGTTCCTGATCTTAGAGGAAATGCTTTCAGTTTTTCACCATTGAGAATTATGTTTGCCCTGGGGTTTTCATATATGGCCTTTATTATGTTGAGGTAGTTTCCCTCTATTCCCACCTTTTGGAGAGTTTTTATCATAAATGGGTGTTGAATTTTGTCAAAAGCTTTTTCTGCATCTATTGAGAAGATCATATGGTTTTTATTCTTCAGTTTGTTAATATGGTAGCACAAACCCATGTCCCCTGCATCGGCAGGCGGACTCTCAACCACTGCGCCACCAGGGAAGCCCTGTTGGAAGATTTTTTTGTTGTCGTTTTGTTTTTTGGGGTTTTTTTTGTGGTACGCCAGCCTCTCCCTGCTGTGGCCTCTCCCATTGTGGAGCACAGGCTCCAGACACGCAGGCTCAGCGGCCATGGCTCGCAGGCCCATCTGCTCCGCGGCATGTGGGATCCTCCTGGACTGGGGCACAACCCCATGTCCCCTGCATCGGCAGGCGGACTCTCAACCACTGCGCCACCAGGGAAGCCCTGTTGGAAGATTTTTAATCACAGTTTCAATTTCATTGCTTGTGATTAGTCTGTTCATATTTTCTATTTCTTCCTGGTTCAGTCTTGGAAGGTTATACCTTTCTAAAAGTTTGTCCATTTCTTCCAATTGTCCATTTTATTGGCGTAGAGTTGCTTGTAGTAGTCTCTTAGGATGCTTTGTATTTCTGTGGTGCCTGTTGTAACTTCTCTTTTTTCATTTCTAATTTTATTGATTTGAGTCCTCTCCCTCTTTTTCTTGAT
>NW_020175053.1:2414145-2484884 GCF_003031525.2 Neophocaena asiaeorientalis asiaeorientalis
ATATTTTCTCGGGTCCTTTCTCTCTCTCTTCTCCTTCTGGGACCCCTATAATGCGAATGTTGTTGCGTTTAATGTTGTCCCAGAGGTCTCTTAGGTTGTCCTCTTTTCTTTTCATTCTTTTTTCTTTAGTGTGTTCTGCAGCAGTGAATTCCACCTTTCTGTTTTCCAGGTCACTTATGTGTTCTTCTGTCTCAGTTTTTCTGCTATTGTTTCCTTCCAGTGTAGTTTTCATTTCAGTTACTGTATTGTTCATCTCTGTTGTTTGTCCTTTAATTTTTCTAGATCTTTGTTAAACATTTCTTGCATCTTCTCAATCATGCCTCCATTCTTTTTCCAAGCTCCTGGATCATCTTCATTATCATTATTCTGAATTCTTTTTCTGGAAGGTTGCCTATCTCTACTTCATTTAGTTGTTTTTCTGGGGTTTTATCTTGTTCCTTCATCTGGTACATAGCCTTTTCATCTTGTCTATCTTTCTGTGAATGTGGTTTTTGTTTCACAGGCTGCAGGATTGTAGTTCTTTTTGCTTCTGCTGTCTGCCCTCTGGTGGATGAGGCTGTCTAAGAAGCTTGTGCAAGTTCCTGATGGGAGGGACTGGTGGTGGGTAGAGCTGGCTGTTGCTCTGGTGGACAGAGCTCAGTAAAACTTTAATCTGCTTGTCTGCTGATGGGTGGGCCTGGGTTCCCTCCCTGTTGGTTGTTTGGCCTGAGGTGACCCAACACTGGAGCCCACCCAGGCTCTTTGGTGGGGCTAATGGCAGACTCCCAGAGGGCTTGCACCAAGGAGTACTTCCCAGAACTTCTGCCGCCAGTGTCCTTGTCCCCATGGTGAGCCACAGCCACCCCCCGCCTCTGCAGGAAACCCTCCAACACTAGCAGGTAGGTGTGGTTCAGTCTCCTGTGTGGTCACTGCTTCTTCCCCTGGGTCCCGATGCCCACACTACTTTTTGTGTGCCCTCCACGAGTGGAGTCTCTGTTTCCCCTAGTCCTGTCGAAGTCAAATCCTGGCAGCCTTCAAAGTCTGATTCTCTAGGAATTCCTCCTCCCGTTGCCGGACCCCCAGGTTGGGAAGCCTGACCTGGGGCTCAGAACCTTCACTCCAGTGGGTGGACTTCTGTGGTATAAGTGTTCTCCAGTCTGTGAGTCACCCACCCAGCAGATATGGGGTTTGATTTTACTGTGATTGCGCCCCTCCTGCCGTCTCATTGCGGCTTCTCCTTTGTCTTTGGATTTGGAGCATCTTTTCTGGTGAGTTCCAGTGTCTTCCTGCCGGTGATTGTTCAGCAGTTAGTTGTGATTCTGGTGCTCTCGTAAGAGGGAATGGGAGCACGTCCTTCTACCCCTGGTAGCTATTATTTCTCAAGTTTTCATGCTTATTTTCACTTTCCAATTATAGATCTCTTTATATTCATAAATGGTGACCACATTCAGGAAAACAAAAATCAAAATATATGGATCAATTGTATGTATGGATATACTAAAGCAAAGTATTTTAGATTAGGTTTTCCCCAAACCCGTGAAAGGTAAATTCTTAGAAGAGTGTAAGGTACGTAATAAGGGCTCAGTAAATGTTATGTAGTTAGTATTACTGTATTTTCATCATCATTTCATAAACAAGTTTAAGCTTTCTCATAAACTATGAGGTCCTACTGTATAGCATAGGGAACTATATTTAATATCCTATGATAAACCATACTGAAAAGAATATTAAAAAAGAATGTGTACATATATACATATATATGTATAACTGAATCACTGTATAGCAGAAATTAACACAACATTGTTAATCAACTATACTTCAATAAAAGAAGAGATATGTATAAAAAGAAAGCCTTCTCTGTATATATTCTTCCTTTTAAGCCCATCAGAATGCTTATATTCCCTGCGTTTCATTTAGATTTCTAAGCTCGAAACTCTGTCCCTGGAGCTTTGACTAAGAAACAACACCAAGACCTGATCAGGGGTAGTAAAGAACTACTTCAGCATTGACTGTGTGGAATTCTCTACAAATCACAACCCAACAAGGCCTGGAGTTCTGTTTATGCTCTTTAATCTGTTTATGCTCTTTAATCTGTTTATGCTCTTTAATCATTGTATTATTTCATGCTGAATTCTCAAGCTTTTACTCTGTTTTCCAATTACATAATGATGAATTATCTTAAAAAGATAAAAAATATATACATCAATTAGCATTAAGACTGCTTTTGTGTATCAGAGCCCCAGAGGAAAGAGCCTTAGATAAAAGCACTGTATTTCTCTCTAATGAAAATTTTGGAAGTAGACCCTTCAGGGATGGTATGACAGTGCAGTGATTATCAGGAACCCTGGGTTCTTCATCATCATTGCTTTGAATTCTTAATGTTTAAGCACATTATGGTCCATCATGGCTGCATGAGCGTGAGACACCCTATCCTCAATCAAGCTAATAGGAAGGAAGGAGGAACAAGGATGGTGAGCCCCTTGCTTTCAAAGACACTGCCCAGAATCCATTCTTGATGTCTCACGTTGTATGCTATCCACCAGAACTTGGGTAGAAGGACAGACCTCACTGCAGAAGAGACTGGAAATTTTAGTCCTTATTCTGGGTGGCCTCATGCCCATCTAAGATTTAGGTGTTTTATTCATATGGAAGAAGAGAAGACAAGATACTGGGGATAAGGAGGATTATCTGTGATACCTGGGCTTCACTGGAACGTTTATTATTATTTTCTCTTATGTTCTCTTTTTCCTTCTTTTGCATCTTAGATCCCATGCGTGGCCCAAGAAAATTGGAAGTCGTCGAAGTCAAATCTCGACAAATCACTCTCCGCTGGGAGCCATTTGGGTATAACGTGACTCGTTGCCATAGTTACAACCTCACAGTCCACTACTGTTACAAGGTCGGAGGGCAGGAACAAGTGAGAGAAGAAGTAAGCTGGGACACGGATAACTCACACCCTCAACACACCATCACCAACCTCTCCCCCTACACCAACGTCAGTGTGAAACTCATCCTCATGAATCCCGAGGGACGGAAGGAGAGCCAAGAACTCGTAGTACAGACAGATGAAGATCGTGAGTACTTTCAAGTGTTGTGTTTATGGGAAACAGACAGTCTTTTTAAAAAGCAGCTCATGTTTCTTTCTAATTGAGACCTTTACACTGAAAATGGAAGGAAGAATTACTTACTGGGTTGAATAACACACATGTATATCTGTGCTGCTGTATACTGAAGCACTGATTAGAAGGGGTAAAGGGAATAAAGATCCAGAAGCTTATTTTAATTTTTATGAGTCATATAATTACTTTTCTACATATGATTATTCTGTATGGCTCTAAGTAGTTCTTCATTCAAGTTTTATCATCATGTTGGACTGAAGAAGTGTTGTTCCGGGTATTCGATTATTTATAAGAAATGCTTATTCAAACAGCATTCTGAAACATTTTTCATAGTTCAGATAAAAATTCAGCCCCAGATAGAGGCTGCCCTTGCTGTTCAGCACAGTGCTGAGAAATTACCTCATTAGGTCGGTGGTTATGGAATAGATCATGCTTTTCCATAGGAACAATGCTGTAATTGGATATGACCTCAGTAACCAAGAATTTAATAAATAGACAGTGCATGTCACCAGCAACTCATCAAAAAAAGCAAATATACAGTTGCATTAAGCCTCTAAAATAATTTAAAATGGTAAAATGACACCTGGAATCCCATAACATAGGTATAAACGTGCTTTTACACTGATTATACAGGGGACTCTCATGTACAATAGTGAGCCCGTGTAGCACATAAAATACAGCGGTAGTTTATCGTATATTTGGTTTAAAATTCATTTGCCAGGCATCAGAGTAAGTGGCAAACAACATGGGGAGCCACTTGCTTATTCCTGGGAAAAATAGATTTCACCTTTTTCTCTTCAAGCAGCTGATTAGGATCTTTATTGATTGTAACATGTGTTAAATGTTTATCACAACACTATTTTTTCATTTGAAGAGCTGACAAGGTATTTTTGAGTGTTGATGACCTATGCAACACCAGGCATATTGCTATAAAATAAAAACATGGAAACAGCCAGAGTAAATGGGAAGCTCGACCACATCTTCTCTTTTCTTTTGTGTAGCCCCTCAAGTCCTGCCTGTGTTGGTTGCTCTCAAGTAGTTGTTTCACTACAGTTTTTTTTGTGAGAAGTATAGGTTGATATGAGTCACTCAGTCTAGGCTGAGCCTGGAAGCCCTATCTCTATTTCTTCCAGCTCTTCCTTGTGTCCCAGGAGAGACTCAAGAAAGTTTCAGCACTGTCAGCAGGTCTTTTCTGGCCCCTTCCTCCCCTGCATTTTTGTATTTAATTTGGTCCTAACTCCTGTTGTTGCTACTTCCAAAATATTAGATTGTTCTTTTTTTTTGACTTAATTATTTTCATTATATTTCTGGTTTTCATATGAAGAAACTGAGTCAGAAAAGTGAATGGTAAACCCAGATGTCTGGTTCCAGAAACTGTGGCCTGTACTTCTATGTGCCAAAGTACTTCTAAGTACTTACTAATATGATCATTAGTATTCTAGAGGCCTTATTTATATAAACATTGATATTACTGTCTATTCTATCTTTCTGCCTTGAGGTATTTTTTTACAATCATTTTTTTAATTGAAGTATAGTTAATTTACAGTGTTGTGTTAGTTTTAAGTTTACTGCAGAGTGATTCATTTATATATATATATTCTTTTTCAGATTCTTTTTCATTATAGGTTATTATAGGATATTAAGTATAGTTCCTGTGCTCTACAGTAGGTCCTTATTGATCATTTTATACACAGTAGTGTGTATCTGTTAATCCCAAGCTCCTAATGTATCTCTTCCCTGCCCCCTACCTTTCCCCTTTGGTAACCATAAGCTTGTTTTCTATGTCTGTGGGTCTATTTCTGTTTTGTCAAAAAGTTCATTTGTATCATTTTTTTAGATTCCACACATAACTGATATCATGTGATATTGGTCTGTCTGACTTACTTCACATAATATGATAATAGATTGTTCTTTTCTCTCAACTTCCACTACCTATATCCAGATTTTATGCTGAAATTTCTGTAGTAGTTTCTAACCTTTTATTGTTCCAGCTTTGTCCAATTCCAGTGCCCTCTACTCATTCCCTAAACTAATCTCTAAAATACATTTGCATCATGTTATTCTCTCCACAAGAGCCGTCAGTGACTCTCTTTACCCGTATCTCGGTATTCCAGGCTCAGGCTCTAGACCTGGTAGCTTTTCCTTCCTTCCTCTGCATCCTGCAGAGACGTGCCCTGGTGCTGTTCCTGCTGCCACACTCCATGCATCCTGAGTGCTCCCTCACTGTCTGTCCTCCTCTGCACATCCTCCCCACCTGCCTTCCTACATTCCATCTCCTCCATGACCCTCCAAAGTTCTCCTCACAAGTTCAGGTCCTTCGTGAAGCTGTCTCCAGCTCTCTCACCCTCATTCCTCTCTCATCCTTCTGACCTCATTTGCACTTGACAAGATCTTTAAATCTCTGAGCCTTAATTTCCTCATCTGAGAAGCAAGAATAATACAGTTCTCCAGCATATTAGGGTTAGAAGCCATTTCCATCGAGTGCTATTTGTAGCTGCAGAGAGGGGCCTTTTAATAGGTGAGCGTTATTGTAAGAATTCAGAGGAACTTATCGTGACACTTTCTTTTTTTTTTTTTGTGGTACGCGGGCCTCTCACTGCTGTGGCCTCTCCCGTTGTGGAGCACAGGCTCCGGACGCGCAGGCTCAGCGGCCATGGCTCACGGGCCTAGCCGCTCCGCGGCACGTGGGATCCTCCCAGACCAGGGCACGAACCCGTGTCCCCTGAATCGGCAGGCAGACTCTCAGCCACTGCGCCACCAGGGAAGCCCTATCGTGACCCTTTCTTGTTCTCTCATTATGTTATATATAATTTTTTCCTCTTAACTGTAAACCACTTGAGAGAAGAAGCCATCGAATTTTCTTCTTTAGCAATTTGCATGGTATTGAGTAGGTAATAAGCACTCAAAATACTTATTAGTCTTTAAATAAAATAGTAAAATTTGCTGATAATCATTTAATTCAGGCTTAAATCAACAGTAATGTTTCCATCAGTGAGAGAGGAAAGTCAAGTGCAGTCATTTCTAGAGATGCGAGATGTTTTGCTGAAGCATAAACTCACCAATACTTTTGGGTTTCGAATTTACATGAGCTAATAACTCTGTTAAGTGCTGTTAAAACATAAGGTTAAATAAGTCACTTTTTTGTTTGTGTGTTTAAATTATATTGCTAGTCCCTGGAGTTGGGGCGTGCATTACTTCCAAATAAAAATCTATTGTTTACATAGCACCCTGGCATCCAGTTCATTAGAAAAACTTTGATTTCAAATTATATTTCCTAACAAGAGCAAAAGAAAAAAAAGACTTCAAATAAGACAGAAAAAGAAAAATTGTTAATACCTACCGAGCTTGAAGAAAAAAGAATTGAAGTGTCACTTTACTTATCTGCCATTAACAAAGGCTACAATTTGTTGTACATCGTGAGTTTTATTGTAGTATAATATTTTTATTGAAATATTTATTTCATCAGAAAATGTGTGGGAAAAAATTATCTTTTTATTACTGTTAAGAGTGTCACTAGACACTATAGGGCTCAATTCCATAAACTTAGATATTATGGTTCTATATCCCAAATCATGAATTCCTAGAACTTCTAAAACAGGCACCAGACCTAAGTTCCTGTGAGGTACCAGTTTCCCTAATTTAACTAACTCTTCTGGTATTTTAATTCACTTGATCCTGTTCTGACCTAAGAACAATTATATGAATCCCATTTAGGTTTTCCTGTTATTAACATTTTCATGATTACAAGCCCTCCAATATATTTTATTACATTCATCCTTTTAAAATATCCTCTGTTCAACATAATTTTGACAATCTCTCTTTTTTTAAATTTTACTCTCATTTATACTAATCGAATGAAACCAAAGATTTTTTTCTAAGTTTTCACCCTCTTTACGTCTGTACATAGATTACTAAATCTTTTCAATTCAGAAATATTATCACAAAATAATAGAACCACACATGCATCATAATTATCTTGATCCTGTGAGGAACCTGATGACGTCAAAATAAACACTTTCAAGGTCAAGAGGAAGAGACTTAGTAGAGCTTTTCTTTTTAATTTTTATTTATTTATTTTTAAATTTATTTATTTTTGGCTGCATTAGGTCTTCATTGCTGTGCATGGGCTTTCTCTAGTTTCAGCGAGCGGGGGCTACTCTTCGTTGCGGTGCGCGGGCGTCTCATTGCGGTGGCCCCTTTTGTTGTGGAGCATGGGCTCTAGGTGCGTGGGCTTCAGTAGTTGTGGCTCGCGTGCTCAGTAGTTGTGGCTCGCAGGCTCATTAGTCATGGTGCACGGGCTTAGTTGCTCCGCGGCATGTGGGATCTTCCTGGACCAGGGCTCAAACCCGAGTCCCCTGCATTGACAGGCATATTCTTAACCACTGCACCACCAAGGAAGTCTGAGACTTAGTAGAGCTTTCTCTGGCATGGCCCATCGTAGTCCAACTTCTGATTGTGATGAGCATTTTAGTCTCAGAGCCCAGAATCCAAATTTTCTTAGAACTCACCGGTGTCATCACTTCTTAAATACCTTGTTTCTTTGCTTCGATGTAGTTTCACATCAATTCCTTCAACCTAAGACAAACGATTATTTAAACATTTATATATTTTTTAGAGTTTGGACATTAGGGATTAACTTACTCCAACGTCCTCATTTTAGAAGTGAGGCAACTGAGACCTAAGGAGGGTCCGTGAATTGCCCAAATTTCACAGTTTATTCACTGGAAAGTCTTAAATCAGAACCCAGGCCCCCCCATCTGAATCAGTGATTTTTTTTTTTCTGCTAAACTCTCCTTAGCTCTGTTTAGAATAACTATCAATATAAATGTCCTAGATCTACCTTTAAGTAGCCCCTCAACTAAACAAATGTGTATTGCCTATGAGTCCTTTTGTAATTCTGGTCAGTCTTTCTAGTCTGAGGAGATCTCACCAACCCTTAGAGGGCTATTCATACCCTCCACAAGCTAACCAAACATTTCTTTAGCTCCCATGTTTTAAACTTTATTGAGATATATTTATACAGTCATGAGTTGATTTGTGTTGTTTCTACTTTTTAATTATTATGAATAATGCTCCTCTTAATATTTGTGTACAAGCCTTTGAGTGACATGTGTTTTCAGCTCTCTTGGATATATACGTAGGAGTGGAATTGCTGGGTCATATGGTAAGTTTATCTGTGTTTAACCATTTGAGGATCTGCCAGACTGTTTTCAAAGTAGCTTTGTGATTTTACATTCCTACCAGCAGTGTATGAGGGTTCCACTTTCTCCACATTCTTGCCAGTACTTGCTATTATCTGTCTTTGGATTATAGCCATTCTAGAGGGTGTGAAGTGCTATCACACTGTGGTTTTGATGTGCATTTTCCTGCTAGCTAATGATGTTGAGCATCTTTTCACGTGCTTATTGGCCATTTGTATATCTTTTTTTGGAGAGCTGTTTATACAGATCCTTTGCCCGTTTTTAATTGGATTATTTTTTTATTGGGATTTCATAGTTCTTTATGTATTTTAGATACAAGTCTCTTGACAGATACATGATTTGCAAAAGCTTTCTCCCTTTTTGTGTGTTGTCTTTTCACTTTCTTGGTAGTGCCCTTTGAAGCACAAGAGCTTTTCACTTTACTGATGTACAGTTTATCTATATTTTCTTTTGTTATTTTTGTTTTTGGTGTCATATCTTTGAAACCATTGCCTAATACAATGTCATGAATATTTACACCTATATTTTCTTTTAGGAGTTTTGTAGTTTTAGCTCTTATATTTAGCTCTTTAATCTATTTTGGTGTAATTTTCATAGTTGGTGTGAAGTAGGAAACCAACTTCGTCCTTTTACATGTGGATATCCAGTTGTCCTAGCACCGCGTGGAAAAATTATTTTGACCCCACTGAATTTTCTTGGCACTTTTGATAAAAATCAATTGACTATAAATGTGGGGCTTTATTTCTGTACTCTCAATTCTGTTGTACTGATCTATCTGTCTATCCTTATGCCAATATCATGATGTCCTAATACTGTAGCTTTTTAGTAAATTTGAAATTGAGAAGGCTGAGTCCTCTCAAACCACTTTTTGATTACTCACACTGTCACCAAATATGCGTATACTTACAGGTAGTACAGATATACTGGTTTATAAATAGGATAGGCACACTAGACACTAAATTGTGTATCATATAAAGCATACTCAAAAACTTAATTTAAATGAATATGAGATACATGATATTTTTAAAATAATATTGTATGTTATTTTGTAGAAAATTGGCAAGTACATTTCTATCTTCCCTTATGTCAATTAGATTTTCTCGTTAATCAAAAGGTGTTACATACTTTAGGTTTTAAAAAATGGCATCAAACTTTCCCAAATCTGTTTTATTATTAATAAATAAAATGAAATATTTTAAAAATATTTCATCTACATCACATCTTTGTAGAACTTCTATTTTGTGTGTACTTTTCATAGACATATTAAGTATAAGTCCAGGAGTTCATACATATTCTTCTTTGACATGCTTTTGTCACTCAGTGTTATGGTTATAGAATCCATCCATGATGATGTATAAAGCTGTCATCGATTTTCAGTCGTTTTTGTATTTTATTGAGTGAATATAAACTAATTTCTTAAACTATTTTTTGTCTCCAGTTTATTAGTTTTATTTTAAAATGCTACTATGCTGACATCCTAGTCTATGTCTCCTAGTACATATGTGCAAGAATATTACTAGGGAATATACCTGAGGTGGGATTATTGGGTCGTATGACATGTGCCTCTTTAACTTCAGTGCGTACAGGCAAATTATTTTCCAAAGTGGCTATACCAATTTATGGTCTCACAAGCAATGTGTGGGAATTCGCATTGCTCCACATCCTTCTTTATTTCTGAAGAATAAAAAAGTTTATTTACAAGATGATACTGAGCTTTGTCTAATTGATTCAAACTTTTTAGAGGAAGATTTGATGAAATTCTTTTCTTTATAAAGACAGTATAGCCAAAATGGTTTTAAATTGCAGGTTTTTGCAAGAAAATGGAATATATCTATTAAAATCTTACACCTCAATAGAGAGTTAAAAACCTGTCAAGTCTAGAAAAATGTATTTTGTTTTTGGTTTACTTAAATATGTATCGATTTTTCCCCACTTCTAGTTCCAGGTGCTGTTCTTACTGAATCCATCCAAGGAAGTACCTTTGAAGAGAAGATATTTCTTCAATGGCGAGAACCAATTCAAACCTATGGTGTCATCACTTTATATGAGGTAGTATATACATTTGTTAGTAATTTAATTTTTACTGTAACTTCTATGATAGCTAGACTATCTAGTATTTAAAAATGCATAGTAAAATCATGCCTTTTAAGAAGTTGAATGCCTTTAATAGTTATAATGGTTACTGAATAGAAGCAAAAAAATTAAAAATGAGTTTTCAAATTATGTATAATTTCAGAATGTATATTCACCATGATTTAGATGCTTCCAGATTACATGTTATTAGATGTAAAGCCACACTCTAATATAGTTTAAAAATCACCTTTGTTAAAAACAGTAAGTGTTCTGTCATATACATTATTTGTATGACAGGAGGCAACCATGGCATCCTGTTCTCGCCAGCTCTAAGATATTTTACTCCTGAATTATAGAAGAGCGCTGATGATCCAATTAGTGGAGTTGATAGACATTGTCTTGGGAATAACAACAGAATAATGTCTTCTGGTTTCTCAGCATTAGCAAAACAGCCTTTAGACTTCTGTGACACAGTTTTGTCTACTGATAGATAGCAGAGAAGAATTCGATGACTTGTTCAGGGGAAAAAATAACAGCAGTAGCGGGGTGGCAGTCATCATCACATCTGTATGAGCGTGATTTCACTCTGCCTATTGTCATAGAAACAAGCAGGTGCATTTTTTTTTCAAGCTAGCATTTATGTGAATGCAAATTCAACAAAATTATATGTTGTTCGGTTTCTAAAATCCGCAGCCATTCTTCCTATGGGACCTCTACCTGAATACCTTTCAGCTACTGACAAAGCTGGAGTAGATTTGCTGTCAGACAATCACCACTGGTGAACCCTTTCCCTGACCCAACGAGCCTCACAGCTATGTTTCCTTGTACCGTTTAAAACTTGGTATTGAAATGCAAAAAAAAAAAAAAAAAAATTGTTGTTCATCAAAAGCTAAACAAAGTAAGAGAAAAGAAAAAAAGTTGATTTTCGCATTAAGTTTTGATGCTTTCCTTGGCTGCTTCGTTGTAAAAGAATCATGAAAATTCATGACTCTCTTTT
This sequence comes from Neophocaena asiaeorientalis asiaeorientalis, assembly GCF_003031525.2. Taxonomy (NCBI): domain Eukaryota; kingdom Metazoa; phylum Chordata; class Mammalia; order Artiodactyla; family Phocoenidae; genus Neophocaena; species Neophocaena asiaeorientalis. Next base: position 2,425,515 of record NW_020175053.1, read on the forward strand.
GTAGAGTTGTTTTTTATAATCAGATCAAACAAGTTCATTTTTTCCCCTCAGTGATCAGAATCTTTTAGTTAATATTTTTGGCCCCATGACCATTTTTTAGTTCTGTTTTGTGGATTCTTACCTCAGGATAACAGAATATTTTACTAGAAAAGATACAGTCTTTGAAATCAACATTAAGTACCAAGAAATCAGTCCACCTCTCCTGAAAGCCACATGTTGATATCTAGACGGACAGAAAATAAAGGTGAGATCCTTTCTTTCTGATCCCGTGGAGCATAATATTCATGTAATAAGTAACTTTAATGTGAAAACAATAGGAAAAGCAGAACCCATCAATCTCTCTGATTTCAGCAGCCACAATGTCCCTCCTAGCTGAACACTGATCTAAATGCTACTACAAAGGGGATGTGTGAATGTCTTGTAAATCAACATTTTAAAACTCAAGATATAAGTAAGAAGAGCAGGTCGGTTGTTTTTTCTAGGCACCAAAGGGAAAATGCCAAATGTGTGAATCAGGCTTAAGTGATTAAGTATAAGTTTCTGACTGTTGAATCTTTCTCTTCTTTTCTCCATGTTTTCTAGAAGTAGGAAGGAAGGTATTCCAGATTCCCCAAGGTGGGCCTTAGATGGTGTCTGTGCAGGGAGCTCCTCTTTGGCTAAAACACACTGCACCCTGGGGCTCTCCCAGCCTGTACCTGAGTCTGCAGGAGACCCAGCTTGCTCCTGGTGCAGGGCTGCTGGTGAACCAGACCAGTCCCCTCCCTGGAGGACCACAGTCCCCTGGGACAGACATGCTAAGGAAATAAAACCGTTGCCCAAAGGGAAACCAAGACCTTAGGAACAGTGTAGTCACAGAAACACATTTGACTGTAGGTCAAAACTGGAAGGCAAGATACGTTATCATAGTTGGAAAAAAGCTTAGTAATAAATGATATGGGTGTTTCTTGAGGAGCACACTTGTATGGTTTTTTGAAGGAGAGGAGAAAAAACAGAAGGAATGTTGTAAATGCTGTAAGTGAGCATGCTGTGGGTTCATGTTATTCTCAAGTTCTCTCTTTACCTCTTAAGAAAGATATACCAGATCATTAATGATTGGAAAATGCTGACAATGTCATCTTTTGCCGGAAGTTACGGCAATGACGGCACTAAAGCAACCTTCCGGCCTCAGTTCTTTGTCATCCCCATCTTCAGCCTTCTCAAACTAGCCTTCCTTCCTCTTGTCCCCAGCTGTGTTGTAGCCCCAGCCCTTCTCGTGCCTTACCTCCTGCTCCGCCGTTTCATTCTATCTGAGACATCTTCCTAAAGTCTGGGACTGGTAATTACACTTTTCCTCAATAGCTATCCAGATTTTTATTTTATCAAATGATAAATGCAGTATTATTCTCTGAAAGGATACTTTAAGCACAGAAGTATTCAAAATAAAATGTCTTTGCTTCCCAAATTCACTTTTCAGAGGTAACTACTATGAACAACTAGATGCATGTGCTTCCAGAATTTCACAAGGTAGAAATTTATAGTGCAACTGCTCTTATGACTATACATGGATAAAACTTAATAAATGCTAGCAAACCCAGCATTGTATTACAAGAATATGCCATATAAGACCTCCTCCACATCATACAAAAATAAATGCCAAATAGGTTCATGAACTAAACACAAAAATTAAACTATAGCAACACTGTAAGGAGAATAAGGAAGACGCTTTTGTAATATATCTTGACATAAAACCCAGAAGTCATTTAAAAAAGATTGACGGATTTGGTTATATAAGAATTTAAACTTCTGAATGATAGAAAATGCCACAAAGAAAAGTCTAAATACAAACAGAAGACTTGGGGAAATTATTTTCAACATTTGTAGCAGTCAACTGGCTGGTGGCTGTAGTTATAACACACTTGATACAGATTGATAAGTAGACAACACTCCATTAGGAAAAATGAGTGAAGAATAAAAGGAGTTGATTGATAGGAAAAAAAAATCTGAATGGCGTAAGCAGATGAAAAGATAGCTACCTAACCTTAGCAAGGATTAAGAAATGAAATAAAACGGACTCTTCAGAACATTTAAGTTGGTGCAAATCCAGTGTTAAGGGGTGATGTGGTGAAATTTGTGTGCACAGACCGTTGATGGGGACATACAATTTTGCAACCTCTCATGTAGACAACTTGGGAATATCTATAAACATTCAGACACTGCATGTCAAGCCTGTTTAGGGAAGTTTCTCAGTCAGTAATACTCCCAAATGCACAGGGATGTATGTCCCAGTATTTTCATTGTACCCCAGTAACTTTATATGGCTCACGATTGCTTAGTGAATCAACTCCAAACTCCTGGTCACGATAGTAACACACCAACAAGCTTTTGAAAAAAAACATTTAGTATGTATAAGGTATTAGAAGAGAACAAAATATAAAAGATCCTCTCTCTCCTCTACTAGAAGTGAGCAGTCCTATCAGCAGCTAATTATAGAAAAGAATGAAATGAGGACCAAATGTCTGCCTCAGTGCAGCGTGTGCAGGGTTGTCGGGCACATAGTAAAGGAGAACAGTCTGGACTCATCAGCCCACTGGGGCGTTGACGGATGGAGAGTTGAAAATACCTCAAGATCCCCCACCTGGAGAGCGGGGCTCAGTGAATCACTCTCCCCTGAGACAGTTCACATGGGTGGAGAGAGGGAGAATTGAGGGGCCCTGTTTGCTATCAGTGTTCAAGGCCATACATGGTACCATCCCAGCTGATACTTGCTACTGCATCTCCCATGATTCTCTCCTGGAACTGAATGAGCCATGTGTATGGAGTTTTCTTTTCTCCATGAACCTTCTGGTTTTTCACACCTGCTTCTGCTTATCCACTTCTTTCCTCCTGACTGCCTCCGCTCATTCTCCTCCTATGGCACTTCTGCTTATCTTTCAGCATCTCAGTCAAATTTTGAACTTTTCCGTGGAGCATCCTAGGTTCTTGCATCCCCTGGAATCTGATTTACTTGTTGGTTCCTTTGATTGCTTGCCCCTCTGTTGAAGGACTGTAGTTAAGGCTGGCTGGCATTGCAGCCCACTCACTACTCCCTGGAAGATTGATTCCCCTCGTGGTCAGAGATTACATGTTATTCCATTTTGGTTCTCCAGAATTTGAGACTTAGAGGAGGGAAAGAGGATGCTGGAGTATTTCAGGCACTGACCTGCCAATCAGAAGGCATCCAACGTGAGCAGCAGCTGACTCCACCTCACCTGATCTAACCCCACATATGTTGTCTGCGTGTCGGTTTGCTTTCAGCGTGGGCATCCCATCAAGTCCCTGGGTCCACCCTGGAACGTCAGTGTTCTCCATGAAGGCATCATTAGAATCACCTTGGCCCTCAGCCAGCGAAATGGCCAGGTGTGACCTCAGACCTCCCTCCTGGGAGTCTCCCGATGCTCGTCCTTGGCCTGGTACTTATTAGGCACTTAATAAACGTGCTGAATGAACCAGTGAAAAAATAAATACTGAAAGTACATGTTGCATTTGGACGTGAGCGTGGAGCTGGGTACCCTTCAGAAGTACTGCTCAGGAGGACAGATGCTTACTGACCATCAGCTGCGCAGGCAATGGAGTTCTAGGGTCAAGTTCACCGTGTTCCCGAGGAACCTTTTTATTCCTGGAATTCAGACTCCAGGGCTCTAGATGGGTTTGAGGGGGAATCCATGAACTTTCTGACATTTTGTGTCCACTTGGACACAACATAGTTGCTTGTTAGGGATTTGTTAGAGGTGAGGGAGAGGATTCACGATTTTTAAGAGCAGCGTGTACGTGCTTTGTTATGGGTTGGGGAGAGGATCTGTGCTTTTTTAACAAATTATCAAGGACTGTAAACGAAAGAACCCCAGTCTAGCTGATCCTGCAAGGCCATGGCTAGAGGCGAGTACAAACCCATCAGCACTGGTAAAACAGCAAGTCCTCTGATAATGCAATTGCTTTTTGCTTTGCAGGGCAAACGTCCTTCTTGCCGCACCGTGAGCATGTGTGTGAGTGCGTACACAGACCTGCTCTCCCCGGAGTCTTTAGGAAAATATATACCGGATGCCAAATATTTACTGATCACAGTGGGGTCAGAAAGAAGAATAAGCTATCACTATTCAGAAAGAAGAGACAACTGTATGAAAAGTTCCAATTCCTTTGGCATGTTTAAATCATGATTTCAGACTACAAAGAGCTCTTACAGCTCTCCGTGATTTATTGCCGAATGGATGGTAGGGACACAGTCACAACAGCCGGTGTTGAGCAGATCCAGTGATCGTTAGGACGGGTTTGGGAAGGCTTTACGGATACGTAGAATGGGAGCCCCGGCTCGAGACATGGATGGACATGTTTTTGATTCCAGTCTCAAACTCCCGGCAGCATCTTTGAAAGCATTTCCTTCTTAACACACTGTGTTCTTTTGATTTCTATGACAGCTGTCTCTTTTGGCTTCTCCCTGCTTTCTGGCTCTCCTTCTGTGCCCTATACTAAATATCAGCGTTTCCCCAGGGACCTCATCCAGTCCGGAACCGTAATGTTCCAACGCTGCTCACCCCCAGGTGTCTACTTCCAGCGCAGACCTCTCAGCTCCCAGCCCTATGTTGTACACGGTGTGTCCTCCTGACTATCATAGGCATCTCAAGCTTGACATGCCCACCCCCCAGCAGTTAACTTCTCATTCATTCCATCCCATTTCAGTAAGCAGGACATCCTTTGCTCAAGCCCAAACATGGAGCCTGTCTTAGTTCCTCCATCTATCCCCGCATCCAGTCCATCACTGACTTGTGCTCATGTCGACTCTAAAACTTGCCGATTCTTTTCATGTATTTCTCTCTTCATGGCCCCACCCTTGGTCCAAACAACTGCCTTCTCTCACGTGTGCTGCGGCCTCAGCCATGGCCTCTGCCAGGGCTCCTAGGGGTCCTCCTACTACCTTTGGTGCCCCCTTCAAGAAAGCAATCCTCCACCTGGCAGCCAACGTGATCTCTTTATAAGGGAAGTCAGATCATTTTATCTTCACACTTAAAATTGTTCAAAGGCCCCTGTTGTATGCCTCCACATTTTCTCCCTTGGGGTACAGAGCACTGCAGGGAATTGCCCCCCACCACGTCTCCAGCCCCCCAGGGACCACGCCACCTCGCTGGCTGGCCTGCCGCCACAGGGGCCTTCTTTCTGTCCATCATCTGTGTCTGGAATGCTCCTGCTTCATGGTCGTAGTTCATGCTGTTCTTCCTCGGACTCCTAGCCTGGCTGACTCATTCCCAAGTTCAGTTAACTGTCGTCTCCTCAGGGGACGCTCCCCCAGCCATTCTGAATGGCTGAGCATGGGCCCCACCCCAAAATCCCCTTCATCTTAGCATCCTGTTTGTTTCTTCCATGACATGTAGTGTTTAAAAATTATTAATTTACTTACTGGATGTCTCCCCAGCGCCTCCCCAGCCCAGTCCAGATTATTGGTTGCCCGAGGGCAGGGCCTATGTCTTCCTGCTGACTGCAGTGCTCGTGCTCACACAGTTCAGTCAGTATTTGAATGGCAAGAGTGCATCTGAATTCATGGTGGAGGAAAGAGGACAGAGTTAGCTCTATCACATTCCAAGGAGCTGAGAGTTTATAAGCAAAAGCAGTGTCAGAAAAGCCCAGTATTTGTAGGGCAGTAAATCTTTGTCCCCTGACCAGGACAGAAGAAAATATGATGTCATCCCATGGGAAGTTCTGCCAGTGTCCTTGTCCCTGTGGTGAGCCACAGCCACCCTTGCCTCTGCAGGAGACCCTCCAACACTAGCAGCCACGTGGCTGACAGGGTCTTTGAATGAAAAGAATTGAGCACAGTCTCAGAGACCTCTGTGACAACATTAAATGCACCAACATTCGAATTATAGGGGTCCCAGAAGAAGAAGAGAAAAAGGGACTGAGAAAATATTTAAAGAGATTATAGTTGTAAACTTCCCTAATATGGGAAAGGATATAGTCCATCAAGTCCAGGAAGCACAGAGAGCCCCATACAGGATGATTCCAAGGAGAAACATGCCAACACGCATATTAAACAAACTATCAAAAATTAAACACAAAGAAAAAATATTAAAAGCAGCAAAGGAAAAGCAACAAATAACATACAAGGGGATCCCCATAAGGTTAACAGCTGATCTTTCAGCAGAAACTCTGCAAGCCAGAAGGGAGTTGCAGGACATATTTAAAGTGATGAAAGGGAAAAACCTAAAACCAAGATTACTCTACCCAACAAGGATCTCATTCAGATTCGACGTAGAAATTAAAACCTTTACAGACAAGCAAAAGCTATGAGAATTCAGCACCACCAAACCAGCTTTACAACAAATGCTAAAGGAACTTCTCTAGTGGGAAACACAAGAGAAGGAAAACACATACAATAACAAACCCCAAACAATTAAGAAAATGGTAAGAGGAACATACATATCGATAATTACCTTAAATGTAAATGGATTAAATGCTCCAACTAAAAGACACAGACTGGCTGAATGGATACAAAAATAAGACCTGTATATATGCTGTCTACAAAAGACCCACTTCAGACCTAGGAACACATACAGACTGAAAGTGACAGGTTGGAAAAAGATATTCCATGCAAATGGAAATCAAAAGAAAGCTGGAGGAGCAATTCTCATATCAGACAGAATAGACTTTAAATTAAAGACTATTATGAAAGACAAAGAAGGACACTACATAATAATCATGGGATCGATCCAAGAAGAAGATATAACAATTGTAAATATTTATGCACCCAACATAGTAGCAACTCAATACATAAGGCAAATGCTAACAGCCATAAAAGGGGAAATTGACAGTAACACAATAATAGTAGGGGACTTTAACACCCCACTTTCACCAATGGACAGATCATCCAAAATGAAAATAAATAAGGAAACACAAGCTTTAAATGACACATTAAACAAGATGGACTTAATTGATATTTATAGGACACTCTATCCACAAACAACACAATACACTTTCTTCTCAAGCGCTTATGGAACATTTTCCAGGATAGATCATATCTTGGGTCACAAATCAAGCCTTGCTAAATTTAAGAAAATTGAAATCATATCAAGTATCTTTTCTGACCACAACGCTATACTAGACATCAATTACAAGAAAAACACTGTAAAAAATGCAAACACATTGAGGCTAAACAATACACTACTAAATAACCAAGAGATCACTGCAGAAATCAAAGAGCAAATTTAAAAATACCTAGAAACAAATGATAATGAAAACACGACCACCCAAAACCTGTGGGATGCAGCAAAAGCAGTTCTAAGAGGAAAGTTTTTAGCAATACAATCCTACCTCAAGAAACAAGAAACGTCTCAAATAAACAACCTAACCCTACACCTAAAGCAATTAGAGAAAGAAGAACAAAAGAAACCCAAAGTTAGCAGAAGGAAAGAAATCATAAAGATCAGATCAGAAATAAACGAAGAGGAAATGAAGGAAAAAATCGCAAAGATCACAAAATCTAAAAGCTGGTTCTTTGAGAAGATAAACAAAATTGATAAACCATTAACCAGAGTCATCAAGAAAAAAAGGGAAAAGACTCAGATCAACAGAATTAGAAATGAAGAAGGAGAAGTAACAACTGACACTTCAGAAACACAAAGGATCATGAGAGATTGCTACAAGCAACTATATGCCTATAAAATGGACGACCTGAAAGAAATGGACAAATTCTTAGAAAAGCACAACCTTTCGAGACTGAACCAGGAAGAAATAGAAACTATAAACAGACCAATCACAAGCACTAAATTGAAACTGTGATTAAAAATCTTCCAACAAACAAAAGCCCAGGACCAGATGGCTTCACAGGTGAATTCTATCAAACATTTAGAGAAGAGCTAACACTTTTCCTTCTCAAAATCTTCCAAAATATAGCAGAGGGAGGAGCACTCCCAAACTCATTCTATGAGGCCACCATCACCCTGATACCAAAACCAGACAAAGATGTCACAAAAAAACAAAACTATAGGCCAGTATCACTGATGAATGTAAATGCAAAAATCCTCAACAAAATACTAGCAAACAGAATCCAACAGCACATTGAAAAGGTCATACACATGATCAAGTGGGGTTTATCCCAGGAATGCAAGGATTCTTCAATATATGCAAATCAATCAATGTGATACAACATATTAACAAATTGAAGGATAAAAACCATATGATCTTCTCAATAGATGCAGAAAGAGCTTTTGACAAAATTCAACACCCATTTATGATAAAAACCCTCCAGAAAGTGGGCATAGAGGGAACTTACCTCAATATAATAAAGGCCATATATGACAAACCCCCAGCCAATATTGTTCTCAATGGTGAAAAACTGAAAGCATTTCCTCTAAGACCAGGAACAAGACAAGATTGCCCAGTCTCACCACTGTTATTCAACATAGTTTTGGAAGTTTTAGCCACAGCAATCAGAAGAGAAAAAGAAATAAAAGGAGTCCAAATCAGAAAAGAAGAAGTAAAACTGTCACTATTTGCAGATGACATGAAACTATGCGTAGAGAATCCTAAAGATGCTACCAGAAAACTACTAGAGCTCATCAGTGAATTAGGTAAAGTTGCAAGATACAAAATTAATGCACAGAAATCTCCTGAATTCCTATACACTAATGATGAAAAATTTGAAAGGGAAATTAAGGAAACACTCCCATTTACCACTGCAACAAAAAGAATTAAATACCTAGGAATAAACCTACATAAGGAGACAAAAGACCTTTATGCAGAAAAGTATGAAACACTGATGACAGAAATTAAAGATGATACAAATAGGTGGAGAGATATACCATATTCTTGGATTGGAAGAGTCAACATTGTGAAAATGACTATACCCCCCAAAGCAATCTACAGATTCAGTGCAATCCCTATCAAACAACCAATGGCATTTTTCACAGAACTAGAACAAAAAATTTCACAATTTGTATGGAAACACAAAAGATCCCGAATAGCTAAAGCAATCTTGAGAAAGAAAAACAGAGCTGGAGGAATCAGGCTCCTGGACTTCCGACTATACTACAAAGCTACAGTAATCAAGACAGTATGGTACTGGTGCAAAAACAGAAATATAGATCAATGGAACAGTATAGAAAGCCCAGAGATAAACCCATGCACCTATGGTCACTTTATCTTTGATAAAGGAGGCAAGAATATACAATGGAGAAAAGCCTCTTCAATAATTGTTTCTGGGAAAACTGGACAGCTACATGTAAAAGAATGAAATTAGAACACTCCCTAACACTATACACAAAGATAAACTCAAAATGGATTAAAGACGTAAATGTAAGGCCAGATATTATAAAACTCTTAGAGGAAAACATAGGCAGAACACTCTATGGCATAAATCACAGCAAGATCCTTTTTGACCCACCTCCTAGAGAAATGGAAAGAAAAACAAAAATAAACAAATGGGACATAATGAAACTTAAAAGGTTTTGCACGGCATAAATGAGACAAAAAAGCAACCGTCAGAATGGGAGAAAATGTTTGCAAATGAAGCAACTGACAAAGGATTAATCTCCAAAATATACAAGCAGCTCATGCAGCTCAATATCAAAAAAAGAAAAAACCCAATCCAAAAACGGGCAGAAGACCTAAGTAGACATTTCTCCAAAGATGATATACAAATTGCCAGTAAACACGTGAAAGGATGCTCAACATCACTAATCATTAGAGAAGTGAAAATCAAAGCTACAATGAGGTATCACCTCACACCAGTCAGAATGGCCATCATCAAAAAGTCTACAAACAGTAAATGCTGGAGAGCGTGTGGAGAAAAGGGAAACCTCTTGCACTGTTGTTGGGAATGTAAATTGATACAGCCACTATGGAGAAGAGTATGGAGTTCCTCAAAAAACTAAAAGTAGAACCACCATATGATCCAGCAATCCTACTACTGGGTATATACCCTGAGAAAACCATAATTCAAAAAGAGTCATGTACTACAATGTTCATTGCAGCTCTATTTACAATAGTCAAGACATGAAAGCAACCTAAGTGTCCATTCACAGATGGATAAAGAAGATGTGGCACAAATATACAGTGGAATATTACTCAGCCATCAAAAGAAACGAAACTGAGTTATTTGTAGTGAGGTGGATGCACCTAGAGACTGTCATACAGAGTAAAGTAAGTCAGAAAGAGAAAAACAAATACTGTATGCTAACACATATGTATGGAATCTAAAAAAAATAAAGGTTCTAAAGAACGTAGGAGCAGGACAGGTATAAAGATGCAGACATAGAGAATGGACTTGAGGGTACGGGGAGCGGGAAGGGTAAGCTGAGACAAAGTGAGAGAGTGGCATGGACATATGTACACTACCAAATGTACAATAGCTAGCTAGTGGGAAGCAGCTGCATAGCACAGGGAGATGAGCTCGGTGCTTTGTGACCACCTAGAGGGGTGGGATAGGGAGGGTGGGAGGGAGACACAAGAGGGAGGAGATATGGAGATATATATATACGTATAGCTGATTCACTCTGTGATACAGCAAAAACTAGCACACCATTATAAAGCAATTATACTCCAATTAAAATGTTTAAAAAAAAAAAGAAAAAAAAGAAGTTTAGAGAAGAAGGTGTAGGCAAGTCTTAAGCGCGGAGCTCAGAAGTTTGAACTTTGTCCCGTAGGCATTTGTATCCCATTGAAGTTTTTCATAAGGCCAGTCCTTATGCTAATTATACTGCATCCTCACTGCTGGGTTGGGTCTCCCCTTACCACCGGACTGCTACCTTCCCCCCGGCAGGTACTGTGTTTGAATCACCACATGAGACCCCAGCCCAGAGTATAGTGCTTGGCACACAAGAGACATGCAGTGAAGATGCTGTGAATGAGGGAATTCATAAATTTGGAGAAGCAGTTATGTTGTCACAGGTTAGATCTGCCTTCTCTACCTCTTCTCTGGAGCTCTCAGGATGGAGTTCAAAGTGTGCAGCTAAGCGCCTAGCAGTGACATTGAATTCCCCTGACAGCAGGTGCTGGTGGACGTGGTCTTGTCTCTTGACTCAGAGGAACCTCATGAGGGAAGCCCATGAGAGGGTTAACAGCAGACCCGCTGCCTGACTCTGATGGTGCCATGCGCGGCGGTGATTAATATATACAGCAAACATTTTCTTGCCAAAGCATAGTTGACTCAATCTAAATATTCTTTCAGAGAGGTCTCCTTAATTATAATGACATGCTATAAATATAAGAAGAATGTCAGTTATCAGTTGGTATAATAACAGTGTTAGTGTTCATGCACATAAATTATCAGTAACTTTAACCTATCTGAAAGCAAGAAAAGTGCTCAGTTTTGCAATTTAAAACTTTTGAATATGCCACATTTAAAAATTATGCCTTTACAAGGAGGAGAAATTAGTAATCACCCCTAAAATGCATGTTCCTGAAGAGTTGATGAACTACTTAGAGTGAATTTTTTTTTTTTTTTTTTTTTTTTTTTAGGGTTGGGGTAAAAAAAACTTAAAAGTGTGAAGAATTTCTACAGTGGAATTTTTTTTTTTTTTTTTTTTTTTTACGGTATGTGGGCCTCTCACTGTTGTGGCCTCTCCCGTTGCAGAGCACAGGCTCTGACGCACAGGCTCAGCGGCCATGGCTCACAGGTCCAGCCGCTCCGCGGCATGTGGGATCTTCCCGGACCGGGGCACGAACCCGTGTCCCCTGCATCGGCAGGCGGACTCCCAACCACTGCGCCACCAGGGAAGCCCTAGAGTGAAATTTTTTAAAACATCATTTGAAAGGGCAAAATTTAAAGACACCTATGTTATATTTATTTTCACACAATCCAGGGTGATTTGAACACCTGTCACGTGGCAAACATAAAGCTTCCAGAATTGCACTGTGTCCAAAATGGAAACTCCTAGTCATTCAGAGGAATTTAAATTTAAATTTTAGTTAATTAAAATAAAATGATTCACAGACATAGAAGAGATACTTATGGTTACCAAAGGGGGAAGGGAGGGAGGGATAAATCAGGAGTTTAGGATGAACATATACACACTACTATATATAAAATAGATAACCCACGAGGACCTACTGTATAGCACAGGGAAGTATACTCAGTATCTTGTAATAACCTATAATGGAAAAGAATCTGGAAAACAATATGTGTATATGTATGTATAATTATACAATCACTTTGCTGTATACCTGAAACTAACACAACATTGTAAATCAAGTAACTTCAATTTTTTTAATGATTTTTTAAAATAATAATAAAATGAAGTAAATTTTTCAGTTCTGCCATCTTACCGGCCATGTTTCTAGTGCTCTGTGGCCACTTGTGGTTAGGGGCCACCACACTGAATAGTGCAGAATAGAACATTCCCATCCTGACAGTCCTATTGGACAGCATTGCTCTAAAGAAAAAAGTAAATAGGACATATTGCAAACACCACAGTCACAGCATTAAGGGCTACTGACACGCATCTAGGATTTATTTTTGGAGAGGTATCTTTGCCCACATTAAGGAAAATGCTTAAAAGTGCCCTTGTTACCAGCATACGATAATCCTGTTCAGGGCAAAATCAGACTCTGGCCCCTGGATGAGAGATGAGGCCTTCCCCTTGTCAGGTCCTTATCTGTTTGAGCTGATTGTCTATTTTGTTATTTTGTTTTAAGCCAGCTGTAATACAGTTTTCCAACAAGACACTTTGAAAGCAAACAACTTCAAGGTATTAGCTTAAACCTGAACTCATTCTTTATGTTCTAATCTACTGGCTTGCAGTTCCTCTGTCTATAAAAGTAATAACTCATCACAGTTTTGGCTGAGTTCCTGTGCCCGTTCGCTGGATCCAGGATTTGAAGAGTCTAGTAGGGGAGCAGGACAGCTTATCATAAAGCGTCTGACAGTGCATACATCAGGAGGGCTTACTGGATAAAGATGCAGTCTCGGCCGATCTGCCTCAGGTATTTCATCACGTCTGTCTTCTCTTACAGATCACCTACAAGGCAGTCAGTTCCTTTGACCCAGAAATAGATCTATCCAATCAAAGTGGAAGAGTTTCAAAGCTGGGAAATGAAACCCACTTTCTGTTTTTCGGACTGTATCCAGGGACCACATACTCCTTCACCATCCGAGCTAGCACGGCTAAGGGTTTTGGACCCCCGGCAACAAATCAGTTCACCACCAAAATATCAGGTATCGTACCTTCATGAGCTGTGCCTGTCTTATATCAGAAGTAGCATTTGGGTACTTTCTCATTCCCATTGTCAAGTCTTCAGAGCTCACCCAAACGTACAGGTAAATTCATATTTTTGTAAGTATGAAAATCGGACTTATGGAATTCAATGAAACGCTGCAAATGTTTATCATTTGGGAGCCTCGGATCGTCGTCCTGCGTCAGGAGGTAGGCACTGTTTTAAGAGTGTGTGTCGGAGAACTCAGACATGAGCGGGAGATGCTGTTCCCAGCACTCTCAGCCCTTCGCAGTCCCAAGTTCCCAGAGCAGCAGTGTCGGGAAAGTCTCCATAGCGAGGTCTCTCACAAGGGAGTGCTCAGCAGAAAGGCAGCGTTATGTGGAGTCCCTTCCAGAAGGCTCAGCCTTCCGTGGGACCTTCACTGTTAGTAGTTTCACGTCCTCAAGAGAGAGGCTACTACAGAGGGGGGGCACCAAGCACTTACATCCGCCAGCTTGTTTCTTGTAGAGACTCAATTACACCATCCAACAAAGGACATAATTTGGGAAATATTTCTGGGCATGTGCAACTGTGCAGAAAATGTCTTTGTGCTTCAGACTAGAGGAAATGGAGTTGCCATCTGGTGTGGGATATGCAGCAGCAATAAACACAGTTCCAGGGGACGTCTTTCCTTTTCCATGTTTTCCCCTTTGGATCCGAGTAGGGCAGTATTTGAGTTTGGGCTGTGACTGTTTTGGTTGGGGGTAGAAGAGCAGGAGGCAGGTGATAGAGTAACTTCTCATCAGTCAGGGTCAGCTAAGTAATACTTAGCCTGATTTTTATATCTGTTGTCCCTCATCCCTAGTTCTGCGAGAGATTTTCTTTAGGACGGAAGGAAGGGAAGGAAATACAGCACAAGTACTCTAAGACTTCTACTAGGTTTTGAGGGAGGAGTGAGGTTTGGGATTTTGTTTTTAAGCAATTATAACTTAAGGGATAACTTTGCATTGTGTGAGAGTTAATTTATGAGCACAAACTTAACTTGAAATTTAATAGACACTTGATGTTTGATATAAGACATTAGCTTGTAAAAACAACATGGAGAGTTGGAAAAGAGGAAGGATACTTCAGAGGTTAGGAAAATGACATAAGTTGTACAGATGCCTGAGTAGAAAGACCACTGGGCCTGGAATCAGAAAATATGAGTTCTAGTTATAATTTTTCCCAGTGCTTTTTCTCTGATCTTGATCAAGTGAATTTACCCCTGGATGTAAATTAAGATGATATTATCTGTTTAAAGAGGTAATGTGTGCCAGTGTACATACCTCCAAGCCCCTTTTTTGGTAATTTCTCCCTATGGAAGCCATATTTCAACGATTATTATCTTAAAGAGGCTATTCTTTTAGAAAAAATCATTCATTTTTACCATTTGTATTAGATAAAAATTCTGGTTGGTGTGAGTCTGGCCGCTCCTAGCCCGCCAAGTTCAACAGTTCTATCCCGAAGCAAAGCCAGCTGACATTTTAGTTAGCCTGCAAAGGCTCATCAAGAATAACTATTTGATTTTTATGGTTCAAAGAAATTACAGATTCTGGGCCCCTATTTTCTACTTCCATGGACCTCAGAGAACTACTCTCTATCCAAAATGTAGCTCTGTGTTATGAACTGGAGTTAATTTTTAACAGAATTAGAGCTAATTTTAATGCTGAGAAGATCCATTGAATGGACCTGAGCTATAACCCATGTCTTTTACATAAAAGCTTCTTGTATGTAAGAGATTTAAAAAAGCGATACTCGCCAAACTGGCCTCTACTGTCCTCATCAGGGACCCGACCTGAGGGCCGTACAAAGGCCGGTGCCTCTGCGGCCAGGGTCACAGCCTTCGTGCGGCGATGTCTCTTGTGCACTGTGATGACAGAATTACCGAAGAGCTGTTATCTTCTAGTAACAAGCTGAACAATCTAGAAAGCAAAGACTGCCAGGAAATGGCCTTGGAAATGGGATCCGCCCTGGGAAGAGGGCTGACATTTGTAGAACTAGATTTGCCCGTCTCTCTTTATCTATTATCTCTTTGAATTCCTGTAATAACCCTGGAGGGTAATTTCTCCTATTTTGATAGATGAGTTAACTGAAGCTTCAGAGATAATTACTGTGCCTAAGCTCTCATGCTGGTCGAAACAAAAGGCAACAGAAAGTCAAACCCAAGCCTTTCTCACTTCAACTCAGTATCTTTTCCTCGGTTGTGCTTTCCCAGAGAGCCCACCGGTGCCTCACTAGGTCCAGCCAGGCCCTCTGACTCCTGAGGACCTCTTCAAATCTCTGGATGGATATTTGGTACACAAGAAACCTTGACTTAGATGGGAGAACTGAAATGATCAGTTTTATGATCCTAGTAATTATTTTTTAAATTTGCATTTAATATTTTAAGAAAAGCATATGTACAGAAAAGTACACAAATTAAATTTATTTTACAATTTAATTACAGTGATGTACATGTATGGATGGATGTAATGGCTACACCCATTTAGCGAGAATCCGAATCAAGAAACAGTATTACTAACACCTCCTAAGCCCCCCCTCGTGCCCCCTCCCAGGTTAAACTCAAGACCAAAGTCAACAACATGATGGTTTTAACAGCTGTCCCTGATGTTCAGGGTTGGGTAGATACGTAAAGGCTGTTTGTGGTTGGTTCACAGGGGCAATTTAAACTAAGTGTGCTGTGTTTTTAATGCTCATTGTAAATGAAAGGAAACGGAAAAGACAAACCAGAAATCATGAGTCTCCTATCTCATACATCTTCCCCAGCACCCTCCATGCCTGCTTATGAACTTGAGACGCCCTTGAATCAAACCGACAACACGGTGACGGTCCTGCTGAAGCCTGCACACAGCCGAGGCGCACCTGTCAGGTACCAAGCGGAGAAGGGGTGGTTTTAGGTGAAAACTGAAGTCATCTCACATGTGTTTTCTGGGGATTTGCTACAGGCCTCAGTCAACATGTAAACCCATATCCTTATGAACGCTAAGTAAAAGAAAGGACTGAGGGGAAGGATAGGGTTTTGATGTGGGGTGATCAAGTATTGTGTAAAGAGTTTGATTCTGATGCAAGTGGGTTGTTCTTTGATGATAAGGAACAAAAACCCCAGTCCTTATACAATTACTCAGCCATAAAAAGAAACGAAATTGAGCTATTTGTAATGAGGTGGATAGACCTAGAGTCTGTCATACAGAGTGAAGTAAGTCAGAAAGAGAAAGACAAATACCATATGCTAACACATATATATGGAATTTAAGAAAAAAATAATGTCATGAAGAACCTAGGAGTAAGACAGGAATAAAGACACAGACCTACTAGAAAATGGACTTGAGGATATGGGGAGGGGGAAGGGTAAGCTGTGACAAAGCGAGAGAGAGGCACGGACATATATACACTACCAAACGTAAGGTAGATAGCTAGTGGGAAGCAGCCGCATAGCACAGGGAGATCAGCTCGGTGCTTTGTGACCGCCTGGAGGGGTGGGATAGGGAGGGTGGGAGGGAGGGAGACGCAAGAGGGAAGAGATATGGGAACATATGTATATGTATAACTGATTCACTTTGTTATAAAGCAGAAACTAACACACCATTGTAGAGCAATTATACTCCAATAAAGATGTAAAAAAAAAAAACCCCAGTCCTTTCGGAGGTGGCTTTCCTCCTAAAAGGTAATTGCTCCCTGTAATTTAGCTACCCAAGGTCAGGTGAGCCCTATTCCTTAAATGGACTTTCATGGAGTGCTTTTGTTTTTGTTTACAGGGAGTTTTAAGTCCTTAACCTTCAGTAAACTGGCTAATCTCTCAATTGAATATGTGGTGTATAACTGTTTTTTTTAAAGAAACAGGTGATTGGAAAGATGATTGTGAAGTCTTTATTTGAACAGATTTAAGTTTATTACCATGATGTAGGCCTCATTTCTCATCGTGTGATGATTTATATAGCTAAGAAACTACAAAGTATAACTTTTACCGTGAATGGATAAAATAAATTTATTCTTCATAGGAAGGAGCAAAGGAATGCCTGAATAACTCTTGAGTATGAACTTGTCATAAGCTCATTAATCTATATAAATGAAATTTCTACTTGTTTCAGAGGGATTCAGATATTTTGTACTAACAGAGTAGATTCCCTTGAAAATAACCTATTCCTTTGAATAGCGTTCTCCAAGGAAACATTTACATTCACAATTAAGGCTACAGGGCCGGGGGTGGGGTTCCTTTCCCTGTGCCTTTTGTAGAATTTTATTGCATTAACCTTTTGAAACCTGGCCTCTCTTTGATCACGTTTTCACTACAGTATCCAAGGCGGATCCATTGGACTTCTTTCTGCCTGATAAGATATGTAAGTTTCAGTTCACAGACTCAAGATGAAAAACAGACAAGCATTAGTTGATAGAGAATTCACATTAGGGTAGAATCACAGAAACTTTTATTTGAAAACCCTGCAAAATGATATGAAACAAGTTTTAGTTTGCTGACTTACTCAAAGTAGTAGCCCATGTAAGGGATTTCAGATCGCCACTCATAGGTGCAGTAAGTGAGAACACTGAAATATGTAAAAGCTCTGTTCCAGATGTAAGATATTATTTCTGCAAGAAAAGCGATGCCACTGACACTGCCCAGGCCCTTTGGGTTGATTTGTTTGGCACTGAGGGGTTGCACGAACTGAATGACCCCAGGCTCACCCTCATTGGATGGCTTTCCAAGACCCAAGCATACCTATGGCCGCGGGTCAGACTTTTTTACTCCAGAAAGCTGAATTATTATTAAATGAAAATTGACGCTCTGACCGTGGCCTTGAGAACATCATTTGTTTCTGACCAGTTTGAGTTGCCCAGACTCAGCAAAACAGGCCGTTAGGACAGGAGTCCAGGTTCTACCGCGGAGGCATCTCGATGAAATGAGAGGGTAGAGGTCATTCACTTTCAGAGCCTCCAAACTGAAGGAAGCTGAAACCCTAACCATTTCTCCAACACTCTACTTTATTCTCATAAAAACTCCTTTCACACATTTTCTATTCTTGTTGCTTCTTTCCTTCTAACCCTTTCAGTTGGATTGCCATCCTCATCTTTGTATAGATCTTTCCAAGTCTAAGTTTTCAAATAACACTTCCTTGGGCAATCCATGTTAGTCCTGCCCCAGAAACCCTTTTCTTATCTTTTTAAAGTGTCAGTTGTGTCCCAAACGACTACCCATATTTTCCATCATCTGCCTTGCTAAGGCACGGTTTTGTTCTTTTCCTTTACACCTTTCTAGTTGTTTTTGGAGACTTTGAAGCCTTACTACTTAGTTAGTTGTAGACATCCTCAGGCTTTGTATTCTTATGTCTATAAAATAGAAATTCAGATGCTGGTCAGGGTGTCTGAGACGCAGGTCTCACATCATTTCAGCAGGCCCAGCTCTAACTCTGTGAAGATTTCAGTTTATCATGTCACGTGCTCTTTCACACCTGTCATGCTGCCTGATTTTCCAAGTTCAGCACTGCTTTGCTTTTATGAAACATCATCTTGTTACTGGCTAAGCATTCCTGGAATTGACTGGGGTCATTGTGCATTCTGCCTCTATGATGCCCTCTTCTACAATGTTAGCAGCTTGAAATGAACAAAATTTACTATCTATATCCATCGTGGAAATCTACAATGCTAGAATCAAGATCAATTCTTGTGGCAAACAGTTCAATAAGCATTACAGGGAAATCCACTACAGATGCCACCTTTACTGGAAGGATGCTTGTCTTAAAATGGGTAAATTTTATTGGCACAAATTTGAGAGAGGAAATTATCTCAAACTCACCTGTCAAAAATATTTTTTTTTGAGAAAAGTGAATATTCTCTTCAAAGGATTCATTATTATAGTACAGCATAATGCGACTGATTATCTATTGAGTAGATGGAAGACCAATATATCTAGAAAGACTAGTTTGGGAAAAAAATGTCCATAATACTCTCAGTCTAAATGGGGTATATGAAAATTTTCAATTTCATTTAATGTTTAGAGAAATAAGAACTCTGATTAGGGACTCATAGGGGCCTAAAATATAAAGCCATAATGTAGATTGAAACATTTGAACACATCTGGAAATTTGCAAAATGCACATGTAATCAACTGCAATACAAGAAAGCTTCTCCCAAATGGTGAGATAAATACTCGAAGAAGAAATGGAAGTGAACATCTGTTGGCTTTCCTGGATTTTGCACAGAATTATGTGTTCAAAAATACTGTCATTGTGTGATTGCAAAAAACCCATTCTTTTGATTGATTTGATTTTTCTTTAATCCATATTCATTGGTGTTGAAAATTCAGTCATACTTCACTGAGGCACTTTACTAAGTGAGGTGCTTGTGTACTGATTCCACTACAAACACTCAGCTTGGTTAATGCGGATTCTTGAAATTGCACTAAACTCTCAGTGTAAATGATTGTTGTCTTTTTATCGATCAGCGCATCAGCTCTGTCACATAAAATTATTTAAATCCTGAGATGGCCGGGAAGAACACAAATTCCATCATTCCAGACAGTAAACTAGCACCTAGGACAGAATTTTAATGTCTGTTCATGGATTCAATTTTTTTTCTTTAATAAGACAGGGAAAAGCTGAATTTTCTTTTACTCATTTAGAATCACCTCATTTCTCTCTCGTCTTCTCCCCACTGTTTATTACATGCAGACAGAGTCCAACAGAGAAAACCCTAATAATTTGGCAGTAAAAGAGCAACTCTAAATAAAGAATGAGTTTTACACTAACTGTGGTGCTTTTCTTGCACTAACAAAAATTCTGTCTGTGATTTTACTCTTGTAATGTATGTCTTTATATATAATCTGCTGTGTGCAGTAACCCTCATTAATGATGTTTTATACCTTCTAATGGGCTGTGGCTTGAGACTCAATCACGTTTTTGTAATTCAAATGACTCTCGTTTTTGTTCCTTAGGCATTGTTGCTTTAATTTGTTCATAAATGTTTTGCAGCTCGGTGTCTTCTTAATTAAAACTCAGTGCTTGAATATGTTAACTAATTAAATATTTTGATATTCATTTCAGTGGAATGTTCGAAGATTACCAAATCGTTCTTTGATTCATTCATTCAGGAGAAACTGTTGAGTGGGGAAAACATCTATTACAGTGTGTGCCTACAGGGAGGGATGGAAGGAGGGCAGTAATCACAGCAACAACCAAAGCATTAACACCGAGGCTGAACCATGTGAATGTAATTTTAATTCATGGCAGCCACTTTGTTCTTCTAATAGTAAAGTAGTCCAGATTATTTCTTTTTAATTTTATTGAAATATGGTTGATTTCCAATATTGTGTTTAATTTCTGCTGTACAGCAAAGTGACTCAGTTATACATGTATATAATTTTTCATATTCTTTTCCATTATGGTTTATCTCAGTATTGAGATATAGTTATAGTATAGTTCCCTGTGCTATACAGTAGGACCTTATTTATTTATCCTGTATATAAGAGTTCGCATCTGCTAATCCCAACCTCCCAGTCCTTCCCTCCCCCTTGGCAACCACAAGTCTGTTCTCTATGTCTGTGAGTCTGTTTCTGTTTCATAGGTATGTTCATTTGTGTCATATGTTAGATTCCACATATAAGTGATATTCACATGGTATTTGTCTTTCTCATTCTGATTTACTTCGCGTAGTATGATAATCTTTCGGACCGTCCGTATTGCTGCAAATGGCATTATTTCATTCTTTTTTATGGCTGAGTAATATTCATATATATTATATATATATACACACACACCACATCCTCTTTATCCATTCATCTGTCGATGGACATTTAGGTTGTTTCCATGTCTTTAGCCCCAATTATTTTAATGCTGTGCATTGGCAGTCATTGGTGACTTATACTGTGGCTATCCTCTAAGTTGAATGCTTCCTCAACAGTTATGTTTAAAAAGCAATTTGTGAATAGTTTCTGTTGCTGAGAATCGGGGCCAAAATCTTAAAGTAAATAGGAACTTCACTACCTTATGAATGGGGAAGAGAGGAGGCATAAGGAATGGAAGACATATTTTGCCTAACTTTTTTCAACAATGTGTCCTAGGTAAGTAAGGTTTCAAATGAGATAGGAAATATTTCTTGTTAGTAAAAAGCAATCATAAATGCTTTATTCATCCAAAACACCTCTGATTTAAAAACAAAAAGACTTGTATCATGTAACACCTGCAGTTTCATATATAAGTCAAGAATTTATTTTTATGTACTATGTCCAGATTTTTATTAAACTGATTTTGCCTTGAATTTTTTCTCATGGTAGACTGCAAATGTGTGCTATTCTCATTTACTCCTAACACTTTTTTCCTTATGCTGCTTTGTTTTACGTGGTAAAGTAGGAAACGTTCTGATATTAAAGCGTCATTGTTAACTTCAGTATTTCTTGAGTTATTCAAATTACTCATCAAATATTCTTTTGTAACAAATTAGACAGAAAACGAAAAAGGCATTAAAGGATGCTATTTTTCTCATTATACAGCTCTCTGTCTTTTGAAAAATCCACTCTTAGTCTTCGAAGAAGGTGAAGGACAAGTTTTCATTCCATTGAGGATAAACAGGCAGTAAAGCAATTGTATTTATTTTAAGAAAATGTGTTATATTTCTCACACACGTT
The DNA here is from genome assembly GCF_003031525.2 of Neophocaena asiaeorientalis asiaeorientalis. Lineage (NCBI taxonomy): Eukaryota > Metazoa > Chordata > Mammalia > Artiodactyla > Phocoenidae > Neophocaena > Neophocaena asiaeorientalis. Next base: position 2,447,302 of record NW_020175053.1, read on the forward strand.
CCATTTGATCCTGGAGCTGTATGGGAAACGAGCTTTATTCTCTTTGTGGGCCTGCACTCGTGGCCCCAAGCTGGGTATCACACAGCAGTTTTTGTTAAAGGGACTCCGCGTGAGAGTGCCAGGGAGTCTGTGACACTTGCCACCTCGGATGGGACAGTGAAACTAACTTTTGTCATTAAAAGAAAGGAAAGAGATCATTATTACTAATGAAAGGTAGGAGATAATCATGCATTTTGTTCTAAGAAGTTTCCTATTTTAGGAATTACAATTGTTGGCATATGATTGACTACGGTCTAGAAGTTTGATGTTAGGAAGTATGGACCAGATTCTTTTTACATTTTTTTTAAAGCAGCAGCAATCTATACGATTGTCTCCCCTTTCTAAGTCCCAGGAAAGACATTATCACTGCGTTGTCACCACCTTCTTGGACACCCCTTTCTCTTCTGCTTCATGCAAGGAGCCTTTGAGCATTTCAGCATTATAGGGTTCTTGTGAGGATTAAATGAGGTACTGTATTTCAAATAGTACTTCAAACCGTACTTCACACACACTAAATGCTACGTAAGTGTTTCTTCTTGCTCTGGCACCCTTCAGGCTGTAGCAGTAGGTGGTTCTCATTGTTTCTTTTCACACAACCAGCCCTGGGCCTCTACCTTTTCCTTTGTTTGTCTCATTCTCTTCAAATCTGCTATCACGAAAAATCTAATTTGACATGAAAAATAAATTAAGAATTTAATAAGTGTGTCTATCAATAAAATCCTAAATAGAATTCCTATAAATTCTAATGTCTCTCCTGCATTTTAAATTCTGATTGCCTCTGGTTACCTGATTATTTATGCATTTGCAAGTTTTGAGGAACTGATACTATAACTAGGTAATGAACTCTCCCCCAACCCCAGTTCTGTACAACAGCTCTTTAAAAAGGTTAGGTGTTTCCATGTTGACCCCTGAGTCGTTAGCTAATTATGGTCTTTATCAGCTGTAAACTTAAGTTTATGAATAAACTTAAGCATAAAACAAAAGGAAACCGATCTTCTGTTTAGAACCACTCTAAAAGTAAAGTTTGCAACGTGCCATACCAACGAGGAGTCCATGAGACAAGTAACTTGCTTGGCTCAGTGGGGTCTGTTGTTGTCTCCACTCTCGAAGGATCTGCTCCTCCTTTCACTTTCTTAAAAGAGAGGTATCTGTTATTCAAGTACCATTTTATGGTCATTCAGTCATTCTGATTATATTAGAATTTATTCTCCAGATTCTAAAAATTGTCCTTTTTTTTGAATTTTATTTTATTTTATTTTTCTGTACAGCAGGTTCTTATTAATTATCTATTTTATACATATTAGTGTATACATGTCAATCCCAGTCTCCCAGTTCATCCCACCACCACCCCACCCCCACTTTCCCCCCTTGGTGTCCATTGGTTTGTTCTCTACATCTGTGTCTCTATAAAAATTGCCCTTTAATCAGAATAGTTTTATCTGTTAGTTTGATCTTGGCTCAGAGGAACCAGTTAAATAGCGATTTGCAAATATTTTATTATTTATCCTTAAAAAAATTTATCTCTTTATATTACTTTCTTGCTGGATGAAAGAAAAAACTATAGTGTAAAACCTTACAATGCAAAGTTTACCTTAAGATCCAAAGATTCTGTAATTTAAAAGTAGCTTCAGGGACTTCCCTGGTGGCATGGTGGTTAAGAATCCACCTGCCAATGCAGGGGACATGAGTTTGAGCCCTGGCCCAGAAAGATACCACATGCCGTGGAGCAACTAAGCCCATGCGCCACAACCACTGAGCCTGCACTCTAGTGCCAGCGAGCCACAACCACTGAGCTGGCGCTCCACAACTACTGAAGCCTGTGCACCTAGAGCCCGTGTTCCACAACAGGAGAAGCCACCGCAATGAGAAGCACGTGCACCGCAACGAAGAGTAGCCCCTGCCCACCGCAACTAGAGAAAGCCAGAAAGCCTGCGTGCAGCAACGAAGACCCAACGCAGCCAAAAAAAAAAAAAAAAAAGCTTCATTTTAAATTGACCTATTATAAATCAATGTATAATGTTCAGATGTACCCAGTACTTTGCTCTAAATTAATTGGAAACTACTGAATCTATCAGTAATGAATAAGCAATATCATTACGGCCTAAAAGATAAGACAGTATCAGGTGTCACGCGTGGTCTTTTGGATGGGCAGAATCAGTCTTCCATCCTTTGACATAGGCAGGAAACTCAGTTCTGATATTCAAATAATTACTCTAAATATGCATCACATGAATAGCGGACCTAACTTTCTAAAATGACTCCCATGATATAGGGAAAGAACATACTCTTTGGAGTAAATAAACCCAGTTTCAAATCCCAGCTCTCTCAACGACTATCTATGTGATGGTTACAAATCTCTTAACATCTCTGAGCCTCAGGCCACTCATCTTTCCAAAGCAAGGGATGACGCCATGTTAGCTCACGGAGCTGCTGTTGGGGTTACATTGACGCAGTAGACACTAGGTTCCAAGCACTGTGTGACTCCTTGGGGATCCAGAGGGGCCTGTCGTGGGCTCTGTTCTCCAGGGGGTTGCAGTCTCGACCCATGAGCCCAGCATGTGCTCTGGTCCCCTGTCTCGGGTGCTGAGGAGCCTGAGGGCGGGGCTGTACCTGGGGTGGGGGGTGTTGGGTAAGATTCCAGAGAGGAGCTGAGTCTTGACAGATGGATGTTGCCCACGGGATGTATGTCAGATGGAGTCAGGAGGTTACGTATGTGGCAGGGACTAAATACTGCGCAAGACAGATGCATCCCAGGAGGGCGGGGAGGACCAAGTTGGCCTGCTCTGGTGATGAGAAGTGTGATATAATTAGAGAGGGGTGGGATGGCGAGATGGGAGAAGCGAAAGGGAGATCAGGGGTAGATTGATTGATTGGGTGACCTTATGCTCCATACCAGAGGGTGGAGATGTATCCAATGGGCAGTGAGCAGCCATTCCAGGGACTTAGGTAAGGAAAAAATGTAGGGAAGATCAGCTGCAGCCGTGGAGGGTGGGTTAGTGGGACGGGGCATAGGACAGGTGTACAGGTGTTCCTTTTCATCCACCCAGTTAAGGTATCGCTAACCCTTAGGGAAGGGATCTTGTACATGTCAAATGCTAATTTTCATTAGAAACGGGGCTTAGGGGAACCAGAAACATTTAGTTCTTTTAGAAGAAAAAGAATGTATCGCCTAATCAAAGTGATTGGTGATGTTAACTGTTTAAAGTATTGTTAAAGTGCATACTAGGACACTCAAAATTGAAAAACTAGCTCAGCCATGACTCTCTGGTAATTTACTGGAAATTTCTAATCATGTGAATATTTTTAATTAATTTATTTATTTTTGCTGTGTTGGGTCTTCGTTTCTGTGCGAGGGCTTTCTCTAGTTGTGGCAAGCGGGGGTCACTCTTCATCGTGGTGCGCGGACCTCTCACTGTTGTGGCCTCTCCCGTTGCGGAGCACAGGCTCCAGACGCGCAGGCTCAGCAGTTGTGGCTCACGGGCCCAGTTGCTCCGCGGCATGTGGGATCCTCCCAGACCAGGGCTCGAACCCGTGTCCCCTGCATTGGCAGGCAGATTCTCAACCACTGCGCCACCAGGGAAGCCCCATGTGAATATTTGTAAATCCCAGTTTTCATAAGTGGTAAAGAGGTGACGTTGTTAGTCCTTCTTGCTCAGAAGAACCTTCTGGACCTTTGTCTTTTTGCTTCTCTCTACCTTCCTTTTACTGGATCACCCTAACCCCTTTGCCCTGAGCCTGTGCTAGGCACTTTTGGGACCATTATGAAACACACTGGGGTGTGTTTGCAATGCCAGTGAATGGATGAGATGGTGTCTTGGCTTACTGAAAGAGCGCAAAAGGAGTGAATGCTCCAGGACGCTTAGTGGATGAGTGTGGCTGACTCTTGGCTGAGGGACAGGGAAGACTCAAGGTTTTGATCACACCGTTTCTTGTTGTTCTCATTCCTATACCCAAAGGAACCCATGGTTGTCTCTGCAAAGATCAATGTCTGAGGTTGGACTGCAGGCTACATAAAGGCCCTTGAGTGTCATTTATAGTGGAGGCCGTACGTTATCATATGTGACCGCCTCCCTGGAGGTGAGGTCAGTAGCGCTGGGCACAGCCTCCCCACCAGCTGACCAGGAGCCCAGAAGCCACCTGTCAGGATGGGGAGGCAGACATGCAGGTTGAACTCACTGGCCACTGACAATAGAGAAAATTACCTCCTGCTTCTTCCCCCCACACCGTCTATCTGAACCATCCATAAATGAAACAGTGGAATCACTTAAAAACTGTCTCAGTTGTAAACCCAGAGCCCCAGAAGGTTGCCGGTGCCTTGAATTGAACAACTTATCGCCTGAGTGACAAATCTCACTGCTGCTCTGCCATTTGCTCTCAGCAGCTGCTGGGTCTTCCTAATCTCGATTATTGATTCCGTGGAGTTTAAGGGATGAATTTCTAGAGGTGTTCCGAGCTGAGACTGTTAGGCTTTGGGAGACAGGATCTTGGACATTTTGACAAAGACTAACTGATCCGACTATGGGTGCTTCACTTTCATTTTTTTAAGTGTTACAATCACATAAGTACGTGAGAAAAGATGACAAGTTCAAGGAGGCTGATAGTTACTCTTGGGGCAGACAGTGAAAGCCCATCCAGGGAGCTGCTGAGAGCTGTGGGCTTTGGGAGCCAAGGAGCCACTCGGAGAGGACCTGACCACTCTCCTCAGCTGTCAGAACCTCGTGATCCTATGGAGGAGGGCGGACATGGCCGTATAATGAACACTGTTTTATGTCATTCTCTTCAGCAGAACATTTTCTCAACCAGCGCTTCTAAGTATGTACAGTGTAATTGTTTATGATGAGAACAGCAAAGCACAGGAAAAAGCTGATGTGCCTTCTATTTCATCAAAAATTATTTTATTAAGTCTGTTATTACATTGTGCTTGTGATGGTTACCTATATTTGGTTTTCAGCTCCTTAATTTAATTAACAGTCAGTTCTTCAATCTGTGAGATAGTAGAACGATTGGGTAGCAATGTTTGTTTTCTCCATATCATCGTATCCATTTTGAGCTGTTCTCTGTGTCCTATTTTTTTCATTTCTCTATGTTTCCCTAATAGTGTTTGCCTGTCCAGTGTCAGTGTATTTCCTGCTCAGTGAGAATTGGTAAGAGCTCTCTGAAGTTATTAGTATCTAGTTAAAATTCTTGTCCTTTATAATATTGCCAAGTGTTATAGGAAATTTGAGTGTTGACATTTGCCTATTATTCATTCATTTGTGCACCAAATATCTATTGAGCATCTTTATTTTCAAGTCACTGTGCTAGGATGGTGATCAAGCTGTGTAGAGAAGCCCAGAGTACACTGAGAGCATATGACAGAAGGATGAAATCCCAACAAGGAAATCGGGATGTGCTGTTTCAGCTGAAACTCAAGGAAAAGTAGGAAGTGGCCAGTCAGGGGCTGGAAGGCAGGTGTGGGTCCACCAAGGAGAGGAGCAGCCTTTAGAACAGCCTAGGATCAGAGGAAGTGAAGAGATGTAGACAGTGGTCATCCCAGCAAATACAATTAAAACCACACACATAGTAAATGAAGCTTGACCAGCACTCAGGAGTATTAATTAGATTTATGAATTTAATGTTGGAAGTGAGCCTTTTCCTAGGCTAATTATTATGTAAAATGTATGTAAATATAATAGGAAATGCAAAATGATCACAAAATGATTTTGATAATTTAGTTTCTGAATATCCTTCAGTACCTCAAACCTAATTAAGTGTACAATAAATGTTTATTGAATTGAACGTCATCTTTTTCTTGTGAGAAGTAATTATCACTGAAACCTTTATAGATAAAAAGCCGAAGATCTCAAACCTCCTTTTTAACTCATTGGATGTATAAGGAAGAAGAAGCGTTTAAAATTTATATTCTCATCTCTAAATAAAAGTTAAATACCATGACCCTTCCATAGAGTGCAGAAGCATAAAAAAATACCCTACCCTTACCCTTGGATCAATCTTATTTTTTTTAATAAGAAGAGAAATTCAGAAGGACTACTTCAAATAAGCCATTGGTACAAGTTCATATTTCATCAGGAACGTCACTAGAATCTTGCACGCCTATACTGACCCCTTTGAAACTTCTGCTTCTCACCTCTCAGGGTCACTGACACCCTCCTTTCTCCTTTGCTTTCCACCCGCCCCCCATAGGTGGGAAAGGGGGTTGGGAGGTGGGAGAAATGGGCGAAGGGGCATGAACTGTGGGGTGATGGATGGTACCTGGACTTGTCATGGTGGCCCCTCTGTAGTGTATACAGATGTTGAATTATAATGCTACATACCTGAAAGGTATATTAGAATTATATTTTTTTAAGAAAAAACTGGGAACCATGGAGAATTATTACAAAGAATTCTCTGAAAACAACTATCATCAAAAGCAATTAAAATGTAATGAAAGCTTAAAATTAATTAGTAATTAATTAAAAGAAAAGAACAATTGCATGGACCAGAAGCCTTGGGTTTGCACCTGGGCTGTGTTGTTTACACTACTGTGTGACCTTGGGCATCCTGTGAACTCTGAGTCTTTCTTTAGTTCTGAAATTGGGTCTAACACATGATCTATCCGTTTCACAGCATCTTCATGAGGATTAATACAGGCGAAAGTTGTTTGTAAATTGAAGTGCTAAGAAAGGGTAAAACTATAATATCAGGATTTGCTTAACAAAACACACTGACTAGATTGATGTTCGGTTTTTATTCCCTTTATTCCTCGTTTTTGGTAAAATACTTAAAATTTCCAATCACTACTGCCCTTTAACTTTTATGCCAATATACCGAGACTGCTACTACTACTACTGAAGTAGACTACTACTTCAGTAGTATCTGTGGGGACTTCCCTGGTGGCGCAGTGGTTAAGAATCCGCCTGCCAATGCAGGGGACACGGGTTTGAGCACTGGTCCGGGAAGATCCCACATGCCGCGGAGCAACTAAGCCCGTGCACCACAACTACTGAGCCTGCGCTCTAGAGCCCGTGAGCCACAGCTCCTGAAGCCTGCGCGCCTAGAGCCCGTGCTCCACAACAAGAGAAGCCACCGCAGTGAGAAGCCCACACACTGTGACGAAGAGTAGCCCCTGCTCGCCACAACTAGAGAAAAGCCCGTGTGTAGCAACGAAGACCCAACGCAGCCATAAATAAATAAATAAAAACAAATAAATTTATATTTAAAAAAATAGTATCTGTATTCTAAAGGAAACCCATACTTTGACAATAAGTTTATGGTCGTTGTAAGAAATATGTGCAGTCATTCTGTAAAATCATCAGTTTTAGAAGACCTACTGTTCCAATCCAAACCCCACAGAGATGAGAAAGCACTGCTGGTTGGAGAGGTTACAAACAAGGGCTCTTTCCTGGGAACGAAGGTGCAGAGCTGTTCAGAAGCATCAAATATGCAGCCAACCACAGTATGAAGTTTGGTGACCCTGGGTTTAAATCCTAGTGCTTGTTTGCCCTATAATCTCGGGCAAGTGATACTTTTCTGTCTCATTTTCTTCCTCAATTAGTTGTGAGTGATAATATCTACCTCAAAGGGCAGCTAGGAGGTGAATGACAGTAAGCAAAGCAGTCAGGACAGCATCTACCACAGACGTTATCAGCTCAATATAGGAAAGCTTTTCTTATTTATTGTTGACTCTATTCTGGTCTGTAAAGACGGCAGTACCTTGTAGATAACTTGGTAGCCTCTTTTTTTATGCCTGTGTCATAGGAAAGTTTCTAAGTCCCAGTATAATACTTCTGAACCTCAGTTATGATCTGACAGGAATAATAATTATGCTAATAAAAAAATGAAGAATTGTTGTTACTTGGATTGAGTAGCTATAATGTGGCAGTCCCATGCTTGGTCCTTTATGAAGTGATTTCTAATCATCCAGAGCAGAGTTCCTGGTCAAATGCCAGCACTCTGTGTACAGATACAGGAACTGAGGTCTGGGGGGATTAACAGTCAGCCATACTCTCCCTGTGCAACAGTGCATGGCCTGCAAGGCCCCTCCCAGGAGCCATCCCTGCCACAGACATCGTCCCTGCAGAATCTCTCTGGAACCAATGTGGTTACACCTTCCTTTGCAGACATGGGCTTTTCTGAAAATTAATATCCTTTCTTTATTGTCTCTTCCAGTGTTAAGAAAATATATAATGCCTTTGTTTTTAGATTATGATCCTTGTAATCTTTGGGGTTTATCTCTAATACTTCATTCTTAGAAGTTAAAGCAGGGTTTTTTGGTTTTGGTTTTCTTCACTATTTCTTCATTTTTGTTTTTAAGCTAAGACTTCCTTTTTATTTTTTTGGTCAAGCCTAACTCCATCAAAATCTGCTCAGTGTTTACTAGCGAAATTTTGAGTACTTGAAGGACTTGGGTTAAACAGCTTTGTTTTAGTGTATTGGATTTTAATCAAATCAAATCAAATCAATTTTAATCAAATTCATCAGTCTTTTTTTTTTGATATGTATGTTCTTTTTTCATATTACCGTGTTTAATAGTCTCCGGAGGATAAAGAAAGAAAATACCAATTCTTTTGAAATGCTTATTAATAGTTTTTTTTTTAAATTGTTCCCTCTTCTTTATTGAAGAATTGTAAACTGCAAGACCATCTTAAACCTTTGGGACTAAAGGTTCTTTTGTCACAGTTCTGGAACCTTTTGAAAAGGTTCTATCCATTGCTAAACTTGTTTAAGGAAAGGAGCTCTAAATACCTGACTTCCAACCTAAAATTTTTCCTTTTTTCATTGGTACACATAGTCACAAAAACTAAAATGTCATTTAACAGTAAAACTTCAGTTTTATATTACTATATTGGCTCGGTTTTTTTATGAGTTATTGTAGCTGAATTGCTACACAGTGTGTTCACAAAAGGTACTAAATCCCTTATTACCACTGCCACCACCCTTCCCCCACCTGATTTTAGGTGACTTTTATTGTATTAAAAAATAATACTCTGCATTCCTTTACTGCCAGGAAACAAAGATCATTTTTATTAAAGTTGCTTTTAGGATGACAGTGTCGGTCATCTCTTTGAAAATTCATTTTGGAAACTAAGTTTGTTCTTCCAGAACCCTTGAAAAGAAGCCTGAAAAATTGCAGGGGAAGATAATAATAATAGAGCAGATGTATTTGAGCAGTTATACTGTGAAACTTAATTTAACTTTCCCTCAAACTCCATTTCAAACTTGCTTTTGTGCATGAAAATATACTGTCTCGCTTTCCTTCCCTCATGTCTCAGATTTTCTTTTTCTTCAACATAATCCCCTCCAAAGGATTCTGTGTAGGAGACCAGAGCTCCAGTCTGATGCTCCGGGGCCCACAGGGCAGGTGCACAGGCCTTGCTCAGGGCCTTCTCTGCAGAAGGCCAGGCCAGGGGCCACTGGCCTGGGAAGGGTGCAAGGGGCTCTCACTGCCAAATTCTACCACCACTGCCCCCAAAACAACCAACACATCTGTAATATTTTGACTTCACCTTAATGATTAAAATGGAGAGCAAATGAAATAACTAAAATTGAGAGAAGATGGCTCTTGTAACCTGTGGCATGATTAGAGAAGGCAGAAAAAGGAGTTCCAAGTTTGCCTGGAAGGCACCTGTGGGGAGGTGGAGGGGAGCAGAGACCCAGGCTCTGCGTGTTTGCAGGCTGCTCTCCCTGCCCTCCCCCAGAGAGCAATCTACCTGGTTCTTATTCCTCACCTTGGGCATCACAGCGGGATGGGAGTCAGCAACCAGCCCTGGCTGTCATGCCCTGCACTGTCCTTCTGCCAGGAGCTGGGCAGTATGGAAACTGTGAGGAGAACCCTGCCACTCCTGGGATTCCTCTCCGGGAAACTCGGGCACTCTCGGGACAGGCCTGCTGGGCCCTGGCAGGCATCTGAGCCAGAGCCCGGCCATTACCCTCAGTGTTTGGTCCTATTGATGAAGAATCCTCGTGCCTCTCGGGAGTCTGATGGGAGACTTGTTGAGATTTGGGTGGGTCTTTGTTGGCACAGGTGGTCGTAGTGAATGGAGATTGCATTGGGAATCCAAAGACATGAGCTTTTTGTTTGCTGTCATTGCTTTATCTCTAATTTGGGGGGAAAGTTGATGGCTGTAGGCAGCACAGGACAGTCTTCAGGCGTCACCGGCAGTAGGAGCGTTTGGGCACTAGGTCCAGGCCAGATGTCCTCGGGGAAGCTGATGCCACAAGAGATTTTTTTTTTTCAGTAGATCTTTTTTGGAGTATAATTGCTTCACAATACCATGTTAGTTTCTGTTGTACACCAAAGTGAATCAGCCATATGCATACACAGTCCCCATATCCACTCCCTCTTCAGCCTCCCTCCCACCCTCCCTATCCCACCCCTCTCGGTCATCACAAAGCACCAAGCCGATCTCCCTGTGCTATGCTGCTGCTTCCCACTAGCTAGCTATTTTACATTCGGTAGTGTGTATATGTCGATGCTACTCTCACTTTGCCCCAGCTTCCCCCTCCACGCCCCTGTGTCCTCAAGTCCTCTGTAGACACTGACACTCCCCCTCTGTACCCTCTTTCACTCTGTACAAACCTCTGTCAGCATCTTGTCCCAGTTCTTTGTTGGAGGGACCTGTTTCTAACACCCCGAGAACGGGGACAGTGTGGACTTCATTCCTCTTTTTCTTCTTCCCTTGTGCCTGGCACAAGGCTTGATATGTGATAAATATCGTAGAAAATAAGGAAATATGAATAAAATAGTTTTCTTCTCACTTGTTGACGTCACAACTTGCCTGATCTTGTACCAGGGATTATAAAAATATCAGAGCTGGAAAGGACCTTAGTGGTCAGGGGATGATTTGGTGGCAGTGCTGGACCCAGTCACCTGGGCATGGGGATCCCAGTTCACTGTGCTCTCAGTGGCACCCCCTTCGGGACAGTGGCATTTGTATTCTGGCTCACCTGGCCTGCACTACTGCTACCTTTAGGGACTGAAAGATCCTGACTTGAGTATAATAATGAAGATATTTAGTATGGCTTTGATAGTATTTGATTTTTCTAGTTTTATTCAAATCCCTAGAGCTATTTAAGAAAAACAAGCTTTAAAAATAGTAGCAGACCTTGAGTTATAATTTTTATAGTCATGCATTTGTTATGAAATTGTGATGATTAAATTATGACAAACGTAACTGAAATGAAGTGTGCAAAGGAAAACGTCTTCACTTGTTAAAAGGAGGAGAAGTCACTCTTAAAGATGTTCCATCTTGGACTAATTTACTTGAAATTTGGTGCCTGTCATGAAGATTAATAACATGTGGCCTTTTACACAGCTTCTCGGCCCAAGTCTAATGTTCTAGTTGTCCTTTTATTATCCCAAACCTCCATAACTAAAGGATTTTTCCTTCCTGCCCTTTGTTCACAATATGGAGCTGTAATTGAGTTCATATTTCTCGCCCAGCCTTTCAGCTATAATTAATATTTTATTATATCAGATTTTGTCACTAACTAGCAGAGCAGCAGGGTGTGGGAGCACGTGCTCAGGCGTGCTTACACATACACACACACACACACGTGCACACACATGCAGAACAGAAGTAACTTAGGGATGCCAGGCGAGCTCCTGATGATGAATTATGGCCGAGAGAGCATCAGTTTTATTTGTGGTACCCTGAAAATATGCCACAGCAATAGACGGCCGATCCTATCTAGAAGAGAGCAGGACAAAGAGAAATTAAACGGATCAGTTTATGCTGTGCAGTGTGTTACCCAGGGTCCATTGTTTGTGGAAAACTAGTGATCAGACCTCATTTGTGAGTCAATGAGCAGGACAGGCTCTGTCAGCTGCTCTCAGCACCAGTGTTATGTGGATCCTAGTCATGATGACAAACACATTGAACTTATTGAACTGACCTTTCTTTTTCCTCATTTTAAACTGGTGACAATACTTTTAAAATGTAGTTCAGTTGTACCAGGTCATTGGGATCTTCAGGGTGTCATTTCAGTAAATGCTGACAGGTTTAGGGAAAGGATGTGACTGAAAAAGAACAGGAAGAAAATGCATTCTGCGTTATTGCATAAATAAACCTGAATTACACATTTATTTTACCTGCCTTGAATATAATTTATACTTTCATTTTCCCTCACCCCCCTGCAAAGAGTTAATCTTCAGGAAGATATTAATACTAGACTTCATTCTTTTTTTCTAGAGAGAGAATAGGTGGTTTTTACCAAAAATTGCAGATCAAGCTGAAAGTCACTAATAGTGCCATGAAATGAAAAATATTCTAAGTCCTTGAAATGATGAGAAATGACAACTTTAAAGGATTGGCAAAAGCAGCAATGAAACGGATCAGTACTTTTCTCCTCCTCACCCCCCACCATCCTGCTATCTGGTTGGATAATCCTTCAATATTTTATGCTGATAAGAAACAGAATAAGTGGGTAGGAAAATGGACTTATGACTAAGGGCTTAATCCGGAAATGAATTAGGACACACATCTTGAAGTCAGTTTCAAGTCTGCAGTAGGCTTCCCCTAACATCTTCAAAGTTAGAAAAGACCAAAACCATTTTGTCACATTTGAACTTTCAAGTTTAACAAACTACATGAAAGATGTTCAGATGTTCTTTTCTAGGTTATACTTCATGGGCTAGTCTATATAAATGCAGATTTCTTATTCTCCTTCTAAAAGCCTCAGAGTTTTGTTGTAGAAAAGCCTAGCATCAATTAAACTTTAAATTAAATTTCATTCTGTAAGAAAGTTCGGATACAGTGATGTCACATTTTTGGCAGATTCATCTTCACGATGGATTGTGCCCTCACATTGCAAATGCCTTAGGAAAGTTTTATGTGATTTTAAATTCCAGAACAGTGGTGGAGGAAGGCTAGGAATGGTGAGACTTTGATAAACAAAGAGGCCATCAGTAACACATTAAAAGGATTTTAATTCAGCTCACTAAGCTAGAAACCTCTGTTTGGTTTTCCATCTGTGAGAATTTGCTCTTTTCAATCATCCTTTTAGGAAAAACATTCAAACAGTGAGATTTTCAAACGTACTTTTGAGATGACACTTGTGGTTGGAAAGATCTTGTGAAAATCATCAGTGGGATGATGTTATTTGTACAAATGAAAAACGCATCAGTCACCAAGTTCTGTCCAGGTACCGCTGACCTGGATGCCAGTAGTGTGTTTATTTCCATCCAGGAGGCAGCAGTGTGTGGCCACTGGGCAGCAGAACGGATTCAGCCATTTTTCATTAGCACTTGGACTTTGATAAAGGGGAATAGAAAAGAGTTGCTTGACCTTTCGGTGCTTAAATTATTAAAGAGCAAATAGATTTGAGGTCTGGATGCTTGCAAATCTAATTTGTCTTGTGGAGCAAGGATGAAAAGACATTTTGGGTTTGAAATTGCTCTAGTCAACTTAGTTCTTCCTTTAATATATCTGAAGATGAGTAGATGGTAGCTATTTAAAAAGTAATACGTCTGGAGTAGAGTGCATGGCATAACGTACCAACTGGCTGAAATGGAGGCCCACTAAATAATCATTTAATTCTTGAATTTTCATCTGATCCTCATCAACTTGCTACTTGGAAAAATTAATTTTTTTCAGCCGTATTCACTTAGATGGCATTAAAATTACAAAACAATTGTCTTTCTCTAGGGGGTGTCAAATATCATATTGTTCAAGTTAAATCAGGCCAGTGCCTGGCACATACTAGGGGCTCAGAAAGTATGCGTTGACTTAATAAATGAGGAAAGCTGGGGAAAGATGGATGGAAAGTGAGGATGGAGATGAGGGGAGAGAGGAAGCAGAGTTGCAGCTTCCGATTCTCTCCATTTCTCCTTATTTGCAGGTTGTACAGGATAAACTTGCAATCTAACCTGCATTATCTTATTGGAAAACCTTTTTCTTGGTAATTCCCTTCTCTCTTACCTCTTGGGTATTCAGGAAATGAATACAAAAGAAACTTAGTATTAAGTTTTAGTAAAGTGAAGCATTATTAGTGAATATCAGTATATTTCCTCCCTCCTACTACATATAAGCTATATAAAGTAAAAATTACTTCTGGATTACGTTACGCTTTCAAAAATCTGTACTTCGTGGCCCACTTCATTCTGTCTCATGAGATACAGCCGTGACTAACTGTGTTGTCGGGTGGTCGGGAGGCCACATCTACTGTTTAATTAACTATGCCCCAGATAGAATGGGCACCTCACCTCTGAACCTCAGTTTTCTCACAAGTAAAACCAGAAAACAAAACCTACATGTGCAAGGCTCCTGGCCTAGCACTTCCTGTATGGAATAACTTCTGCAAATTTTTTTCTTCGCATAAATCTTCATATTTCTACTTTGTCTAGTATACTAGGCTTTCCAGAAGTTGTTTTTAAAGTGGAATTTTGAAAATCATGTCCTATAGCAAGTAAATTGGAAAAGCTTGCTGATAGAAGAAAGCCAGTGTTAAAAATTACTTAATGGAGAATCTCTTTGCAAAGCAATTAATTATTCTTTGATTTATCCATCTTGTGAGAGTAGTTCTTGTATGCTGAATAAAAATTCTGAATTAAAAAAAAATATAAAATGTACCCTGGAGACCCATCTAATTCTCTCATTTCATAGGAAAAAAATAAGAACCAAAGATGTTAATTTAAAACCCCAGTTTTAGCAGAATTAGGAGTAGAGTCTAGGGGGATGCACACGCCAGTGTCTGCTACCCTGACAGAAGGCGTTGCAGGAAAACAGTCACACTTTCTTAATGATGTTTGCACTTCTCTAACGGAAGCCTTGAGTGTTACACATTGTCCCTCTGTTACATTCTGTTGGTTGCATGCAATCTTCAAGGTTAGCCAACGCCATACTTGGTGGGAGAAATGCCAAAGAACTTGCAGATATAGTGGAATCGCCACATCTGACTGTAGATGTAAGAGGTCAGGGAGAAGCGGGAGTGAAATCAAAGCCCCCTCTGTCTCTGCCTGTGTTCCTTGTTCCCCCCACCCCCAAAGGAAGGTCCTTCCTAAATTCTTCCTTCCATGTTGGATACACCCTGCAGTGAGAACTCGGCAAGATTTGGTGGAGCATCTTACGGGACCAATAGAAAGTCTTGATGTTAGGAAGTAAGAGTCATATTTCTCTTCTTTTCTTTAAGTTTACATCCCTGCTCAGAAGTCCCTTTATCATTATTTACACTGTAAGCCCGCTGGACTCCCTGCCTACTGAGCAGTCATTCTGATGTTGTACAACCGTCAGTTTTTCTTTGGACAGAATTACAAACTGAACGGCAGCTGCGTTGCATGACTGAAATAGAATGTGCTAAGTGGTTGTACTTCCAGAAACAGGAGATTCACTGGGTGCAGATTCAGAGTTCACACGGACAGGGGCACAGGGAGGGACCTCTCCGGGCCGACCCCAGCTCTTGGCCTTGGTAGGCACCTCCCTTCTATTCTGTTTCCCCGGCTTTAATGAGTGGCTGTGCTGAGCAGCCCCAGGGTTACAGCGTTGCTCGGGGAGTCAGGGTGCTTTTCTGACAAAGTAAGAAAAAGATATATCTCCTTGTCAGAAGAACTTGCAATCTAGTCTGGATTCAGTTTTTGAAAGCTGTTGTCGAGGTTTGTTTTTTCTCAGTATTAGAAACTTTTCTTTTCCCCAGCCAAACTGCACAACAGTTCATCATTCTAGTAAATGTATGTAGCTCAATAAAGAAGTCCATCCCTTCAAAGTTTCTCCTCTTCTCCTAAGGTTAATTCGAAACTCACAGGTATTGGAGGGGGGGGTGGGGAGGGAAAGGTGAGTAGGGACCAGGAGATCCACTCCTTGGTGGGGACATCTGTCTCACAGGCATCTTCTGAGGATACTCATCCCCATCTTATCTTTATATAGAATTCAAGTAGCCCTGTTCATGGTTTACTCTTAGAAACCACTTGTAACCCCAGGGTGTTGGCTTTTGAAATTCCAGTGCCTTTTCTCTGCTTTTCTGATGTCCTCACTTTCCACTGACCGAATATGGTGAAAACAAAGGAATAGAAGAAAATATGGGAAGTTACACCTGGGTTAACCCGAATCATCACACATTGTATCTTGTGACTTGATAAAACTTCACACACGATCATACAGATGTCACCGAAGAAAATATTACGTTGCCTTTTTTAATAAACTTACGGTTAATATTGATTGGTTCATTGACTAGGTAAACTGAGTTCATTTTCTACAAATTCATCTTCAGTTACATGTAAGAAGAATGTTACCTTGGTGTCCTGCTCACATAAACAGCAGAGATTGTTATATAAAAATGTTTTAACTATGGTAAATTTTCTTTCCCTCCAGAAGTTGTCTTATTTGGGGGTAAGAGAGTTCTGTGCAAAGGCATTAAGCACTTTCCCTCTCTGTCATGGAGCAAGTGTTGAATCCGTGTCCATTAGGCACTAAGCACTTATTATTGGCTCTATCCAGTGTGTTCTTTATTTGGGGTCTCCTGTGGGTCTCCACAGTTGAAGACCATGGGAATCAACTCTGTTATCCGAAACTATCACTGATAATACTCTCTTTTTTCTAGTGTCTACCAAATAGTTGTCGAGGAAGAGCGTCCTCGAAGAGCTAAAAAAACAACAGAAATCTTAAAATGCTACCCGGTGCCCATCCACTTCCAGAATGCTTCTCTCCTGAACTCCGAGTACTACTTCGCTGCTGAATTCCCAGCCAACAGCCTCCAATCGGCTCAGCCTTTTACTATTGGTGATAATAAGACATACAATGGATACTGGAACACCCCTCTCCTTCCCCATAAAAGCTACAGAATTTATTTCCAAGCTGCTAGCAGAGCCAACGGGGTAAGTTTTATAAATGGCTGTTTACTTAGGCCATTCAGTGTTATCAGTGCGAACACAGTCAGATCACATAAGGTAGCAGTAAGAAGGAAAGTCATGCTTTTGTGTGCTTTTACTTGGAATAAATGTGTTTTATTTGCTCTTTTTAAAATTATTTTCACCTGGAGAAATTCATGGGAAGAAATGCATATATTCATATTTGTTTGGGTAGGAAGAAGATATTGTCAACATGATGGTTTTTATTTTCAGTTTTTACTTGTTACCAAAAGTTGGCTAGTAATTCTGCTTAGCCTACTATTTCACAGGGAAATAGTACAGCTCTAACACGTACATTCCGCTCATTTACAATTTTGTGAGATTCACAGCATCTGTCTTTTCAGCATATTCTGTACCATTTCTTTGGTTCCACAAGAGTTTATGCTTCCTATAGCTGGGACTAAATTAGTTATCTTTCTTTTTTTTCTAAGAGAAAACAGCTTTGGAAAGATGAGATAGAAACAAAATAAAAACTATCAAGTTGTTTTTGAATTTTTTTCCCTTTCCTGTTCAGACCAACCCAGAGCTCTGATGAGATAGGAAAGTCTCCTTAGAAGGAAGGGTGAATTTTCCAGATATGACAGTGGTTTCCTCCTTCACAGCATGGGTCTCGGTACCATCACTGCCTTTGGCCAGTGAGAAGCGGGGGAAATCAGGGGCACAGGTTTTGCCCACGAGTGTCTGCACAGGGAGCCAGTGAGGGTCCGGAGGAGGAAGCCAGGGGGGCCACCTGGCAGAGGCGTTCTGTGTGTAACTCCAGGCTCGCCATCTGCTCCCAGGGTGTCCACCAGCACCACCGCCAGCACTGGAGCCGGAAAATGTATCAGAGCGCAGTCCAAGTGCTAATCTCTGTGTGGTTAATGCCACACTTGGAACAATGAGAACCTCCCTTATCCGTATTTAAAGAGAACTGCAGAGATTTTATTTGTTTCACATAAAACATGAATAGTGATTTTTTTCCCCCTCTTTATTTAACACAGGAAACCAAAATAGACTGTGTCCAAGTGGCCACAAAAGGTAGGTTGAAATTGTGTGAAGCTCTGCTGTCTTCTGTCCTTTACGAGTTTAGATGGCGTTTCAGAACTTCTTGAAATGTTCATGTCATTGAAATCAGTGTGTGCTCCTAGGTGTGTGCTAGGATTGTAGGCCAGTTAAATTTGACTGTGTTTCACACAGGTATTTCTTTTAAATGAGAAGTCACATTGCTGTGTTTCAAAGCAGTTTTCAATGGTTATCTTTTTAAAACCTCTATTAAAATAGAATTATTCCTATTAAAATAGAATCTTTTTATATGATCTCGTTTCTACTGTGGCATAAACCACAGCACCCTACATAGTAATACTGGGTCTAACGATGTTCAGATGCATAATAGTAAAATACCTGCTGCTGCTTTAAAGCAATTATCTGGTTATAATAGGTCTGTAGAGTCTGCGTGGGCTTTTCTCACTGGGGATGTGTGTCTCTGTGAACCCAGGAACCAGGTGATGTTATTGTGGACCTTGTGTTTCCCAGGCCTGGTTACAATCCTGAGAAAATGTGATGGAGGTTGAAAGGTAGATTAGGATGAACCAGCATAAGCTCACCACACAGGGCCTCCTAAAGAAGAGTGCAGGTGTGTGTGCGTGTGTGCGTGCGTGTGTGTGCACGCGTGTGCATGTGTGTGTGCGCGTACTGTAACATCATCTCGTCAACCTCGCAGTGCGCTTTTACCGTCCCATGTGGAAGTATTTGAGAAGATGCCGCGAGAAACATCCGATGCTGCAGGAAAACGAGGCAGTGTACATTAACACTTGCAGTTAAACGCACTCTTTCAGATCGGTAGAGGAACCATGAGGACAGGGAGGAAGTGCTGGGAGATTGAATTTGGGAAGGACGGCAAGAAGGCAGAAGGCACCAGGTTTCGTCAGCTCATAGGGGGTCACTTGACAAGTTCTGTTGGATGAACGTATCTTGTTTTTGCTGTTTAACGCTCAGGCAGCTTAGTTTGAATATATCATGGGTGCCCATCAGCATTTTCAAAATTCTCATTGAATTCGTATTTCTTGAAGAAACATGACCTTTTTATTCCATTAACTTGGCAAACACTTCTTGGTTTCATGTTACGTGCCAGGCCTTGTGGGAGGTACTCACCTTATTTGTATTTTGTTTGTCCTCATGGGCTCATAGCTCTATTTCCAAGAATCTCCTTATATTGATTTTAAAACACTCAATTCTTTATATCATATTGTACCTGATTAAGAGCCTTTATTCTAGGGATAAATTAATTTAAAAATGAGATTACAGATATTGATGTGTTTTCTAAACTGTAATTCACTGTTGACTATTAATTATCACAGTATTATAAGGCCTTTGAATGAGGTATCGACGTTCTCAGGCCTCCGATCAAGGCCCATGCTCGGATTGCTTTATTGAATTCTGCTGACCCTTGAGGTCTCAACAGAAAACCCAGTTCCAGAGTGCCTGATTCATAATGCCTTGCGTTTCACATCACAGCTGAAAGTTAAAATTACTTTCATATGTATGTTCTCATTTATTTCTTCTAAGTTACTGTGAGAAGGGAGACATGTATTGCTATTTTTATTTTTGAGACAAAGAAAATGCATTATTTGGGGAGATGAATTGACTTGCCAAGGTCACTCAGCTAATAATCTGTGTGTCAAGGCTTGATCCCAAGCATTTGGCCTCCTACACCAGTGTTTCCCTGTATCTCATGGCTTTTCACCCAGCAGAACCTCTGGCCAGTCGTAGTTCTGCAGCATATAAGTATCTGTCCTCCTTTTTATTAGAACTGAGTCACCACCCAGTTGACTCTGGAAACAACAGAATATCTGCCATCCTGTTCATGTGCAGAGTTAAATAATTATATAAACAACACTAGTAAATATGGAAATGTGATGTTTGCTGTTTTCACAATAGATTGAATTAGATGGTGATTTGGATCGTTTTCTTGTATCATCAGCTAGATTTAATCAATATTGTAATTTGTTTTTCAATTCACCAAAGGATGATTAGGCAATCAGATGACCCGATTGACTAAATATTTCTCTGCTCATATTTTCTGAGTCATTTGCAAACATTTACACAGCATATTTTCTGAGTCATTTGCAAACATTTACACAGCAACAAACTCTATCCAACCAAATAACCTTTTCGGGGGGAAGAGGGAAACAAATTTTAATTTTCATTGCCTCACTTTGTCATTCCTATTCATAAAATCACAGCACAGGAGGGAACCTCAGGAGATAGTCTCCTGCTGGGTGAAAACTACACTGTTTGGTACCATTTTATTTCATGAATTTCTATACGTACAGGTTCAGCAACCTTCCTTTACAGCACTGTATAATGTTTCATCACCTTTATAATCAGATAATTTTTTGCTTATTCATACTAAAATTGATTTTGCAATGAAGGAAGCCATTCCATCTTGATGACTTCATCAAAACAGAGAAATTGGCAGGTCTGACAGTGTTACTGGTACCATATCATAAAGATGTTTGAAATTTAAAAGAGTTCAAGCATCTTGACTGTTTTTGCCACTTAGCGCTGACAATATAGTGGCTTAATTGAATTTTCAGATACTAAACCACTTTCCTGAGCAGCATTTTGAATTTACAAAGATTTCAGTGTTCTCATGAAACAATTGTTGACAAGTATCTTTATAGAGAAAGTATGGAGGTGGATTTTTTTCCGCAAGGAACTAATTTGTAATTTCAAACACGGATATGTCTCTTAAAGATATATTTCATGCTAGTTATAAATTTAATGTAGTGATTATTTTAATCATATTCCAAGGGTACATTTTGATTCTAATCATCTCAAATATAAAGCCTCATAAAAAATTGGACACCAGAAAATACCTAAGGTGCGTCATTACATATCTCCATATGTTGGGGAATTGCCTGTATTTTTATGTATCCTCCTTTAATTTATATACCTAGATTCATCATAAGTATATGTGGTTAGCTATAGGCAAACTCACCCCAGACTATTCTATCTCTTGAGTTAAAAAGACACCATACAGGACTTCCCTGGTGGCGCGGTAGTTAAGAATCCGCCTGCCAATGCACGGGACACAGGTTCGAGCCCTGGTCTGGGAAGATCCCACATGCCACGGAGCAACTAAGCCCGTGTGCCACAGCTACTGAGCCTGCACTCTAGGGCCCGTGAGCCACAACTACTGAGCCTGCAAGCCACAACTACCAAAGCCCGTGTGCCTAGAGCCCGTGCTCTGCAATAAGAGAAGCCACTGCAATGAGAAGCCCATGCACTGCAACAAATAGCAGCCCCCACTCGCCGCAACTAGAGAAAGCCCGCATGCAGCAATGAAAACCCAATGCAGCCAAAAATAAAATAAATAAATTTATAAAAAGTAACTAAATAAAGTAAATTGTAAAAATAAAAAAAGAAAGACAGCATACGATGACAATATACTTGATGTCTTGGGGTTACCCTCCCAACAGGATTCTTTTTAATCTTTATGGTGGCGTACATAGAATGGCTTTTAGCTATTTTTAGATTCTCCTAATTTTTATTTTGATTTTTAATCACATTCACATTTTTATAGTTGAATTCTGTTTAACACCACTTGATCCAGCTATGTCTTAGCAATGCTTGTATATGTTTTCCTTAACTTTCACATACCTTATGGCTGCCTATGGTAACTAGTAGCGTGGAAACTCTTTTCTGCTAGTTTTGGAAGAATTTGTTAGTGATCAATTGTAAAGAATTTGTTGATGATCAATTCTAAACTGACAGGAAACTTTTACTTTCACTTAAAAGTAAAAATCTGTCTTGTCAGTAAATTAGATTTCTTGTATTAAATGAGGTATAGTCATTCTAATTGATATAATAATTAGTTTAAACTGTATACTTTGCATTAATCTCCCATAAAATAACTTTTTCCATGACATGATGCCAGCTATGTTTCTCCTTGACAATATAGCCATTTGGGAGCTTTCTTGTTATACATTTATTTAAAAAAAAAATTTGAGGACACGCATAGATCAAAAGTGAGGGGATGGAAAAAGATATTTCATGCAAGTGGAAATGACAATAAACCAGGGGTCACAATACTCATATCAGACAAAACAGGCTCTAAAACAAAGGACATAAAGAAAGATAAAGAAGGACACTACATAATGATAAAAGGATCAGTACAAGAAGAGGATATTACACTTGTCAACATACATGTACCCAGTATAGCAGCACCAAAATACATAAAACAAATACTAACAGACATAAATGGAGAAATTGGTGGGGATACATAATAGTAGGAGACTTTAACACCCCACTCACATCAATGGACAGATCTTCTGGACAGAAAATCAGTAAGGCAGCAGAGATCCTAAATGATACAATAGAACAGTTAGAGCTAATTGATATTTTCAGGACATTTCATCCAAAAAAACCCAGAATACACATTCTTTTCAAGTGCACATGGAACATTCTCTAGGATTGACCACATACAAGGGCACAAAACAAGCCTCAACAAATTTAAGAGGATAAAAAATATTTAAGTGCCTATTATGTTAGGCATAGTGTAATCTTTAAAACTTCCAGACATAGATACATAAAAATATCACTTTTTAAATTTTGAGGATTTTGAGTTCATAAAAGTTTTGAGGTTTTTGTTTGTTTCTTTGTTTTTAGTGTATGGGGGGGGATGTCATATGTATTAACTTATTCCTCTCCTTGCTATGATTTGACTAACAGCAGTATAGCTAGAAATCAAGACAAAAACTGCATGAAAACCACATGCTAAATTATTTTCAAAAGTATTATAGTAGTCAGATATAAACCTTAAAGAAAAAGAAAACAAAACCATTATTCTAATGTCATATTTTAAGGTGAATTTTCTGTGCAAAAATGCTCCACTGTTTTTAAGTGTAGTCTTTTATTTAACTTACATTTGTATGGCAATGTGCTTTGCTGGGAGACCTTCAGGAAACTTTGAAGGATTTCTATTGTTCTGATACAATTTCTAACTATATTCAGAAATGTGAATGTTTCTTTTTTTAATCACTAGGCTCTTTGAGAAGTTTCTCTACACTGTTTTTCTGTTCATTGTTTTGTTCAAAGAAACGCCATCCTTTCTAGGCCACAGTGGTACAAAATGAAAGTACACTGATAAAAAGAACTGAAAAGAATGTCGAGATGTAAAGCTAATTAAGATTCCTTTTAATTACTCATATTCAACACACAAGCAAACAAATTATATAGTAAGGCTGCTCATATATGCTAATCTGCCATCATTTAGCTATGGGTTTAGAAATAGAAACGTAAATATGATACGCGTTTGTCGCTCTGCATTTTGTAGAGAAAATATTTCCTTTTCTCGACCTGAAAGTCTCCATAATGTATATCATGAGTGCATTAAGGCCCCCGAGAAGTTCCCAAGGAAAGGAAACCTGCTTAACTTTGTTCAGCCCTAGAGTTTCTAAATTTATTTGATCCAAACTCATTTTTCAAGGAGCCCTAGAGTCATATAAAACCCAGTTTGGTAAATACTGGGTCTTCAAATTCCAGAAGATACCACCACCTGTAACTGAAACGGCAGGTTAGGAGCCGATACACCAGGTGTGATGTTTACTCTCCCGTGCGCACCTTTGTACCTAAAAGAGACCCTAAGCTTATCAGCACCAGACGCCATCTTTAAAGCCTAGGAATTCAGCGATATTCTCTTTCATAATGCATTCTTTTGATATTTTAAGACATAGTGCAGCAGGTTGTTCTGTAAAGGGCAGATGATAAATATCTTAGGCTTCCGACCCACACTGTCTCCATCAGAGCCCCTCAGCCCTGCCTTTGCTGTGGAAGGGCCGCCGTCATCATGGGTGAACAATGAACGTGACTCTGCCAATAAAACTTTATTTGCAAAAGCAGGCAGTGGGCCAGCTGACCCCTACTTTACAGTAATTTGTAACAAAATCAAGTTTTTTCCTTGTAACCGAGAATAATTGTCACAAAGGAACACTTTACAAGGCAGAACACAGAGATCAGATAGAAATCCTTCCCGATCCCTGTTGTGGACTTTTCCATTTGAGTTTTGAGCCTCAGTTTGTAACTTGTCTTCTTTTTGAGTTGTGAATACAGGGCTGCCTGACATAGCTCTTTTCAAATATCTTTTTGTTCATATTGTTTACCAATTTCAGTATGGGATAGATGTTCTATTTTTATAGAAACAATGTAACGTTTCTCAGATGTAGAGTAGGTCAAATTTTCCTGTAAGTAATGGAAAACTGCACAGGAATGTTGGTTGAGCAAGAGTATCTATGACCAAGCAAGTGTTCTGTGCGTAAACTTGGAATTGGTACCAACTTTGTCACGAGTCTTAGAAATAACATTTTACTGTTTACAGTTTATTATGCAATTTTGCATACTGTGTCATACCAAGAAAATTATCTTTGTGATATCTTGGGAGTTCTCCATTCTCTGTCCAAACTGTTAGTTTATTCATCTCACTGAGCAAAACTAAAAAGTTTTCATTAGTAACACATGAAAGAGGATGATACCACTTTTAAACCCAGTTGCCTCTGTTGTCTGGTTACAAGGAGCAACACTGTTTGAACAGTGCAAAGGGATATTTCAAACTATTATGTACCAGCAGTTTTGAGTTTATAATTGTCTGCAGATGGTAGATGATCTATTTTCCTTACTTGTTGCCACATTTCTGATAGCACCCAGGCTGTTCCATGTAAATTAGGCATCTTTCATGTAAGCCTGTCCTTAATTTTCCAATATTTTTTCTTTGCATCATTTTCCAGCTGTATCATGTTAGAAGTGACATTTTAATTTTCTCTCTTTTTTTTTTCAATATCTGTGTGTCATGAATGTTAACCATTTAAACTCAACTGCTGAGCTGTTCAGGCAAACCAAGAAGCCGGCCTGGTCTGCTTCAAGAATCTTAATCATTTCTCTGGTCACATGTTAACCATGACAACTATAGCAAAGGCAATGATTAGTCTTTTTTTTTTAACTGATGTTTTGAGATGCATTTTTTTTTTCATTCCCTGAATGTGACAAAATAAAATTCCTAAATGGAAATTCTCTACAGGAAATTTAGTTATCAGAGAAATTTCTCTACATAAAAATGTTTTTAGTGAAGGAAGATAATATTCTTCACAAAGGTGATTTTAGCAAGAAGAGAAAATATTGTGACTTAAGCAGAAGAATTTTAAATAACCTATTACATGTTGAAAACTTCAAGTTTGGCTCATCAGAATTAGCAATGAATCTTTCTACCCCCTTCTCAGGAGCAGTTGAAAACACCATTCCATCTAGATCCTTGTTTTTTGCTTTTTTTTCCCCCCTTTAGTCAATCTGTCCACAGTCTCAGCCCAAGCTCGCAACTGTGTCATGGTTAGAAATCCAACTGCCTGATGAAAGCCTGTTTAAGGGAAACAAACTCAGAAAATTCAATGGCTCGCTGTGGTTGTTTTCCTTTTTCCTTCTCTTTTTGTTGTTGCTGGAAGAAAGTTGAGATGATGTGATATGCGGATGGAGATTCTCCTTGCTAGCCTAGCTTCAGTCTGGCTTTTTCTTCCCTCATGCATGCTGACCTGGGAATCTTCCTTTGCCATAGCTGCGATAATCGTGACTCAGCTTACGACACCTCACATTCGCATCGCCCCTGCTGCAGGCGACGACCAGCTGACAGGTCAGACCTTCAAGTATAGATGAGTCATCTTGCCCATTTCCTGCTCATTTTTCTCGGCTTCGTTTCCCCTCTACATCTCCTCCTTCGCTTTAAGGCTTGTTGACGATGTCTCCGACTCTCGGTACAGACCTGTGCCCGCGTTAAATTAAGTGGTGTGCTCGGCCTCTTCTGTGTGCACATGTATACCCCTGCATTCAGCACAGCCCCGCTGCATGATCCCATTGTCTGTGTGTCTGTCGGTATGTTCCTTTCTAGCCTAATGTTATACAGAATGAAATTTGCTGGATTTGCAATGGCAATGCCATCAAAGAGGATTTCAATCAAAACACGTAAAGATGTTTTCCCAGTTATCCAAATTAATCCAGAAAGGCGTCGAGATCTGAACGTGAGGGGTTTATTTTCACCTTGTAGGGTCTAGTTTGCACACCCATTTAGCAATCCACAGGCTCGTCTGCCAGTGTTGTTAAGTGAAGCCACCCAAAGATGTTTGGGGTGCCGCTGTTCAAACAGCTTTTCAAGTTCCTACAACTGGAGCAGAGCTGACTGCATTCCTTATAGATCCTTGTTTCAAAGCACACTGTTTATAGCAAGCAGAGACACATCTGCAAGTCAAATGCACCGAATAATTTAGGGAAGTTTTAAAAAAATTGAATGGCTTTGAGTCGTGGGATTGAACTGTGTGCCTCTTTATACCAAGAGAAGTTAGCTTGTCCATTTGAACTGCATCTAAAGGTATATGGACAAACGTATAAACTTATATAGGAAAAGAATCCAGTACATTACTGCATATCAAAGGTGAGTGGTTAGAGAATGCCAGAAGACCAGCTTTGGTCCTGCAAGAGAAGCAAGCCATCGTCAAGGTTTCTAACACAGTCACAGGAGCAGGACTCAAGTTCTGCTTTCAGAGGCATCTCCAATATGGTAGTTTGTTGCATGAGTTATAGGCGTGAGGAAGCCAAGTAAGAAACATGCAACTGCATTCCATAGAATTTCCACTCCTGCAACTGTTTTGTGTGTATGAGATTAAGGCATATACCCTAACATTTAAGAAAAAAAAGTAAAGCTTAACTCATAGTAAGAATTCATGAATGTTTAAGTTGTTCCGTGAACTTATTATTTTGGAATATAAAGCAGCTGAGACTCAGGAAAATTATAGACTGCTTTTTCTAAGGTAAAGAACTGTAGGATAATTTTACTTCTTTCTCTGCTGGAATTCCATACATATTTTCAGCCCTCTGTTTCAGGGCCTAAAAGCTATAAACTTATTACTAACAGTTCTGCCTTTGCTTTCAAGTTTCTTTTAAGCATATTTCTTTTACTGGTTGAAGTTCAGTTGTTGCAGACACTCTCTTATCCTGAACTTCTGATGTGTTCCTCCCAACAGTTGAAGTACTTAAGGGATCGTGTCTTTCTTACATAAGTCCTCTCCTCTAAAACCTTTACGTCTCAGGCCTGGCCCATGTGCTCTGCGTAGGGTTCTGTGTCCACCTTGAAGGTAATCTGGGATCTTCAGCAAGTCTGACCCCTGCCCCATTACGTCTGAGCTGGTACCAGTCTTGTCAGCAAACATTAAAAATAGGTTGGCCTCACTCTCATAAAATGAGTACTTGTAGGGAATATAGTTAAATAGCCCCTTTTGAGACTTTCCCCATAACCCACTGCTTTCAAATTCAGCACGTGGTTTACTAGGAATAAAGTAAGAGAAACTTCTGAATATAGTGTTCTCTCTAAAACTCCCATGATTAAGAAGACACTTCATAAATCAGCCTCCTTCCCAAAGCTTTCAGATCTATCGTACCTTGTTATTTTGTAACTAGTCTGCAGAGGACGCATACATAGCTGAAGTATGTGGCAGCTGTCTTTTAAGGGCTGCAGGTGATCACCACCATTTACTTTGGTTTATTAGGGATGAAAATGATGGAGTGTTAGAATAAGCCTGAAAAGCCAGTACAAAACTACTCTTGTCCTTTTTTTCAGTATTTCCTGCTGCTGTTAGTGATGGTTACTCTTACCCAGATAAATTCAAGCTCAAGTAATATTTCTTTTGTATTTTCTGTTTGCATCAGCCATCCACTTGGATAGCAATAACACTGTCTTTTTTAAATAGATTTATTCCTGAGTTGTACTGCAAGCGCGAGTCTTCATTCATTCAATCGCCGATTGACATTTAGCAACCTTATGATTGAGCACCTTCTGTGTGCCAGGTCAAGGGCTACTAACTCTTATAAATATGTTTACTTTGTGTGGTTGCCCAGACTCTTGGCATCAGACATATTTGCATGAGTGATACCAAAACCTAAACGCACACATGCTCTTACGAATGGAACATGACCACCATGCTCGTCATTTCGTAGTTGAGAAGAGACAACAGCTTTGTAACAATGGGGGGAAAGGACGTGTATTTCAAAATC
Source organism: Neophocaena asiaeorientalis asiaeorientalis (assembly GCF_003031525.2). Taxonomy (NCBI): domain Eukaryota; kingdom Metazoa; phylum Chordata; class Mammalia; order Artiodactyla; family Phocoenidae; genus Neophocaena; species Neophocaena asiaeorientalis. Next base: position 2,475,227 of record NW_020175053.1, read on the forward strand.
TTTCTCTTCCTGTCGAGTTGCTTAGAAAATGGTCAGTGGGACAGTTCTGAACATTTTACATCTGTGACCCATTGTTTATTAGATCAACACAGGCCCTTCTGGAAACCAACAGGAAGTCACGAGGGATGCATTCTGAATGCCTGGCAATTTTCTGGTCCGTTTCGTTTTAATTGTGCTGACATCTTGCCCCTACAAATGCTATTGGAAGCTGTACTTAGAGGAAACTTTGATAAGAGAGTGAGTTCTCTGCAGCCTAGATCCTGTTGTCCCAGAATGTAATCCGTGCTGGTTCGGTTCACCTCGGTGTAGATGGGACCCTCCTCCCTTCTGTAACAGAGAACGCAAGCACCCGGTGACTGACTCCCAGCACCTGGAAGGTGTCAGACACAGCAAAAGTGCCCATAAATGTTGGCTAATTTAATTCACTGAATGAATGAATCTCAGATGCAGGATGCTGGTATGTTTGATAAGCAGGCCTGTCATCACACTGGGGCTGTTTCTTAAACGTTTTTGTCCTCAGTCAACAGTAGGAATACATCACCACCCAACATACACACATACACATACACAGATGTTTAACTGAAGCAAAAGATTTAGAAACTGTCCTACCAATGCTGCTCTGTGTGAATAAGCTGCATTCCGACCTGTTCTATTCTGTTGTATCTTATTCTATTTCATTTTTTTAAATTTAGTTGCTACCTACTAAATCAATTTCATTTCCCACTAATGGGTTGTAACGCACAGTTTTAAAAAGCAATTTACTAAACCACCATAGTTAGGGGATTATGAAAGGGAACAGAATATATAATTGAATTAATGGTCCAGTCTTACCCCAAAACTCCTACTCTAAAGAGAGCACACAGAAAATTCTAGAAACTGGAAATGCATCTTTCTACTTCATTCCCTCAGTTTCGTTATTAATTGTCTATAATATAGAACTGCTTTGGGAGGAAAATTAAAAGCTGCGCATGCTAGAAATTTCTCTTTAAGATTTTTTTACTTCACTTTATAAATACCTCTAGGCTGTTTATTTTATATTGATATTTCTATTTATGATTTAAAACCCCAGCCAGCTCTGAGATGCTGTGGAGAATGGTTTTCTTCAACAAGTACTTTTTATCATCTGTTTTGGTTAAGACATACATCTAAAATGATAAGATCTGTATTGTAGAGTATTTATAAACAAGGTGACTTCTGGGATTCAGGTACAAATCAGATACATCACAGCATGTAGAATTACTTGCTAGATATAATTAGTACTAAAAAAATAGAGAACTAGCCAACACTTATTCCCACATAAAGTTTGAAGTTTTGGAAAAGATATGTGTAGGAGATGTGTGTGTGGATAAAGATAAACACAGCCCGACATAAGCTAAAGTGGTGAAAACAGATTTTTTCAGTAACTGCTGACCTGTAAGGGTCGAGCTGCACTCCAGTGTGATTTGCTGAGAGGTGACTGGGCCTTTACAGGAAGGATGAGGGAGTGGGAAAGGGGTGATAGGGGATCAGTAGGGTCAGGGAATTGAAACATTGGTCTATGTAACACCATCTGGTTTGCTGACTGGTGCTTATGGAATAAGTCAAGTCCTCCTGTCCACAGAGGCTGGGAGCCAGGGCCCTGTCCTCAGGTGTCGCTGGGACCAGCATCCGTTCTCTGGGCAGCCTTGAGTTTCTCAGGGGGTCTGGGGTCGCCTAGGGATGCAGCCTTGAGCTGTTAGAAACTATGTTCGTCTTTGTTCAGGTCTCTGTGGGCCCAGGTGGGGGCCTGGTGGAGAGGAGGACCCAGAGGAGCCTGACTGGGGTTTGGCCCCAGAGAGAATCCTGTCCCTTCTCCCTCCTTCCCGTGTGAACAGCAGGGACTCATTGGACTGGTGGCATCTGGGAAAGGAAGTGAGGACGTTTGACCAGCTTCTTCTGGGCATCGTCCTCAGGACACAAATGTTCCGTTGTGTCAAAGGGGCTCAGAAGAGCCCACCTAGAGTTTGGTCACAGCAAGCATCTTTGTCAGTATACTGGCAAAGCTCTCAGGAAATAAACCCCAAGGAATTTCTTTCGCCCCAACGTGGCTCTTAAAGCAAACAGACTTTTTTTTTTTTTTTTTTAATGTAACATATAACACATGGAAGTTAGTGAGCTAGGTCTCCACTGAGGAAGGAAGCGGCTCCATTGTTTACGGACAACCTTCTGTTTGAGACACCCCACTGCATTCCTTCACTGACTCCTGAGGAAACCCCACAGCCTGCTTTCTCGGCGCCTGTTCCCGTCCTTCCGAGTATCGCTGGAGAAACTGCAGAAACAGGCAGACATTCTCGAGGTCTGCACCTTGGCCACAGTGATGTCCCCTGCCTGAGCGGTGACAGAGGCTACGTCCACCCAGCCGGCCACTGCAGGGCTTGTTCTGCCTGAGAAGGTCTCCTCGTCCCTCAGATTATCCAGCCAGGACCCTGAATTTGGGGTGTTTTCTCTCTTTGACTCTTGAATCCATCTAGAAGTTACCACTGAGATGGCCTGAAGTGTTTCCAGGGCAGAGGTCCAGCTTCTTCCCAGAGAAACAACCAGTTAGGCTGGTCTCATCATTAAATAACCAACTACTTTCCCACAGGAATGAAAGGCCATGATGTCATGTATTCAGATCTCACATGTAGATTGCGCGAAGGGCCTCTTTGTCTCTTCCTACAGTGTTATCATCACCTTTTGATGACGCTGGCTTTTAAGACATTTTCTGATGAAACTAGAATTCTCTCCTTTTCTCTGTCAGAAATCCCCCAGCCCTCATCCTTCTCCGTCTACTTACCAGCCCTCCCAGCAGCCCAGAAGCCCTGGAATGACCGGCTTCCCTCCCCTCCCTGACCCCCTCCTCCCTCTGCCTCCGTCCACACCAGTCCCCGCTGTTGTCCTTCAGACACACCAGCCAAGCTCCCACCTTCAGGCTCTCGCTCCAGCTTCCCCTGCTTGGGAACATGTCTCCCCAGATCCCCGCTTGCCTGACCCCCTCACCCCTTACAGCCTTTGCTCAAACCCCACCTTCTCAGGGAGGTCTGCCTTGAGCACTTGGCCTTCCTAAGGGTGCAACCCCCCGATGCCTCTCTCCCTGTGTCTCCCTGACACAGTCTGTCCCCTCCCACTACCACGTCCTTGTTCTTCACAGCACTTATCACCTCTGTGCCTATTTGTTCTGTTTCTACCGTCTTTGTCCCCCTCCTGGAACAGAAGCTCCCTGAGGGCAGGAATCTGTCTGCCGAGCTCTGGTAAATCCTAGACATCAAGAAGGTCCAGTGCCCACAAGGTAGCCAGGTCCCAAAAGTGCCACTGAGATTCCCTTTGGAATCTGATTAAATGTATGCATCGTCATCACTGTGGGAAATACGATAGATTCCTCCATTTATTCAGATCTTGTCGTACGACTTTCAATACAATTCTGGAGGGTTTTTTTAATATATAAGTCATTTTTGTCTAGTCTCCCCCCAAAAGATATTCCAAGTTCAGCCACATCTCACCTTACCACGGTCACCACCCCCCAGGCATTTGACGGGTCCCCGACTCACTTCCACGACTCCCTACTCATTCATTGTCCAGGTCGCAGATGACCTGGCGTGTGAAATCGAAGCCTGGCCCCGTCACTCCTCTTCAGAATCCGCCGAAGCGCTTCCCGTGGCATGCAGAATAAAATTCCGAGCTTGGCATCAACAGTGCAGGGGCTGCACCCTCCAGCCCGGCCTCACAGATCCTCATCTCACATCCCTCACTCTCAGCGCCCACCTTCCTTCTGTTTCTCCAGATCACCAAGCTGATCCTGCGCCAGCTGTTTGCACTTGCTCTGTCCCCCGCCTTCCCATCACCAGCTGCTCCTCAGCACCAAGGTTCAGCACAAGTGTCACCTCCTCGGGAGACCTCCCTAGACCGTGGTCCCCGAAGTCCATGGCCCGGTGGCCCCCTGGCCACCGGCCAGCCCATCACTCTGCCTCTCTTGGAAGTTCCCTGATGACTCTGTATCTCCCTCCTAGGATGTGATGGGAGCAGGGCTTTGTCTGTCTCTCCTGTTCTACCAGAGGGTGTTCAAAATTATTTACTGAGTGACTGCACAGTTGATGCTTTTCCTTGTTAAATTTATTCCTAGGTATTTTATAGCTTTCCTCACTATGATAGGTAGATTTTGAACAAATTTTGAATGAAGGTGAGAATCTTTTGACGTTGGTTTATTTTGCCTACTTTTGACTGATTTTATGTTAATTGCCAAATATGTCTCTTCTTTATAGTATATATTTCTAATTCAGTTGACCTTTCCATTGCAAATAAAATAGACTCATGGTTTTGCAACCCGTTTACAAAAGCACAGTTTTAATCAGCCGTTTCTTTTGGCCAGAGCCATAGGAAAGTTTCCTTTTCACTGAATTGTTTGGAGAGAGGCCCACCCACTCACAGCAACGATATCTGTTTTACTCCCAGTCCCAGTCTGCGTCTGTCCACTTCTCCACCTCTGCCTGTCAGACCCAGCCAGTGGGTCCTTGGTGCTGTTTGTGAGCAGTAATCTGGGGCAGGGTAAATGCAGAGAGGCAGAGTTTGTCCTTCTGTGGACCCAAGGTTCTCTGTAAGATGAAGACATAACTGAAAGCAGGTCTTAGCCACATTGTGTAACTCCAAGGACTGGCTACAGCATGAAGGTGGTAGGATTATTCACTGACCTGTAGCTCAGTCAGTGGCAGGAACAGCATGTGCAAAGGCCCCAGGCTGGGAAGTAGCTTGAGCAAGAATGAAGGATTGGAAAACGGCCACCGTGGCTGGAAGGATGCGTGAGCACTCAGGTTGTACAGGTGAAAGGAGGTCGACCGTGACCCTGTAAATTACAGTACGGACTTTGATCAAGAACAGTAGGAAGCACTGAGGTGTTTGCAAGAGGGGCAGACAGGTTCACGTCTGCACTAGACACCCCAGATGCACTGGAAACATTGGAGGAGAGGTGAAAAAGGCCAAGAGACTGAAATAAAACCCTAAGAAATGGAAGATCATCCACCAGCCTGGAGGAAAAGAACAGGGTGAGTGGATACAAATAGAAGAGCTAAATTCCAGGGAGTTGATACAGTCTGAGCCCCTGCCCTGGGTTATTGATCATCTACAATCAGCATGAAAGAACACATGATAGGAAACTAAAGGGACAGGTTCCAACACATCTTAGCAACACGTTGAGTACCTTAGAGGTGGGATGGTTTCATTCAGCCTATTGCCCGAGATCACCACTGCATTTATTTTGAGCGCTATTCACCAGGGTATGCGTATGAATCAAAACTGGCAAAGAACATAAAGGATAATAAAACTCAGCAATCCTGCTTGAATATATGCTCACTGAGATAAAGTCCCACCACCTTTAGCTGCTGACAGTTATATTTTGCCCTTTCAAGAATTCAGTCGTCCATCGACAGATGAATGGATAAAGAAGATGCAGCACATATATACAATGGAATATTACTCAGCCATAAAAAGAAACAAAATTGAGTTATTTGTAGTGAGGCGGATGGACCTAGAGTCTGTCATCCAGAATGAAGTAAGTCGGAAAGAAAAACAAATACCATATGCTAACACATATATATGGAATCTAAAAAGAAAAAAAATTGGTTCTGAAGAACCTAGGGGCAGGACAGGAATAAAGATGCAGACGTAGAGAATGGACTTGAGGACACAGGGAGGGGGAAGGGTAAGCTGGGACGAAGTGAGAGAGTGGCATGGATTTATAAATTCTACCAAATGTAAAATAGATAGCTAGTGGGAAGCAGCCACATAGCACAGGGAGATCAGCTGGGTGCTTTATGATCACCTAGAGGGGTGGGATAGGGAGGGTGGGAGGGAGACACAAGAGGGAGGAGATATGGGGATATACGCATATGTATAGGTGATTCACTTTGTTATACAGCAGAAACTAACACACCATTGTAAAACAATTATACTCCAATACAGATGTTTAAAAAAAAAAGAATTCAGTCATTAGGCTCATAAAGTGTTGTACTGGAGATAGTTGCTTGTGTCTGCTATGAAATGTGTGTGGAAATAGGTGGAGGTTTTTTAAATTAATTAATTATATTTATTCTGGCTGCGCTGGCTCTTAGTTGCAGCGTGCGGGACCTTTTAGTTGTAGCATTCAGACTCTTCGTTGCTGTGTGGAAATAGTTTTATCTACTACTCCAGGGGCCGTATTGTATGTCTCTTTATACTTTCCACAACCTGCCACTCAGAGCTGGGCACGTGAAAGGTACTCAGAGACCAGCTCTCATTTTCCGATGGAATGAATTCACTTCTAAAAGGTAAAATGGTCTTAAAGGTGCGAACTAATTTCCACACCACTTTTTTAAAATAACATCCCCCCGAGAGGGGCTCCTGACTGTCACGCCGTCAGGACTGGGTCTCCAGGAGGTACAGAGTGTCACGTGACCAAGTGTCCCATGGGCCTCCGATGGCCAGCCTCCTGTCCGGCACTTCCAGGAAGGGCATACAGTTCAGTTCTGATTAAAATAAGTCGCAGCATTTCAGTCCCTGAAGCCCTTAGCTGTTGTGGCTGTGCTCTGCGCTGCTCCACGAGCATCTACTGTCCGTACTTTAGGAGGCAAGCTTCCCTCGTTCATCCTTCACATTGAAGACCCTCTCATCTCCTTGGAGAGCTTGATGGGTGATGAGCTCTGCGTTAAGAGATGAGGATTCAAGGAAGTGTAACTTCTGTCTACCATCTTTGTTAGGACCAACATAAAACAGTTCGATAAATAACCCACTTCAACAAATTTACCAGTTTCTTGAACTCTTTGTAATACGATAAGTGCATAATGAAATAAGTTAACTTATAATCAGTCGGGCTCTAAACGTACTATCCTATTATTCCCCAGTCATGGAGCCATAGAGCTTCGATTGGACCTTTTGAGAGCATTCTGGGTGAAAATTAAGCAAAGAAAATGCCTCCTTTAGGCTTCCTTATCAATTAAAATGCCAAACTCTTTATTGAAGCCGATAATCAATATATTGGAAATAGTGGCTGAGTAAGACCTACCATTTTCCAACTAGTTAGGTGTCCTGGCTTTTTTCAAATGCAGTATCCTATCAGTACAGAGGATTAGCAATTCACATGCCCCGTCTTGGGCCTTTCTTAGTAAAGAGGGAACAGGGTATCGGTGCTGTACATTTCAGAGGCCAACATGGGCAGTTAACGTGAGGAGAATTTGGTTGGAATTTCAGCATCTCTTATAAGGGCTGCTTGAGGATTCTAAAATTTCCTTTTCATCGAGAAGAATATAAAGTGAGGGGAAGTTTTTATTCTTCCTGCAACAGCAGCTGAGTGCCTTTTAATGGGCTGTAGTGTCACTGGTAATTTATTGCCCTTTTTTGTTCTTTTATGTGTTGTATTTGTCATTTTGCTGTGGTAGTTTCATCTATAAAATGGTATAGTTATAAGACAATGGTGAGAGGATACAGGCCTGCCAGGGAAGATTCTGTTCCTTTCTCCTTGTCATTTTTGGAAGGAAACACTGAGTCAAATGTCAAGCATTTAGTTTCAGAAGTAATATATTTTAAAAGATATATATTACCCTGAAATAGTGTTGTTTTCCATTTTTACTACACAAACTTTAGAATTTCTGTGTAAAAGATTTTCAGTGTAAGAGAGCAATTTAATTTTTCAGTATCCTTTTGTGTTTTCTCTTTCTATCAGCAGTGTGATAAAGGAAGATAAAACAACGTGTTTAACTGTCTTTTATTTGCTTAAGGCATAGAGCTTCCTGGCTTGAAAAGCATAAATTGAGATTTTATATTTTAGGAAATCTACCTTATAATTTTGTTATTAATCTAGTGCATTGTGCATATCCAAGAGGAATGCTGAAGGTAAAGTTTTGAGCTTAAAATAAACTAAAATTTGGGTAAAATGTGCAAAATACTGGGAAAAAGAATGCCTGCAGTTTTAAAATATAGAGATTTTGCACAAAAGATTTTATGTCACTGAGTTAAATTATTCTTGCCTTTTCTGTAAGGAATATATAGTATCAATTTTATAGTGAAATTATATTAATTCATACTTGATATCAGTTAACATGGAAAAGGCCTGGATATTTTTTTAAATATTTATTAAAGCTGAGTGACAATACCTGTTTTACTAGGTGTTTCTTTTTACCTCAATGGCTAGCATGGAACTAGACAACATTGTAGCCATTCACTGACTATTGTTGATAGATACCAATTGTGATACTTTGGTTTTCAGCATTTTACTTGCTTTAGAAAAACGTGACTACCATTTAGAACATAAGGCATCAACATGAATTCCAACAGCTTAATGTCTAAGAAACCAGTGAATTCCACTGAGAATTTGTAGGCAAAGGGCCATGTCTTACTGCTGTGCATTTTTGGTTGACTTTGAACTACTTTCCCCTATAAATAAGTATTTTTAGAATACTGTAAAATGCTTAGTATTTGTGAGAGGTTGTTGTTTTGTTTTGTTTTATAAATTTATTTATTTTTGGCTGCGTTGGGTCTTCATTGCTGCGCACGGGCTTTCTGTAGTTGTGGCGAGTAGGGACTACTCTTTGTTGCGGTGCACGGGCTTCTCATTGCAGTGGCTTCTATTGTTGCGGAGGCTCTAGGCACGCGGGCTTTGGTAGTTGTGGCTTTCAGGCTCAGTAGTTGTGGCTCATGGGCTCTAGAGTTCAGGCTCAAGTAGCTGTGGCACACAGGCTTAGTGACTCCGTGGCATGTGGGATCTTCCCGGATCAGGGCTTGAACCTGTGTCCCCTGCATTGGCAGGCGGATTCTTAACCACTGCGCCACCAGGGGAGTCCCTGTGAGAGGTTTTTAAAGTGTTTATGGGTGTGAGCCAGTGTACTGAGTCAGAATGGAAAAGAAGTCAGGACTTCCTCCAGCATCTTAACAGGGCAAGATGTTGAGGAAGCAAATCAAGAAAACTTCAAGGATAGATGTAGCATAGACAAAACTCTTTTCTGGAGAAAGAATTCTTATTTTAAATACTCTACTGACCTTATATGAGAATCAAGGGAAAGGTCCAGGACCAAAACAGAAAGTTGAAAAAGTACAGTCCTTTCAACCCAGATGCCTCATCTTATTTGCCCTTTTGACAATATCAGTGTCAAAACTTGTTCATCAGTGTCTCCAGAGGGCTGACGGGGAGGCCCAAAGTCTTTAAAAAGATTGACTTCTGAAGTTCTAGCATATTCAAATCCCCCCCCACAGGCACACGCAGGCACATATGTACTGCTTGTAGAGTTGTCATTGTTTTCATGTGAGAGAATCTTGGGTTTGGCTTTGAATGTCTGATTCGTTCTCAGGCCACGGTTTTTCTAGCTTAGGAACCATATATTCTTAATCAAATAACCTGTCTCTCTCTCTCTGGAAAGGTTGCCCCAAGGGGAAGGGGGAAAGAGGGGTCGCTCTCCTTTGTGGAACTGTAGCCCTTGTCTAGCTGCCTTCCCATCTCATATGCTTATCAGACTGGAATCCAGGGCTTCCAGAAGGGAGTATCACTTTCCTTGGTGGTGAATCATTTAAAACATTATTTGCGTTAAAAATCAGTATATCACAGAGCAAAAGGCAACATTTACATGCTCCATTCAAAAAAATAGAGCTACGGGGGCTTCCCTGGTGGCGCAGTGGTTGAGAGTCCGCCTGCCGAGGCAGGGGA
>NW_020175053.1:2484928-2603483 GCF_003031525.2 Neophocaena asiaeorientalis asiaeorientalis
TAGAGCTACGGACTTCAAAGAAATTTGAAGCCAGTGGTGGGCCACTCAGGATAAAGTCCAGATTCAAGCTTCTGCCTGTCTTCTCCCGCCTGCCTTACAGGGACAAACGATGGGAAAGTGCTAAGAGTCGCAGCTACCCTTGATCAGCTCAGAGGGAACAGTGAAAGCCCTCCAGTTTAGACTCCGGATCATCTTCAAAGCCACACTCCCTAGGGCCATTTTCAAACATGTCAGACAGGAATCTGGGCGTGGATTTAACAGGGCAGTTCTCAGGGAACCTCTGGGTCCCAGCGTACAATTCAGAAAGTATTTGCTTTAGATAAAAGGTAGTGAGCTTAGGTCCAGACTTCTTGGGCAAATCTCTTAAACTCCAGAACTCAGCTTCCATATCTGTAAAACGTGAGAATCTATTTCTTAACTTCACAGGGGGAGGTAGGAGAATTAATACAGTAACACGTGTAAAGGACTCTCACGAAGCTGGCTGCCGTCAAGGCAGAGGAGTTGGCAGTTGCTGGTAACTTCTTTTGTGGCTTTGTTGCTTGTTGTTGTCCTGATAGAGGATTGTTTATGGCTGTTAGGGCTTTCAAGCAAACAACGTAATCAATGCAGGCCACCGCCCCTCCCAAGCTTGAATGTTGACCCCGCCCTTCCTAGAGGTTCAAACATGAACTTCCCAGAAAATGAATGGATTTCTTGGTGCTAGGTAGGGTGTTATCTACACGAACAGCACGTGGCTGCTGGGGTCTCCAGGAGCACTGGAGCGTGAGAGCAATGTGATTGTTTTATTATATGTCAGGACCTGTGATGAATCTCCCACAGATGATCTTTCCCACTTACCTGCCTTTGGGATATAAACAGCATCAGCAGGACCCAGCCTGTTCTCTTGCCACTGGCAACAATGGTGATGCTGCTACTGATGGAAAAAAAAAAAAAAAATCACTGCATTTTCAAAGATAGCTGCTTTATTTGAAGCAGTAATAACCCAAAGCAGTGCCTAACCTAGTGTGCACTTCCCTGTAGCCCAGCGCATGGAATAAAACGCCAGGCTTTCTTTTGTGGTCCTGGCCATTTGGGGGTTCGTTCATTCCTTCCTCACTGTCGTTGGTTTAGATGTGGACACCTCTCTTTGTGTTTGTCCCTCAATTACACCGGTTCTCAAGGTAGCACGAGACGATGTGCTTTAATAGAACTCTGTTGAGAGGGATGATAGATTATCTCATTGAGGACCTTTTTCAGACACTGGATATGAAGTTGGAAAAATATAGTGGTTTGTAAGGGAAGGAGAAGCAACGTAAGTTTTCTTCAACATGTTGTTTTCATTCAGAAGAGTGAATAACTATCTCTGAGAAACAGTCTTTGAAAATCAGCCTGGCACCTGCCCGGGAATTAATAAATGGCATGTGTTCGGCACATCTATGAGAATCTCTGATGAGTTTTCCCATCTCCTCCAGTAAATATCCAAGCAATACATCACTCTAGCCATGTAATTGATGTTCAGTTTAATCTGTATAATGTACTTATTGGTATTGCTAATGATGCAGTTATTAATTATGGTTTATTATTAATTACAACAGTTTACTCAAGTTAGAGTTCTTGGTCAAAACACATTATCAGCATACCAGTTTTCTTCTGGGATTTTTGCCTAGGTGCTGTCCTTGCAGTCGTTTAATTTTGTTCTTTTTTACTCAAGATTATATCTAACTTCACAGTAAACGTGACAAAAAAAAAAACATCGTGGGGTATTACCAATTTGGTGGGTACTTCGTGTATGTCTTGGAATAATCTCTTTAGACATTGGCATATATTTATATATAAATACGCGTGTACACACACACCCCCCACACCAGAGTGATTTACATGTGTCTTTTAGCCAGTTTAAAGGCTTAATAAAGGGAATTTTCAGATTTCTACCTTATTTCTTCTCTGAGTAACAAGGAAGTTAGAAAATGCTTCTAAAGTAAGGTCATAGGAATGATACAACCATTTTATTAAATAAAATTACTCATAATAATTGTAATCATATTAGCATTATCTTACAAGTTTCTCCATTTTTTTTTTTTTTTGCTTTCTAAAAAGTCCCAGACCATTGTAATTATTCTCCAGCAGAAATTTTGACTCGTTTAAAGACTTCTAAAACAAATTCGACATATGATCATGAAGAATGGTCTACAGCTACCTAATCATTACAAGTATTGAGTTCATAACACTTTATTCTTGACAGATACTCATTTCCTGTCTCTCTGATATGTACCCAGTTAACTTTCTCATCATTGATGGATATATATCTCACTGTTTTGGTGCTGGAAATATCATATTTTGCCACTAGTATTTATTTCCATGCTCTTTCTTCCTAGTAATCCCATTTTATCATTGATGAAAGTTTGGTCAGTAAATTTACTGGCAAAGACTTTTGTCTGTCATCAGCATACTGAGGAAAGCCTTCTGTGCCCTGGCTAATCTCCGGCATGGTCCCTGGAGCCAAGGCTCAGATGGTCCTTCTTCCTCAGCATGTTGTTCTTGATGGCCATGGAAGGTCATCAGAAGGCAGCCGCAGACCCCACTCGTCTTAGTAACCCCCCGCTAAATGCCAGGGATCGGTGGAGGAAAGACCACAAAATCGGACTTGTCTTTACACTTCTACTTTTTCCTCTTTTTTCTTTCCTTTTATACCCATCACCCTATGTCTGAGAACTTTAACGCAAATGGAAAAAGAATAGGTCGGCTGTGAAGAGAGTACAGATGAGAAAGACAGAAAAATTAAAGTGAGACTTATTGGGAGAGAGCTTTGATTCAGCGTGAACTGCGGGCACATAATAAGATGCTGGGCCGGGTCACGTGAGGGCCGAAAAGTAAAACCAGCTTTGTCCCAAGGAACGCATATTAGCATGTAATATAAAGGACTTACCAAAATAACTGAACTCAAGGTTGAAAATAGTCAAGAGGGGTAAAAAGAAGGTGCTATAGCAGTTCAGTAGGAGAGAGAATACTTCCTTCAAAGGCATAGGAACAGTGCTGGGCTAGGTGGCCTTTGAAGGACGGGTAGGATTGAACCTATGAAATGTGAGTAGGGATGGGTCCATGGAGAAGGAGTGGCAGGACCAAAGGGGAGATGTTGCATGTGGGGGGCTGGGAGAGACTGAGCATCTCCGTTTGGTTGGAACCCAGGTAGATGCAGGAAGGTAGAGAGAGAAGAGGCATGAAGTTAAGAAAGGGGCTGGGAGCTGGTTCATAGGAGGCCTGGCTGCCTTTTGTAATAAGCATTAGGAGGCTTTTGGGTTTTTTGTTTTGCTTTTTAAATGAAAGAATGGCATGATTAGGGCTCTTCTTTAGGAAGATCAGTATGGCTGGAGTGTCTAAACGGCTGGCTGGGATGTCTCCTTAGGAGTCAAGAGCAAAATCCAGAAGAGAAATGAACCAGGTCCATGGCAGTGGGAAAGGAGATGAAGAAAGTATAGCGTTTTTTGAATTTTTAGACTGGGTAGGGAGGTAAACTGACCTAATGTCAGGTGACTGTTCTTCAACCTGAAGGTAGAGTAAATAAATCTCCTTTGTAATATATTTCTTTTTTATGTGCTGAGGGTCAAAATTTCCTTTCTGGACAACAAAATTCATTTCCTTGCTCGGAATTTTATTAAGTACATGCTACATTCTAGGCACCCCAAGGATACAGAGAGGAAAAAGGGGCAGCTTTTCTCTGCAGGAACATGGACTCCTGCCTTTGTTTAAGCCTATACATTCAAAAACATTCTACTCACGTACACAGATGGCACATGGTCAACGTTCTCTTTTAAAACTCCCCCTCTGGGGCTTCCCTGGTGGCGCAGTGGTTAAAAGTCCACCTGCCAATGCAGGGGACACGGATTCAAGCCCTGGTCCGGGAGGATCCCACATGCCGCGGAGCAGCTAAGCCCCTGCGTGTACCACAACTACTGAGCCCGCGAGCCACAACTACTGAAGCCCACGTGCCTAGAGCCCGTGCTCTGCAACAAGAGAAGCACTGCAATGAGAAGCCGTGCACCGCAACAAAGAGTAGCCCCCGCTCGATGCAATCAGAGAAAAACCCACGCGCAGCAACGAAGGCCCAATGCAGCCAAAAATAAAAATAAATAAATTTACTTAAAAAAAGAAAAAAAAAACTTCTGTGTTTTAAGACTTTCATTCAGGAAAGACTTATCAGGTGACCAGTAGGTTACAGACATCAGGTTAACGCTTACGAGTCACAAGTGGGTGAGAAATAGTACTTCCTCTTGGGAAGCTCCAGACCAGCCGTGGCACCTGCTGGTCCATCCTTGGTTAGATAAGTGCCCTTTGCCTTTTATCACAGTCCTTCTTTTCTACCCTGCCGATCATGTGTGTTTCTTTTCTTTGATTCCCTTTCAGCCTTGACCAGCACACTGTATGCTGGAAGGGTCGCAGGCATGTTACTCCTCTGGTCGGGTTCAGAACCACAGTGATCCGGCCTCTCTTGTCTGGACTTAGGCCTGGGGCGTCCTTACCCCTCATCTATTTGTCTTATTTTCCTTGCAGGATTTTAACTTCCTTATGGCTTTGTTCTGCACTTTGATTTATCTCCACCTTTTGTTAGGCTCTCCTCTTTACAACTAGTCATGATGTTTTAAACTGGAGTCTTGTCCTCCAGAATGTCAGCCGTAACCACCCGAGTGATTACTGTGTTCCTGGGGGAAGTGGAGATGCAGTGAATCCCGTGGGCTTCAGGGTCACACCGGGATCCCGAGTGTAGCGCCCACCCCCCCATCCCCACTCTCATGTCCCTTCTCACTGGCTTGAGACAAGCCCCTCTTCCTGACTGCTTCTGCTGCCTCGGTTTCCCCATTTGTAAAAAGGCATTAATTATACCTCATGGTGTGATGTTAAATAAAGGTTACGGAAGATACCTGGCACACAAAGTAGGTCTTCACGAAGATCAGCCTTCTTCCTTTCCATCTAATTTAGTAGCACCTGGGCAGTTGATCAGCGTACTTTAAATTCCTTTACAATTAAGAACACTTTCCAATCCCTACTAACTCTGGGTATTCATATAACCAGGGTTTGATTCCACCAGGTTTGCCTTTTCATTGTGTCAAAGGATCTTTTAAAATAGTGCAATGAAGGACGTTGGCTAAATGATAAAGTAAGATATTAATATATTAGGAGGTATTTTATAAACAACCACCCAATTAAGTATTTTTCCCATTTTGCCATAGTCTGTGAAAAGCTTCCTCAAAGATATTTAGGACCAATGGTTCTCTGGTTGGATTTTTCCTCATGTCGTGTAGAGCATTACCTAGGGCGGAACATACAGATTCCTGGGTCCAACCTCAGACCTTCCATCCGGAGTCCCTGGGGAACCCAGCCATCTGCATATTCAAAAGCTCTTGGAATGATTCTTGAAGTCTCTGTAATGAGAGAACTTCTGTTCTAAAATATATTGAACAGAATGATACAACTAATGTAAGCCTTATTTCTCTTTTTTGCGGTACACAGGCCTCTCACTATTGTGGCCTCTCCCATTGCGGAGCACAGGCTCCGGACGCACAGGCTCAGCAGCCATGGCTCACGGGCCCAGCCGCTCCGCGGCATGTGGGATCTTCCCGGACCGGGGCACGAACCCGCGTCCCCTGCGTCGGCAGGCGGACTCTCAACCACTGCACCACCAGGGAAGCCCAAGCCTTCTTTCTTAAATAACTACATTGTTTGAGGAAAATTATATGCTTAGTAAATGAGAGTCAGGGGATGATGTGACCCCACTTTCTGCTGAGACCCCAGGAATCCTCAGTACGTCTCTAAGGGTCCCTTTTTGTGTGTGTGGCTCATTGGCCTGTAAAAAGACATGTCACACCTCTGCAGGCAGTTTGCTATACCCTGTACACTTTTTGAACCTCAGAAATACGGATTTTTCTAGCAAGCACATAGAATTTATTAGGTACACTTACTTTTTGATAAGAGAGTGAATGACCAATTTCAAGCAGCAGAAAAAGCTGCAAGGGTCTTTTGCAAACAGTTACTGCTTTGTGCAGGATGCTGTGTGATCCTTTCTCCCACATAAATGATTTTTGAGAGCTAAACATAAGCATGACCCAAGACACAAAGTATGGAAAAAATGTCAGGGACAGTTGGTTTTTATTTTAACGCCTTCAAAGTTTAGTTTTAAACAAACTGTTGGAAATGTCCACTCTTAACTGATAACATCCTCAAAATCACCCACTCACACTTCCTTTATTGATTATTCAGTTCATATGAAAGGTGAACACAGTTGATGCCTTCTTATTGACAAGCTGTTCACTCATTTTATTACTTGACAGTGATTTGAGAAATGCAGATGGAAAAAATAAAGCCATTTCATCAGACCAGTAACGGCACTAATAATTCTCTGGAAACTTCCAGAAAGTAAGTTATAAGGGTTTGATCATCTTACCCACAGGCTGTAGGCCCCATCAATAAATGAGAGCAGTAACTGTCATGAAATTAGAATAAAAGTTAAAAAGTAGATTAATTTTTTAGAGATGGTATATATCAAACAATCTAGCATCTCAGTTTTATATGAAAAATTATGTTTCTGATTATTAGTTGTACGTCATACATGCCCTGCATGCCCTACGGTGGAAATGAGGTACAAAGGAAGAATGGTAAATTCAAAAGCATAATCAGGTTACCAATAATACATAAAGTGTGAACGGAGATTATTCCAGGGGTACTGACTGACTGTGCATTCCCAGAAGGAGAAACGATGATGTACAATTTAAATGAAAAATCTTGGAGATGTTTCGTGATTGTATGTAATGTTAAGGTACAGCTGGAAAAAGCAGACATAGATAGCGAGGAATTCTAATTTTTCTGAGCAGCAAGACATGAAAGAACTGACAATAATCTTTAAAACCAGGGTGTTGCTGTTTTTAAGAAAAAGAAAAGACCTCTGCAAAAGGTGAAAAATAACTATGAAAATTATTTGAAATAGATTTTCTATTCCATAAAGTCATAAAAATGCTAGTCCAGAGTGGCTGAGGCTTCCCCGATGGATACTTTAGAATATCTCTGGGGACCAGTGCTCTTTGAAACACACTCGGAGAAACAGTATTCTTACATGTTTCCACAGCTTCCATTTTGTTTTTTCTCATAAGGTTTCTCAACCTCCTGTTTCTCCTTTCAGCAGCTTCCCATGGTTGCTGTCCCCCGACTCTTTTCTCTCTTTCCCCTCTCAAATACCAGAAGTGGAATTTTGGTATTTGATTTTGCATGTTGTGAGAATGAAGTATTTTGTTGTCTGAATTCAGTGCAAGCGTTGAACCCAAACACCAGATCCGCCATCAGGAAGCGGGCCAGGTATTTCCATGAGTGCCACCGACATCCGCCCAGTGCCTGGCGCTCTTAGACCGGAGGGCACCATGTGCGGCCAGTGGGGTGCCCTCCGTGAGCTCCTGCATCCTTGCAGTTCCCATCACCCACTTGGACCAGACATTGGAGGCCCCTGGCCTGGGTGAGGCAGTAGCCTTCATTGCTCTCCAAAGGGAACGTCCTTCTTTCCTCCAGTTGGGTTTTGAAGCTCACCCGTGGCACCTCTCGTGGCCTCTTGCAGCGGGCACGGAAGGCTGAGGTGTCACTCGTCTTGCTCATCTCGAGTCCCGTGCAGAGCCTCTTTACAGGACCTGGAGCATAAAAGGAGCTGTTTATTTGAAAACTGTGAAAACCAATATCGGCCGCATCACAGGGATGGGCATAGGATGGCTCAGGCAAGGGGTCCATCCTGTGTCCATCCCAGGGATGTCACTATCGGTGTCCATCCCATCTGCTCACTGGGATGGAACTCGGAGAAGAGCCCCTCTCTGCCTTTTCTCCTCCTTCCCCCCTTCCTCATCTAGTTGTGAGCAGGGAGGAGGGGCCCCAGCTCTGTGTTCCTGGATAAACCTGCAACCCCACCGAACCCGCACATGTCCGTCACCATCTGCCTTGAGATCATCCGGATTCATCTCATGAGGCCCTTTTTCTCAAGGAGCCTGGGTGTCCACCTCCCCCTTCTTCCCCTAGACCTTCGCCCCCTTATCTCTCTGTACGACTCTCTCCAGGTCCATCCCTTCCGGCCCCTTCAAGGTCACTGCTCCAGCAGCCATCTCCTTTCCCTCCTGCGTCATCAACTTTTCCCTCTCTCGGGGACCATGCGCATCACCATTCAGAATGCCCTAATTTCTCGCGTCTTAAGGAAGAGAGCTTCCCTGGATCCCACACTCCTCCCTGGCTCCGTGGCGATGCTCCCTCTCTGCCTGTATCACACTGACTTCCTCCCTCTCCTCACCGATTTCCCTCCTCCCCGCTCCCTCAATCTGCCATTCCTTTTCGTCTCCATTACTGGTCCCTCCTCGTGACGCACCCTCTCTCTTCACCTCCCAGGTGCCCTCCTGAGTCTCATGGCTTTAAAGACCATCGTTTTGCTGGCAGCGCCCCAAATGTTCACCCCAAGTCTAGACCTCTCCCCTTTATGCCCCACAGCCTACTTGCGATCCCTTTGGGTGTCTAGTATCTCAAAACTAACTTGTCCAAAACCAAATTCCTGATTTCCCCACCTACCCTTCCACACCTGCCCCTCCAAGTCCTCTGCATCCCAGGACATGGTAACCCCATCTTTCCAGTCACTCCTCCCAGAAACCTGGATGTTGTATCAACACACCCTCCATCCAGTTCATGGACAAATACTGATGGCTGGACCGTCAAAATAGATCTCAAGTATGACCGTGTCTCACAACCTCCACTGCCATCTTATTCCAGACCATCCTAATCTCTTGTGTGGATTATCGCAATAGCCTCGTAACTGACATACCCGTTTTCACTGTTGACCCCCGACGGTCTGTTCTAAACACTGCCACCAGTGACCCTGGTGATCCTACGTGGTCCTGTTGAAAGCTAAGCCAGATCACATCCCTCCTCCACTCCGAATACCCCCGTGGCTCCCATCTCGTGCAGAGGAAAAGCAAAGTCCTTCCAGGATCTCTTGAGGTGCCCCCACGTCTGTCTTTGTGCCCCCCACTTTCCCCGGCATATCCAGTCCAGTCACACCTCAGTGTTTCACAGTCTCGTCTTGTAGCTTTAAACTTTTTCTTTCCACTGTCCTCCCTGGGTGTCAGCATACCTCACACCCCTTCCTCTTTCTGGTCTCTGCTCCCATGTTATTTCTCAGTAATTCTTCTCTGATAGCCCATCTTGGAGCTCAGCGGCAACCGCCCTGCCCTGCCATCCCCACCCAACACGGGTTTCTCTGTAGCACGAGCACCGATGGACAACCTGCACAGTATCGTTTACCTCTGGGTCTGCGTCCCACAGGAATCTAATTTCCACAAGGAGAGAGGCTTTTGTTTTACCCACGTGCTCACTGCTGTGTTTCTAGAACAGCACACGGCACATCGTTGGATGTGCAATAAGCTCTTGATGTATAAATGGAGAATATTACTGATTTCCCCCACAGTCAAGGGCAGCCAGCCCTAGTCACCATCGTGCAGAGGTTCTGGGTAGCCACGCCCCCCTCCTTTCCGTCTGGAAAGGCTTTCCCTTTGCTCAGGAGAGGAAGACCTTGCCCTGGGGGCTCAGCCACTCCAGGCAGCAGGGATGCCTCCGTGTCCTTCTGGGTTGGTGTCCGTGGGTCTTCGGGAGAAATTTATGCAGCCCGTTCAGTGGTCAGAACTGGGCCCAGACCCTCGAGCCAGTGGCTGAGTACATCCAGTTCTCAGCCTGAGAGCTGCTGTTACTGAACTTAACGTCCAACACTGGACCAAGACGGACAGTTTCCTGCCAAGTTGAAAACCAGCCAAACACTGCATTGGCTAATCGCTCCCTTTCTTTTGAGAGTTTTCACGTTAGACATTATATCTGAAACCTTAAATAATGCAGGCTCACTGGAATACCATCCTTTTTTTCAAAAAACTTTTTTTGGTCATCGAAACAAAACAACACACCCGGAGCTGTCACTGGGAGTCAGCAGGCGTGGGCATCTGCGGAGATGATGTTCATTCTCCTTCCCCCGAACGTTTAGCTTATTTATCATCTTAGTGAATACGTCCAAGCCTAGATAATGCCCACTGTGAAATGCATACATTTGAATTTATTCTCTTTAAAAGGAGCTACACGTGCAGTAAGCTCTAAGCAGGATGCACAGTAGAAGAGAATAAAAACACCTTTCCATGAAGAATTAGAATTTATACCAAGAAAAAAAGAATAAAAGTTTATACCGTGAGATACCCGGCAAGAAAATAAAACGGAAGGGGAAATATTATAACAACTGTCTTGCCAAGCAGTTTGTAAGTGACACTCTTACGGGCGTAGATTTGGGTAAAGGGGGAAAACAAGCTATCATTGCAATCCCAAATTATCCTCTGTCTGAGGCTGACTGACAGCTCACAAGCACATGTTTCCAAAGCAAGAAACGGGGAGAGAAGAGCATCCTGTGGGGGAAGGACGGAAGGATGTCCATCTCAGGCCGGGATGGAGGGCAGAGCTCACGGAGAAGGCAGGGATGGTGTGTCCCTGAGGGAACCTGCAGTGAATGACACACCTTAGCGAGATTTTCCCGGGGTCGTGACTCATGTCAGCCCAACTTGTGTTTCCCCAGAGTAGTCCTAAACCCAGACACCTGAACGAGCCCCTTCACCCAGGCCCCACCACGGTGAGCTGGTGGCCGTACCTTTCAGGCAAAGGGAGGGTCGCGCACAGACCTGCAGGGCAGCCCTCCTCACGTTTTATCAGTCGCTCCCCCATTTTGCATGATTGCTGCCATGGTTACCTTGCACCTGTGTCCCACAGAGATTGAACATTTCATTTTCTTGACCTGCAACGTGAAATGAGTTAAAAGCAGGTGCTAAAGAATGATGATCCTGACCTTCGCTGGCTGCATGGCGATGTGCTTCCTGCAGGGAATGAGGGGCCGCAGGGCTGATCTCTTTCCCTGACCCAAGGATGGGTAGGGTCACTCCTCACTTCTCACAGAGCTTAGGAAAAAGGCTAAAGCACAACGTAGCTAGTCGTATAGGTAACAGAAGCAAACATGTGACCATTAACAGGACGCTCTTCTCTTATGGAGTGTTTACAATGTATGAGTTGAATCCTTGTAATTTTTTAAATTAAAATTTTTAAACCGAATCCAGTTTTTCTAAATCATTTCTTCCCTGAGTGTTGTATTTACTGGAATAACTTAGTTACACAAAACTTAGAGAATCATTTATTTAGAAAACGTATCTGGAGAACTTGCATTCTGTCCCTAGTGAGGTAAATGGAATGGTCCCCAATGTGCCAGCATTTGGAAGAATAAAACCAATTAGATTTTTTTTTTTTAAGTTAAGTTTTCAAACTGGATAAAAAAAAAATCAGAATTGAAAACCATTGGACTTTTTGTCAGTTTTGTGAATTTGAAATATGTTATTTTTACATGAATGGCTTTTTTCACCTTTTATTCATCTTTTAAAACATACACAATGAATCTTTAGATTTTTCTTAGCAGTTTATTCAAAGTAACAGTATCCTCCAAATCTACCACTTGGCTGTATGTTCCAGTGGCCTGTTGTAGTGGTATACTTCAGATGTTATTATAATAAAAAACAGTAAATATTTTCAGGGTTCATTTGGACAACTGTTTGAGGGATATTCTTTCAAACAAAATAACAGAACATCCTCCTGAAGTGGTCAGAAATGAAAATGGCCCGTAAAGAGTCATTATATCCGGCAGGGTTTGTATTTAATAAGGTGTGATTTTTCACATCACCACTGCTCTCCTTGCAACCGTTGCTTTGATTGGAAAGTACACGTGGGGTGGAAACTCGGGTGATCGTGGCCCTCCGTCTCCTGCCTTGTGTTTCTCCCCGATCTTGACCAGCTCCGTCTGTCTGATGGCCACGGCCATGTTCAGGGTGCAGAGTCTCATATAAAATCTTAATATGAATAACTTTTGAAAGAAACATTTATATGTTCCAGTGGAAACAGATGGAAAGTTACAGCTTGACACCCTGCTTCTCTGCGATGACTCATCTTAGACTAAGCCCGGCCTGGAGTGCACAGGAGACAGTGATGGTTAAGTTTTTCAAGAATCAGATGAAGCATGAATGCAAAACCCAGTGGAAGAGTAGAAAGGGCTGGTACCGTAATCAGTGTTGATTTCATTTTTACCAACAAAAGCAAGAAAAAAATTCTAACATGAGAAATTTGGGCATAAAATTCCTGCTTTCCCAATGACCTGTCTCCCTAGGGAGGGGACGTGATGGCTCAGATGCCAAGGACTGTCGTGCTCTGATTAAAAAGGGAGAAGCCCTTCAAAAGTGGATTCCGTTTAGTGAATTGAACATTTCACTCCTAATATTTTTCATCCTGAACTTATTTAGCAGAGGAAATGGATATTTCATCAGACACAGACTTGACATTCCATCACATTATACTGTAAACAGGACAGATAGTGTTTTGAAACTGGGAAAGCAGGAGAGCTAAGACAGCGGCCACTGGAAGGCCCTGGTTATCTCATTTAAACAGATACGAAATGTGGGTGCCAGTAGTGTGATCATCGTCCGCTTCCCACTTTGTGAATAAATTGCTTAGAAGGAGTCTTTTGCCTACCAGATGTGACCTAGATTTAGATTTTCAAAGGCAAGGGGGAGAAAAATCTCTATTGTGTTAAAAAAACAATTGCTGGTAAAATGCACAGTAAGTGAGCTTATCTATCTTCTCCAGGTGTTTGGGCTAATATTGTTATGGAATTACTGCTTCATTTATGAAAAATAATTGGGGAAAATGTTCCAGCAAATCAACTTTGGATAAAGGCTGAGGATGTCTATTGTGTTGGTAGCAAGTTTCTAAAAGGCAGAAAGATCAGGGAGCCCAGAGAGATAATAAAAATATTTTAAAAACTGTGTTTGAGAAGAGTCTCTTATAAAAGGGTCAGGCGTGGGTGTGCTTTCCAACTTGTGTTGGGGTTTAGTGAAATAGGGAAGAACAATGCAAACAATTACATTCCTTTCAGTGCCTGTGAAAGCCGTTGAAAAAAAATCAAGGCTCGTCTGCCTGCTAACTCTGATAAGTCTTATGACTCTGTTAAATGCAGCAAAGTTTTAAAAAGCTAACATTTTTATTCTCCCTTACCCACCGTGTCTTCTTTCTCGTTTCCTCTCCCCTTCAGGAGCTGCCACTCCGAAACCAGTCCCAGAACCCGAGAAACAAACAGACCACACAGTCAAGATCGCAGGAGTCATCGCTGGCATCTTGCTGTTCGTGATTATATTTCTTGGAGTCGTGTTGGTCATGAAGAAAAGGTGAGCTCCCGGCCGTTGCCACCCATATGCTTCTTGGCCCGCTGTTTGCCAAGAGGCTTCTTGTGTGTGAAAATACTCAGTGACTCATTTGGCTTTGATGACCGAGATACATCTGTGGCTCTGGTTGTTCCTATTTTGCATCATAAAGCATTCAAGGTTATGGGACAAAATTTAGGGTACATGGCTAAGATTTTGGGTAAATTTGCAGTTTCTCATGCCGGGTCAACATAAGGATCATGTGTCTTCCCACAAGTTGGTACATAAAACTTGGCAGAAGGAGTAAAATCATTTATTCACCAGCAAATATTTAGTATTTACTAGCAACAGACTAGGTCTTGAGGATATGAGAAAAAAGACTTTTCCTTCTCATTATATTGAAGATTATGGCGATGACAGAATTTACTGGGCCCATGTTATGTGCGGGCACCATGTTAATATCCCATGAGAAAGGGACTCTCAGAAAGCAGCTGGACAGCAACGCAGGGCATGGACACATAAGAACAAGAATGGTAGCATGTTGGTTGTTATAAGGATGTTATAAGGTTGCCAACAGATATGGCTATAATAAGCAATCTTCACCTCTAATACGTGAAAAATAGGCAGTGTCTTTTGTCTTGTGGAAATGAGTGAAAACTTGCTTAAGAATACAATGTTCAGTTTATATAGAAATGATCAACATAAAATATAGACAGCAAGAAGTGAAAAGACAGATTGTCCCTTTTTTATGTAGTTTAAAAACAATTATAAACAACAGGGTCCTATGTGTAGCACAGGGAACTATATTCAATATCCTGTGATAAGCCATAATGGAAACGAACATGAGAAAGAATATGTGTATACATGTATAATCGAATCACTGTGCTGTACACCTGAAACTAGCACAGCATTGTACATCAACTAGACTTCCAGTTAAAGAAAAGATTTTTAAAAATGATGGGGTGTGAGTAAGGTTACGACAGAGGCGTCGGCAAAACCAGGTCTTGGAGGTCTTGTCTGGTCATCTAAGGAGCTGGACCTGGTCGTAAAAACCACTGGTGGCATTTAAGCAGGTAGTAATGTGACGTGCTTTTGCTCTCAGAAAGATCACTCTGATGTTAGGGTTGAGGCCAGCAAGGAGAGAAGAAGGCTGGAGTTAGGAAGACCAGCAACTTCAGAAGCATAAGGAGCTACGTTGTAGTAGCCGTTTGCAGGCCGATCTGAGGGAGATGGCGCAAAATAGAAAGAACCTCCTTGCTGCCGTGGCAGTTGGTGGGGGTATCGCCACTCCCCAGATGTGGAATGTGTAGGAGGTGGGACACGTGGGGCGTGAAGACGGGGAACTCAGCGCTGCACTTTTTAAGTTCACTCTTCCTGTAACGTGGAGTAGACATGACCACTGAGCAGTCAGATATGCTGGTGTGGGCCAGGAAGAGTACTTTCCACAGTCAGAGTCATCCATCCACATATGTCCGGCTGAAGCTGGGGCTGGGACAAGGGCACTTAGAGCTACTGTCGAGTCAGAAGGAGGTCAGGGATGAAGGTAAACCCTTGGGTCACAGCAATATTTAAGGGGGGAGTTAATATCCAAATGTGTATACATACATATACATCTTTCCTGGCTTCTTCCTTTGTTTTCTGGTAACTGGTCTAGTTAGGCCTTAGGACAAACAGCTGCTCTGTCCCAGCTCATATGTGACTAATTGGTCCCCATCATTTCAGCTACTCCTTCCCACTTGTCATCCATCCTCTCTTCCTTTCTCTTTGCTCACACATCATTTAATTTCTCTCCATTTTTTAAATCTTTTTTCTTGTGTTGAGAACTTTCACGATCTCCTCTCTTAGCAACGTTCAAATATACAGCGCTATAGTGTGGTGTATATATAGTGTTACTAGTATAGTGATATTAACTGTAGTCCCTGAGCTGCACATCCCATCCCCAGGACTTGTTTATCTTATAGCTGGGAGCTTCCTCCTCCTTTTTCATTTCTCATCTCTCTAGCTCTCTTTTCTTTACCCTTCTCTGCTTCTCTAGCTGTCAGTCCCTTTATTTCTTTCTCCCTTCACATCTCTGTCTCTTTTCTTCCTTCTTCTTCTCCGTCATCTCTCATACACTTTTTCCTGGATGTGCTTTTTCTCTCCCCACCTTGGTGTTTATGTAGAAAGCTTAGCTGTAGTACCAGTGGTTGGTACTTTTTTTTTTTTTTTAATATGATCCGGTATAAATTCTAAGCAGCACTAGGCCCTTGTACGCCTGGATATTCAAGCTAAACATTTTGGAGAGTTGATTTTTAGCTGTGGGAATGTGTTGGATTTTTGTGTCATCTGGCAAGTTCTCTGTGAGGAATAGCCTGAAACTACAAATCCAGTTGCCCTCGTGACCTTAGCTAAATGTTAATTCACCCTCCAAGGCTCTGTTTCTGCAGGATTAATTCATTATTCCACCTTGGACTCTCAGGCAGTCATGGAGGTTGTGTTATAAATTATGCATTTGAAGAAACTGCCCATGGTAACATATGGCCTTGATACAACTTTAGACTAAATTCCAAAAACTCATATCAAATTTACATGATTATTTACTAGATAATAACCTTAAAAGGGTTATTTTCACAGCATGTGCCACTTGTGTATTTGCTTTTCCTGAAATATAGAATATGCTCCCTTGTAAGGCAAATTTGCCAATATACTATGCCTCTAAGTACAAAACTTGTAAGATTTTGACCTGAACAGTCACGTGGTCCAAACTGTCCTATTTAATAGAAATTCCAAAACCTTCTAATTGTTCAGGGTTTTCTCCCAAAATTTGAGTCTAAATTTTAAAAGTTGTATTTTTAAACAGAACCGTTAAAATATGATAGTAATCATGAATAAGTAGCTTGATACATAACAAGCTACACTGTTTGGTTAGCAACAGGGAGTTTAGATTTGGAATTCCTAGACCTGTGTTTTAACTAATTTTGTGATTCTGACTTCCTCTGGGCCTTAGTTCCTTCATCTTTAAGTTGAGCAAATTGCACTCCCCGATCTCTGAAGTCCCCCCCAAACTCTCCGGTTTTCTGTTACGCGGCAGCCAATGGTGACACGACTATGCAGTTGCTGTCCTGCAAGTGCGGTGGGGGCTCCTTACTCTATCTCACGCTGTAAACATACACAGTTGCTTCTCCAAAGCTTGCTTTGTGCAGCAGATTCAGGTCTCCGTGTGTTGGCCAGTGAGGGGTTCATCTTTTAGCCACGCGTTTCCCATTGTCACACAGGAGGCACTCAGTTAAAAGGCGAGTAGTGGGGAGATGCAATGAGAGAAGGAGGGTGGGCAGGAAAGAACTGGCTTTCAGTGTAGTGCTAGTCGTGTTTGCTTGTTCGAGCCTGTGCTAATCAAACTTGCAGGCCCACTCCTACCCAGGCCAGACTCTGGGTCGCCAATGCGAGCACATGCCATGGGTCATAAGGACATCCTGGGCCCAAGAGAAAGTGTGGGTGAAGCAAATGCATCAGTACTTCTGGAAATACAATTGGAAGTCTGTCTTGCTGGGGAAAAGTCAGTAGTGACCGTCTGGGTGGGTCAGCATGCCAGGCCACGTGGGCCTGAGCTCTTTGGAGGAGGGACAGCAAATTTCACTGGGGGACATTGCCAGTTATTAGCTTAACTAAGATCATGTGGGCGTCTGAAGGCTCAGCCTTCTCTAAAAATTAGTTGCTGGAATAGAACCTGTAAAATCTGTTCAACTCATACTAACTCATGGAATCCTTTCACACCTAGGCCATAATGACTGAAAACTGAGATGACCTTCAGTCTTATTTGGCTATAATGTTTTACAAACCTATCACAAATTAAACTAGTTGTTACCTGTTTGTGAATATTAATACATTCAAGCCTTGCCTAGACTAATACAATACAAGACCTGCTTTTCCTTAAAACCTTTTACAAAACCTTTCCGTGTATTTTTATCTTATTCTTTAAGAAAGCAATTTCTTATTACTTTCCCCTTCCCAGAAGTATGTGTTCTTCTGAGGGTGCAGTGTTTTGACGCAGCAGATGTTAAGAAAGGGTGTTGAGATGAATAGCTATGAAATAAGTTTCATGCAGTCACATGACAACACACTCTCAAAATTAATATAAAATAAGTTGAGTAGCAGATACTTAGTTTTTATCATTTTCATCCCTGTATAATTAAATTTATTTGTATAAATGAAAATGCCTGCATTTTCAACATTTTTCGTAAGGAATAATTTATCTCAATAACATGTTTGACAGAATTTAGTATACCAGCACCATCTATTTTACCCTGATTAATTATATTTACTATTGTTTCTAAAATTGCTATAGATCTTTTAGAAATTTGAGCACATTTGTATCAATTACAGTAATACTTCTGTCTCGGTCATTGTGGTAAATAGAAATTACAGAAGTTGTGACTAAATGGAAATCATTAAAGAGAAACACATTCTTGCTGAAAATAGCAAATGTTAGTTACTCTACTTCATGAACACCTGTTATAGGTAAATGTGACTACTTTCATCCTCCAGCACCATACCTCTGTCTCCTTCCCATAAAGCATTTTAACAGATGTACATTTTGCAAAAGCAGCCTATATCATTAAATATTTAGCACCTTTCTGTTATATTTTAAAAACACTGGAACTACCAAGATAAAAAAGTTCAATAACATAGGAAGAGTATCTGGAAACATGAAACAGAAAAGATAAGGGAAAAAGTCTGATGAAAGCCCTTTTTTCAAAGAGACGCCTACAGCATGTGAGTGGAGGTAAGTCGACATTAACTATAGTTCCCCCACTAGAGCTGTTGACACTTGACATGGGAAAATTTTTTCCACTGCAGTTAAGTGTGAGTTACATGTGAAAAATGCCTTAAGTCTGGATGCTTTATTCGAAGTCCTACTTCAAAATCACATTTTCTGAAAGTGCATTGAGAAAGTCACGTCTAGACATGTCTTTTTGGTTATTTAGAATATGTGTACTTGATATGTAGCTGTGTAAATAACACTCAGTTGCTGAGACTTTTCTACTCGAGCACATGCTTTTGGCATATGTGAAACAGGATACATGTGTTCACAAGTAGGTCCGGAAATGCCCTCCTAATCAATCAATCAGCTAGTGTCCTTCAGTTTCCTAGGTGATAACTGAGTGGGCTCCTTGTTCAGCGGTAAATTAAATTGACCTTTTTAAGGGCTCTTCTAACCTGGACTTCATACGGTTACTCTAATAGCTGCCACATTCTGACTATTTCTGGACTCAATCTAATGGTTTATTTAACTGTGTTCTATTCGGGGCTCTTTGGGCCCTCTTTATAAAGAAGATTTTAAAAGGAAGGTGGGGAACATAGGCGCCAGTTTTTTTAGTTTATAGGAGGAGGGGGTCAGAGAATGATAAGGGCAGCCAGCAGGCTTTAGCATCTCACAGACCTGAGTTCACACCCCAGCTCCTACCTGGGGGCAGCATAGATTCAGGGAAGTCACTTAACCTCTCTGAACTCAGTCTGCAAATGTGAAACGTGACGATAATGATGATGATGATGATGATAATGTGTGCAGGGGAAGTATGGAAATCAAGTATGGACATAGCTGGTGCTTGATAAATGATAGCCCAGAAGTTCAGAAAGCTGTTCAAGGTCCCGTGGGTATACGCGGCAGAGCCTGGGGTCAATCCAGAAGTGTCTGAATGTTGCCACCCCACTGGTCACAGCAGTAAAGCTCAGAGGTGCCTCTCACTCTGTAAGCCTCAGCTGCTCTTGCTAACCAGTAGCTGGAAACACCAACTAGTCGTCGGCTTGTTGCTGTTGACTCCTGCTGGAAGTCTACAGATATTTCAGACTGCCAGCCTGTTTTAATCTCCTGTTTGAGCTATCGTTGGAGAATAGCTAAATGAAAGCTTTTTCCTCTTCCTCCTTTACAGAAGCATTTTGTAAATCCTTTCGAATACATGTGTTCCATGGCATTCTTGGAGCGGGTGGTTTACTTCTGATAATTCGCAGCAGTGAGGATGCTGTGTCCTCGTCTGGTTTAGTGAGTGAGAGAACTTGGTTGAGTTTTATGGTAAGCCTTCAGCAAGCGAGCTTCTCTCCTTCCTCCTCAGAGACGAGCCGTAGATTCAGGGGGCTGTGGACTGGGCAGCGGCCCCTGGAGACAGAGGCTGACACGGGCTCTGCTGAGCTGTGTGACCCTGGCATGTGGCTGGCTTTCCGTCCCCCAGCTTCCCCAGTAAAATGCCCTGAAGGCATCATAATAGGACTTTCCCGTGAGTGTTAGGAGAAGGAAATGAGTGACGACCATTACAGTGCTGGCCCCAATGAATATTAGCTATCAGTACACATGCTATGCTGCTTTGCCTGGGAGCTGTAGCTGAGGCTAGTCTCAGGTCCATTGCCCGCCTTAAAGGTTTTGTTTCCGCCCTCAGAGGCCAGCCGGGACCGGGAGCTGATTCTCCTTTGGAGGGGGTCCGCCTCTCCGTGCGGAGTCCACGTGGAGAGCATGGGTCTTAGTTGTGAAGGTGGCTGGGAGCACAGCCGCCCGGAAGAGGACAACTCACAGTCCCCGCAGCCTGAAGCCAGGCCTGGGCAGACATGCTAGAGCTGAAAGCGCGAAGGAAGCGCTCTTGGGCCAAACTGGCCCAGCGGTGTTCCTTGTGCAGAGGCCCCTGCTCCATCTGAGGGTTTTACTCCCTACGCAGAAGGAAGCCAAGTGCTGGGGCACCGATACCACCTCCCTAGCAGACTTCCTGCTAAGCCCCAAGTTCATCTGAGTAAGCATGGCCTTGGCATTGAGTGCAGATTCTTTCGGTACCCGAACCTGTCAGACCCAGGCCCGGGCTGGGGCCGGTGGTCTGCCTCCCGGGTCAGAACAGAGGGCAGCATCAGTCTTTCCCAGGTCCTGAAGAGCATCCTGCATCTATAGGGACTCCCCGAGCCTGCTCTAGCACCTCTCAAGAGGTGTGGACCCTCTTGCCATGTGACCAGACCTGAGCCTGCACACACTGAGCTGGGCTCTCTCCAGCCATCTCAGGGCACAGCTGTCCTACTGATTCCTATTGGAATGACCTGTAACTTTCCAGTACAGCTCGTTTGTATCCTGTATCCGTTAGCACAGCTTATTAAAACGTGTTCTTTCACTGTATCATCCCTCTGAAGTTCAAGTCTAACGGTACCTATAAGGGGCTCAGAGGGGGTTACATATCTACCACTGAGATTGATGGTTCTCCGTGATGCTGTCCCCAGATGCTGTGCTGATGTCCCCAGCTCTGTCCCAGGCAGGCTCTTCATGTTGTAGAGGGTGTCTGTCTCATTCATGCTGACATGACCTCACGTTCTAGTTTGTAGGGTAGGAAACACCCAGAGCATGAAAACCGAGGAGCACCAGTAACCCGATAGCAGAATTCCAGGGTGGACCTGGGATGTGTTTCTTCCCTGACTCACCTCATCACAGCGCTCAGGCTGCACCTTCCATGCATTCAGCCTCCTGAATTATTCGGGTACCATCTGCCTCTTCTGTTAGATTCTAACATGTTACAGGCTGTGATGTGATCCTTTCGAATTATCTCTGACACCCCAGCACAGTCTTTGCGCCTAGTAGACATGGAGTATATTTAGTATTTAAAGACAAAAAGCACTCCTTTCATGCAAGCCCTTCAGTACTACCCTGGACTTTGAATCGCTGTGGCTTTTTATTATTAGGGATATATAAGTTTTATAATATAAGATGCTTTATTAATTTTTCTGTACTGTAGGTTTTCTGGTGGACAGATTCCCTCTTTTGAATAGTATGATTTTTAAAGGTCTGAATAACAATTATTTAAGTTTTTTATTTGATATATTAAAATCATTTAAATGAATAGGAATATATTTAAATTCAGATCTGGCTTCATTAAAAGAAAAATGGGCTCATAGCTGTCATTTACTTAAATTATCACTTATTTCCAAACCACCTTTGAAACATTTTTTATAATAGTGTACTGCCTTGCATATTTTTCACAAGCAACATCAATCGAGATAGAAATTATTCTATTCAAAAAAAGAAAAAGAGCCTCAGGATGAAGTTTTCTCTATACAATGAGCATCTGCCCTAAATAAATTAAAATATCCAGTTTTTCAGGTCTTCATTTCAGTGGGTTCACAATGCAAGTGCTCAGACTTACGTCTTGGTGATTCACGTGGGTCTTCTCATCTCCAGCCCTTCAGCTGCTAACAGCGCTCCCACTGCATCCTTGCACAGCATTGTTCCTCCAAGTGTGCTTGATGAGAATTTATGGTAAACATTGGCTCACTGGCCTTCTGTCAGAAGGAAAACATTAATAGAAACAAAATCACGGAAAAGCCATTTCCTGAACAGCTTAATGTAGGTGTGGAGTTATCCGGAGCTATCAAAATGTCCTTCATCCTTTTCCCTGATTTATCTAAAAGCCTGGGTTGTGGGTTTGGAGTCAGAAGTCAGTTGTGGAAGAATTGGCCTCTCCGCAAAGCAAATTACTGCCTAATTCCTGGGAATGGTTCTTACCTTTACTTAAAAGGGAAGGAGGAAAATCCCAGAAATACATTAAGATGGTGGGAACAAAGTGGGACATAGCATTAACTGAAATTCTTCACTCGGTGGCTGTCATCTGGGAGTGGTATCGTCCCCTTAGGGGACACTGGACATGCATGAGGGTGTCTGCATGGAGAATGGCTTAATTGTATACATCTGTCAGCTGTATAGTTTCATAGTTACAATTGTCAAGGTTTTTCTTTTATAATTTATCCAGGTAGGATTGACTCAGGGTTCTGGTCTTAAAGTCACAGGAGGTCTAGATTAAGGTCTCCATCAGAACTGCCTACAAGGAGGCCCAGGAGGGCTGACTCGGGGGGGCCTGGTGAAGAGCGTGTCTGGAGAAGGTTGGGATACTCAGGCCCATTAGGTGTGCCACTATGTCACAGATATTACTGTCCCCTCCCACCCCTGGGAAAGTGAGAAATCTTGATTTCTTTTGTTAAATATTCTAAATTTTTTTAACACTGGCAACTAACCATTTTTTAATGCTTTGTTGGCCAGATAAAATGGGCATCCAGTTGCCAGTTGGTGATTCCTAATTCATTTTAAGATAAACCAAGCAGGAGACATGAAAATAACCCCATTTTAAAATCCCCTTACATGTTTCTGGCTATAGATGATGTTATGCCAGAAAAAGACAATAGACTCTCCCCTTGCCCACGTCTTCAGTACCTGAGATGCCCTCAAACCGATGAATAAATGGTTCCTACTTGGAAATACATGAAATTTAAGCTTTGTTTATGTTGTCCGTGATGCCGACAGGTGGTTTGGATAGTGTGCCTCCGGTTTATGACAAGAGCCCATCCCATCTTTCCGTGCTCAGAATCGCTGTTGACTTCTTTATCGCTCTGTAATCCAGGTCGGGAAACTTTGGAATCTAGAGGAGCCTCAGATCGTAACATCTGTTAGAGCGCTTTCACTCAGAAAATTAACATTAAATTTATTAAATTCTATTTCTATTCTAATCATCTTCCTGGTCTTTCGAAACAGTTTCCCTAGCATGAGAGAGCCCTAGGCTGCCCCTGAGGTTGAATCCGGCCTCTGTACCCAACACCGAATTAAATCTTGGAGACAGAGTTTTGGTTGAAGTAGAAAAGAAAAGCTTTATTGCTTTGCCAGGCAAAGGGGGCCACAGCAGGCTAGTACCCTCAGAACTGTGTGTCCCAGCTTGGAGGGGGTAGTGAGGAGTTTTATAGTAGTGGTTCGAAGAGGGCATGGTCAGCTCGTGGACATGCTCCAGATTGGTTAGTGGGGAGATAGGAGTCAGCATCATCAACCTTCTGGTTCCAACCGGTCTGGGGTCTAGTGCTTGTGGATAGTACACCGTTAACTTCTCCCACCTGGTGGGGGTTTCAGTATCTGCAAAAGAGCTCAGAGATGTTGTGTTTCCCTTGCTGGAACCAGGACCCTGCCCCAAGGCTGCACTATTGTTTCCTGACTGCTCCTCCCTTGTCACTGCATCCCCTCCCTTCCCTGATTAGCAGCTGTTTGAACTGCCCCTTGGAACTCAAGGAAGGTCATGGGGGCTGAATAAAGCCTATTTCCTATAATCAAGAAATAGGGGACACAGAAAGGCTTTTGTGCCCAGGGTCCTGTTCGGTTTCACCCTTGACCATGCTTATCATGGTGGATGGGGTCTCGGGAGGGAAACCAGGCCCTCCTTCCTAAGGCGGCCTCCTGATGGACTGTGCCCAGCTGACCAAGTCAGAGCCCGGGGGGCTATGGGTTCTCCCGCTGCATAGCCCAGCCGAGGTAAGAGAGCCAGAAAACCTGGGGATCCTGTGAGAACAGGCTCCCTGCTAGCACCATGGCTGTTGATTTTGTTATGCTGAGTTTGAGAAGCAGTAGGACTTATGTATCTGCCATCATCTGAGAATAAAACGGTAGTGTATTTCCCTGTATACCCTTTACCTCCCACCCCAATACACATACATCTTTACAGCCTGTCTTTAAGAAGGAGAATCCAAATTTAAATAATCTCTGGTGCCCTGAAGTTTTGGAGCTGCGCCAGTGTCCAATCCAAGACCCCACTTGGTCTTGACATCAGACTGCAGTGATGAGACTCTTCTGCTGCCTTCGGCTGCAGCGAATCCTGGAGCCTTCACAGCACATCCAGAGACCGGACCCCGCAGCCCCGCCCCCTCTGCTCAGCGGGCATCTAGCACTTTCCAAGGAGCCCCCAGGAGCCTCAGAGCCACTCCACGGCTGTGCCACACTCGCTCTGGGGCCAGGAACACCCACTTGCATTCCCTGGCAGGAAAGTGCTCAATGCCTGAGCTCTACGGCCTTCACTTCCAGAGCAATTTAATTTCCTACTGCCCTAATTGCTGTGCTGGTGCCTGGACTTAAATGGCCCATCCATTTGGATCTCTAGACAGCCTCTGACTCACCCAGAAACTCCTCCCTAAGTTCTAAAATGGCTATTTTTTTAACCTGGAACTTTGGGGTGCCAGCCTGATTCTGTAAACCTTGCATAACTCTAGATCAAGTCTGGTTTATTGAACGCCCCTCACGTGGTGACATGCCCATCATTGTGTCAGCGTGAGGTCCAGGCTCTGTCTGTCACCCCATCCTGAGCCCCTGCCATCCACGGCTGATACCCAGGTTGGTAGTGATAAGTCTCCAGGGAAGCCTTCCAAGCACAGAGCTGCTGACGGTATTTTAACGAAGGAAAGCAACATAAATAAATGGTTCATTCTCATTCTGCATACATTTTTACTTTTGTGATCTACACTGATATAAAGAACAACAACGACAACAAAATTTAACTGAAGTTGTAAGTCGCAGAGTTAGAACGACGATTCACTATATGAACAGAGAAACCGACTCTAGGAAGAATGTGGTTGATTAATGAGCTTTGTTAACAAGTTCACAGTTTCAAAGGTCAGAATTACAGACCTGATGACGTACAGCGCAACACTCTTCACTGCTGTTCAGGTCCTTTTCCTAACACAGAGCATCAGAGGGCATGACCGACAATTATTTTAATACCATGTGTTCTATGACTTATAAAATTTTGGATTCTTAAAATATCTTTTAATTACTATCCTGACTAGTGCATTAGCCTCAGCGTTTTTTAGTTTAAACTCAGGGCACTCAGCAATCATTTCCCTTTCACTGTGACACTGCTAATTTTAATGATAGTATGTGAAGAACCTGCAACAATTAAGCTGGAGCTCTGAACAAATAACAAATCTTGTTAAGCTAAGGAAAAGGAAATAGCCATAATGAGAGATCCATAAGCTAAGAGAGAAACTAAGTTGGTTATAGAAAGACAAATTAAAGTAGATTTTTGGATTCTAAATTATTGTTGATTATGATAGCTTGAGGGACTCCCTGGAAGAGAATGGATTAGCCCACAAGTCTCTCCCAAGTTAATTTCGTGATTTGGCAAAACACAGCTTGTGAAATTTATTTCTCTGGCCACATGCAATCCCTTTTTAAATATGCATGAAAGGAGAAGCATACTGAACCGGGACCCAGAGATGCAGCCTTACTGTTTTTATTGACAAAAATGTCTTTCTACGTATATACCACAAAGAATTGAAAGCAGGGACTTGAACAGATGTTTATACACCC
Organism: Neophocaena asiaeorientalis asiaeorientalis; assembly: GCF_003031525.2. Classification (NCBI taxonomy): domain Eukaryota; kingdom Metazoa; phylum Chordata; class Mammalia; order Artiodactyla; family Phocoenidae; genus Neophocaena; species Neophocaena asiaeorientalis. Next base: position 2,510,288 of record NW_020175053.1, read on the forward strand.
TCATTCATAGCAGCATTAGTCACAATAACCAAAAGGTGGAAACAATCCACATGTCCATCAACAGATGAATGGACAAACAAAATCTGGTGTGTCCATACAATGGAATAGTATTCGGCCTTAAAAGAGGAAGGACCGTCTGGCACCTGCTACAGCACGGATAAACCTTGAGGCCATTATGCCAAGTGAACTAAGCCAGACAGAAAATCACAAGTATTGTATGATTCTACCTCTGTGAGGTACCTAGGGTCGTCGAATTCATAGATACACAAGTAAACTAATGGTGAGCAGGAACTGGGGAGAGGAAAGAATGAGGATAGTGTGTAATGGGTGCCAGCGTTTCAGTTTAGGAAGATGAAAAAGTTCTAGAAATGGATGGTGGTGACGGGTGCCCACAATGTGAATGTACTTGTTGATGAAAACTTATCAAGTTAAGAAGAAAAAAGGGAATTTTATTCGAGCCAAACTGAGGATTATAACCTGGGAAGCAGATTCTCAGAAAGCTCTGAGAGCTGTTCCACCTGTTAGAAGTCAAAGGCGCAGTCATATACGTTTTTGAGACAAAGGATCGTCCATCAAAGTGACATCCTGATATATTACATAAAGTTCACCAAGGATACGTAGTCCAGGTAGGCACGGGCAAAGCGAGCAGCAAGTCGCCATGACCCCCTACGGAGCTGGGAAAGCACACAATGCTTTTAAGTTACATTTGCTACCGTGAGAAGAAAGAAAAAAAAATTGATATTTACTGTTGAGCAGGTCTTCCCATCTTTGAGGAGCTCTGATTAATGTGTATGAGAGATGCACGTTGCACATTAGGGAGGGAGAAGGCGCAAACAAACACAGAGAGAGAATTTTATGTTTAATTTTTTTCTTGTCTTGCCTTAAAATCTAAATTTTATTTCATCATACTTAATGCCACTGAGCTCTACACTTAAAAATGGTTGTTAGGAAATTCTGTGTTATGTAGATTTCACCACAATTTTTTTAATGGTTTAATATTGGTAGACAAAGGATGTTTAGACAGGTTTTGAAGTACTGCCCTCACCACACTTTTTTTTTTTTTTTTTTTTTTTTTTTTTTTGGCTGCTCTGTGCAGCGTCCCCTGCATCGGCAGGCAGACCCTCAACCACTGCGCCACCAGGGAAGCCCTGCCCTCACCATTCTAACCAGCAGTCAGCCCCAGAGCATCAGGCCAGCCTTGGTACGGGGGGCCAGGTGTATGATGGAGCGTCTGCCTTTTGAACTCTCAGGCCTGGGCTGCTGGGAGGGTTGCTTTGCGGAGCTCACAGCTGGAGAAAACTGATGCAATTGTGCGTGTTTACCTGGGGTTAGGAAAGCCCCAGAAAGACATCCAGCCACATTCAGAGCACGCAGCCCGGAGTATTCCTGCATCGTTACTGACAACGGTGAAAGCAAAGAAGCCAAATTGCCTCCGAAAAGCACCTCCTGAATTGTCACCTTAATACCCCCCAAAGCCAAGCAGGACGGCCATCAACCTGGAACCAGCGGGAACACATGTGCCCAGGTTCCTGGGGAGGCACAGGGTATTTCAGTCATAAGTGAAGAAAACAATGTGCCCTGAGCCTTATCTTAAGCCACCGGAGAGTGGAATGTGGGTAGTGCTGGCGGAGGCTCTCAACAGCTGTCAGTTTTTTATTTTCTTTACTAGTAACAGCGACTGCACAGATCACCTACAAACAGAATATGAGTGTGTCTAGCATTCTAGAAGCTCACAGCACTTCAGATCCAATCCACATCGCTCCCTAGTGCAGGCCTCAGAATTCGTGCACTTTCAGGCTTACGGCTTTGATTAAAAAGCAGAAAACAAAGAGAAAATAAATCCCGTACGTGCTGCCTAGAATGTAGGGCTGGGGCTCCTCTCATTCCATGGGTGGGTCCTGAGTCGGTCTCTGGTTTCCTGTTTCTAAGCAGACTTGCTGTCTCTGAGTTGATTGGAAGCCCTCTGAGGGCAGGATCACTGAGTGAGTGAATAGACAGCAGGTCCTGCCAACATGACCCCTGGGCACTCTTCCCACTGCGTGGCCCCCTGCTCCCTGCCGGCTCCTCACAGAGGCGTAGCTGACTCCAGACTACCTGCTTCAAGTCGTGACCAGGCAAGGAACAAGTCCCGTTCTTGCGCTCCTCTTCCTGCAAAACCCTGTCCCTGAACTGCAACCTCCTTTCTGTGACTGGAGTCACGTGAAGACAACGGTACCCCCAGAATGGAATTCTGTGTGACTACCCTACCTTGAGGCACCACATTTTTGTATATATTATGTATGTCGTCTGTAGGAGACTTCTTACAGGGCCCATCCTTCCTCCAAACAAGTTTATTGACCCAGTGAGATGATAATGACCAAAAAAAGGATACAAGGGGCTTCCCTGGTGGCACAGTGGATGGGAGTCCGCCTGCCGATGTAGGGGACACGGGTTCGTGCCCCGGTCCGGGAAGATCCCACATGCCGCGGAGCAGCTGGGCCCGTGACCCATGGCCGTTGAGCCTGCGCGTCTGGAGCCTGTGCTCCGCAACGGGAGAGGCCACAACAGTGAGAGGCCCACGTACCGCAAAAAAAAAAAAAAAGGATACAAGCAAGATTTACCTTGAGAAATCTGAATTACTAAACATCCACAAGTGAACATGAGTTGGCTTTTCTCAATAGTCATTCCATCTGTGTTAGTTGTTACTTATTTAATAGTGATGATGATGTTGATAGCCAATAAAAATTCAGCATCTGCTTCAGACTAGGCACCATTACAAGTTTTTATGAGTGTTATCACAGTTAGGCCTTGCAGCAACACAGAGACAAGTAAATTGTTTAAAGTCACACAGACCGTAAGCAACAGAAGCAGAGGTAAAGCCACGCCACCTGTCTCCAGAGCTCCATTCTGAGCCATTCTGGCTCTTTAGTTGAAATGAAACAGACATAGAAAAAAGACAGACACAATACCTACCCGTGGAAAAGAAGCCACAGGAAAGTCCCATGACCTGTATTGTAACCAGCATTCCCATATTTCTCATCCCAGTCATTTGGTGAGAGAAGAAAATTGTGCCCCGTGTGAGAGAGGAGCCCTGCAGGGCCAGGTGGACAGGCTCAGAGCTGCCCCTGGAACCCAGCTCTGCCGCTTACGCTCAGAAAACAGAGGGGGGACCTGGGTGACTCAGGCTCTTTTCGAAGCCTTTGACAAACGAAGCATCTCAGTAGGCTTGAAATAGGCCACAAAAAATGGCCACGTTCATGCCTAAATAATGTTCAAGCATCACGGTCCACACACTGTAAAACTCCACGTTGGTTCTGCAGCTCCATCACCCAAATGCAGCGAATACTTGGCTTGGGAATCCTGCCACTGCCCCCACTTCTGGCACATGTAGCATTCGGCCCATGAGTCCACACGAAGCCTGTCGTTGCCGTGTGTGTGCATCACCCTGAGGGCCAGGCCCAGCTCCTCGGCGCTGCCCTCATCAGCTGGGCTCACATTTCCAATGCCGAAGTCCATCATTTAGATCCTGTTTCCAACCCACAGGAAAGACTGGACCTTGACACTCCAGCTGTGTTCTCGTTTCTCATATCCTCACTTGTTAGATCCTCAGAGGAGCCGCAAGGCCGCCGGGCTGTGGGGGAACAGGATCCAGCCTTGCGTTTCAGCACTGCCAGGCCTCTCCTGAGGATGAGTCACTGGCTGGTGCTGGTGGAGGCATCTGGAGTTCAAAGGCAAGGAGTCTAGTGTCCTGAGTGAAGAAATTCCATGCAGCATGAGGTGTGAACCTTAACCAGCCAGGTATAGGCTCTCCAAGTGGGCTTGTGAATCCTCCCTTCAGAAACAGGCAGGAGTGGCCTGTGGTCCTTATGTGGAAAGTTGGGTAAGATGAATGTGATAGAGCAGCTCTTATTTTTTGGTCTCTGCTGACATAGCGTAGCATCAGATGCTGAGACAAATATTACCTTCCAATGATGTAGGGAGATGGGATGGTGAGACTTTAACATCTTACCATTTTGGCTGGCATCGGGGCTCTAAAATGATTTTCATACCAGCTTTCCACGCTTGCTTGCTTTCTTATTCCCAGTTGTAGTTCCCACTCGTATTCTCTTCTGCTAGGCAGAGAGCCATCCAGCCTCCCAGCTCTGGACAGCCCTGAGGATGTTTCTAGCACTCAGCTAAAAGCATTTACTGACGTCTATATCTATTTCAACATTATTTTACAGTATTAATTCTAATCTGAAAGGTATTTCCTGAGAGCTATTACATATTTTAAATGAATTTAACCAGGACATATTTTCATTTTTGATCACGTCTAATCTGATTTCGATGCCAAACTGTTTGGTTTTCACGTTAAATCTGGCAGCCCCAGACCACTTTATAGCCAAACTGAAGTAATAGGAAGCTTATGGCAAGGTCTTTATCTTTTGTAATTCTTACAAAATATGCTTTGAAGTAGCATCGTAAATACCTTAAATTAAACTTAGCAAAAATCAACGCTTAAGCTACAGTTAGTGCTTGCGGTATTCTTGGTTTTAATTTTTTTTCCTCCCTCTCGCTAACAGATTTGCTAAATTTGGTAATTTGCAGATTGTTTCTTCTATATTAGTGAGAAAAATAAGTTAGTTCCATATTCATTTTTCTTAAAAAACTATTTTCTCAAGTTCCCTGTATAAGAATCAGCACCCAATTATTTGTGTTAATGGAGGAGAGAAAAGAGTCAGATAAAACAATGGATAATCACACATTGTTTACACAGGGGAAGAGGGCTGAATTCTGTGAAACAAAGCTGACTTATGGACCGTTCACCCCTCTCTTACTAACTTGCATGGAACAGGATTTAACCAGTGCAAATCTACATAATAACAAATTTCATTGCTTTGGAATTCCCCTCAGTAGGACCTTCCAGTTGTGTGCCTGACCTCACGATAGCACAGACGCCCTGTCGCCATAGGTAGGTAGTAAACAGGAACCTTTGTTCACCCGTGATCCAGATTCATCTAGTATCACACAAGTTAGCCCTGCCGGACTCAGTGGAAGAAGTTAAATAAAACACATCGCGTTCCTGTTTGACTTTGGAATTAAACTTCTCTATAAACATCCTATCAACACCCTTAGAGCAAGCTTCCTTAAAGAAATATTGTGAGTGTGTGGAAGGAAAATGCAGACCGAAAAGGATAAAGGTCGACGACACATCACAGTGAGAAACGCAAGACCATGGTCAAGAGTCCTATCCTCCCCTACCTTTCTGTGTTCATTATTTTCTTTTCCTTCCCCCAGAAAAGTTAGCTGAGAAAGGCCTATTGCAGTGTATGACAGATACACGTTAGCAATGGCCGCCCCCAAAGCCACGCCTCCAAAAATACCATGTTGACGAAGTATTCACAAGTATTGTTGACAAGTATTGCTTATCAAATTAATGAGACAAAAACTTTTTGTTTGTTTTTCAGGGGCATGAGGGAAGAGGGAAAGTCATAGATTTAAATGGATTTCTTTAAAACTACCCCTCCCCACTGCTTAGTGCATTCTCTGAACACTTCATAAAGCGTCCTCCGTGCAACTTTTCCAGATAGCAGTGCTTTAGACACAGAAACAACATTCTCAATGACAAAGGAGAAAAAAAGCGTACCTCACTCATTGATAGCCATCGTGAGATTCTTCCAATTCACAGGATTGGTAAGAATCTCGCCCAAGGCAGGAATTCAGTGTGGTGTATGTGTGTACTTTTATTCAGTCTAGAGGAATCACAGGGACTGATTACAAATTTTTTTTTTTTTCTGCAAAGCGTATATATTCATATAGGCTGAATGGATGCTAATTCCCTGAAATGTGATTTTCCTTTTAATGCTGGGTACATTTTTGTTTTCTGTAAGTACTTATTCCTGACACAACTGTGTAAGTAATTTGAAAACATGATTTAGTATGCAAGGATTCACTTTCCACTTCTATCATTTGGAATGCGTTTAATGCACGAGATTGTTCAAACTAAATGATGCATAGAATTTCAAGAGCTGCAAGGAGCCTTGGAGTTCATCTCTTCCTAACCTCTCATTTTATAGATGAAACAGACCGAAGCCCAGATAAGCTGAATGCTTTGGTGGTGGAGTTGGGGGGTGGAGGAGGGGACCCCCAGCTGTGAAGCCCAATGTGCAACTTCTGCACAGATTGGCTTTAATGCGACTTTTCCGGTGACTCTGCTTAGCTGGGTGATGTCAGCCGAGCTGATTTCAGGACGTGTCACTGACAATGCAAGGGCCAAGCGATTAATTTGAGAACGTCTGTATTTTTCTAGTGCAGCTAGGTGAGCTCCACTAAGCAAGAAGTCTTAATCTGTGACAGGCCCCAAACGTGGGGACAAAGTGCCCGGCCCGGAACAGGCCGGATGTGATTGATCACCGTGCCAGCTACACGATTACAGTCGTCACAGTCTTTGCTCCCTCAAACTACCAAGCAGTAAATTTTTACATGAGCTGAGCACTTGTTGTTATTAAAGCTTCATTTTACTGTTTTCTGTTTGCAACAAACATTTAGCATTAAATTCACTCAAGAAAAAAAAAGCTCTCAAAATTATATATAGGCAGTCTTAGGCCTATAGCTACTTTATTTAGGGCCTTTAAAAGTAATATTCAAAGATTTGCCTACCTTTCTGTTTGTTATTAGAAATAAAAGTTTAGACTCATGGCCTTGGCTAGGGGGAGAAACTCATTAAAGGAGCAAAACACAGGAAGATTCCTGAAGGATCAATCTCTGGACCAGTCCAGGCAACATTACAGTCACTGGAGCAGAAGGTCTTTTCTTTCCCTCCCTCCTGGTGGCCAACACAGAGGTCCAGGCGTCTGCTGCTTGTGAAGTGACAAGTACATTTAAAGGTGGTGTGGAGTGACCACCGATTGTCAAAATGGTCCAGAATGAAACCGTTCATCCCTATTTACTTCTGAGTTGCATAATTTGCAGATGTCCTGCAGCAAAAATAAATTAGCTCTACATTTTCTATTGAGCAGGGCCTTCCGACAGGGTGTCTTATGAATATTCTTCAGTCTGTTTGCTGAGGGGGAAGAGAGGCTCAGAAGATCCCCAGGCTACAAGAGTGGCAAGAAACTCATACTCCCAAGAAAAGATGCTACGTTAAAATTAAATGTCTGGATAATTAATGCAAAGCACAAAAATCATGCATTGTAGACTTAAGTAAACTTTTCTTGCTAAAAACTTTTTTCTTTTAAGTTCCAGTGTTGACTGTCTGAGGGAGGCTTATAGTAAAGGTTACACTTCTTACATCCAGAATGTGCAGGAAGTCTGCAGCTATAGATGTCTCTGTGGCAAATGGGCCACATGGTGTCACCACCGCGGCCCATAATTTATGTTGCTTAGGGACTGTAGTTTTCTAACAGATTGAACTGTTGGTTTTCAGGAGGATTTAATGAGATATTGGACCAAACGCCACTGGTCTGCCATGGATGCGGGATTGTGGGAAACGAGGAAATGTTGCTTTGTAAACAGCTCGGACCTCTGTGAGGGGAAGCAGGCTGGGGCCTTGGTGAGAGAGAACCACGGCAGGAGAAAACATGGCAGGTTTCAAGTCCTGTGTTTGCATCTCTGTCCTGTGCTCATTTAGAACAGGAGGCTGTGTCTAGCTTGGGACCCTGTTGACTGCCCAGAAAAAATGGTCCATATCTGGAGGTAGGCAATAAGGGGCTGAGGTTCTTCTGTGTCGTTGTTGTTGTCTGCATGTTCGTCGTCTGCATGGCCTTATGATTCCCCCAGATATGCTTGTGCTGTATTCCCATTTTCAATAATATTATCAGATAATTGACATCAAGACTGAACTGAAAGATTTTTTGCCAAGAAAACAGTCTCTTCAGAATGAAATTCTTACACATCATTTTGAGAGTCTTGACAATTAGACTCTTCCCCTAACATTTTAGGACTATTTCTTTCTTTCCTTCTTCTTCTTCTTTTTTTTTTAATGACCATGGTCAGAACAAGAGGTCATTTCTCAAAAAAGAAAGAAAAATTATTCAACTCATGAGTTCAAATTTTGACTTGTCTCTTTAGGACAGGCAGGTATTGTTAGATATTTCCTCTTCTCTGTAAGCGCTCATTCCAACGTAAAACACTTTTTGAGCATCACCCGGGATATTTTACTTAAGATTTTTAAAGTTGGCATTTAAAATATATTTCTAGTTGTCTTATTTTAAAAAGTCTTCTTGATTCTGCACGACCCATCCTAACCAGCACATAAGAGCACTCGCAGAGGGCCACAGGCAGTGAGAAAGGTCTGGCATAGGTCTGGGTTAAACATGAAAATATACTTGCCAATTAAAGGAAAATTTGTGAATTGAAAAATGAATAATCAAGTCCACAAGGCTTCATGTCCGTGGAGAGATTGTCTGTCTAGATAATCAAATACCCTATGTAACCTGGATTAGCTTTTAATGGGAAACTGAAAGTCATCAGTTTTCTCTAACTACTGTTAGATAGGAGTAGACAACATAGTTGGAAACGTTGCTTATGTAATTCCATTGGTCCTGGGCCAATCCTTAGCAGCTGATCCTAGAAAAGAGGTGGGAAGCTAAATGAAAAAAGACACCTCCCCTTGTCAAGTTCCCCATAAAAACCACAGTGCCTGCTCTGTACATATTTATTTGTACCCATTTGATAGTATAATATAGCAGTTACTTCTTACAGATCATTCAAGGGAAGCCTAGTGGAGTAAAAACACTAAAGTTCTCCTGAAAAAGGTTAAGCACATCCTGGTTTGGAAGCCTAGGCAACGGGCCCTCTCCGGAGGCCTGGATCGTGACCCCAGCAGGGCCATGAAGTCGTCTGTGACCTTTGGCAAGTCTTGGGACCTTTCCTGGCCTCTCCTGTTTGTCAGTTTAAGAACTGCCAGATAGGGGCTTCCCTGGTGGCTCAGTGGTTAAGAATCCTTCTGCCAATGTAGGGGACATGGGTTTGAGCCCTGGTCCAGGAAGATCCCACATGCTACGGAGCAGCTAAGCCCATGCGCCACAACTACTGAGCCTGCGTTCTAGAGCCCACAAGCCACAACTACTGAAGCCCGCGCGCCTAGAGCCCGTGTTCCGCAACAAGAGAAGCCATGACGATGGGAAGGCCGTGCACCGCAACGAAGAGTAGGCCCAGCTCGCTGCAACTAGAAAAAGCCCATGTGCAGTAACGAAGACCCAAAGCAGCCAAAAATAAATAAATAAAATAAATAATTTTTTTTTAATTAAAAAAAAAAGAGAACTGCCGGATAATCCTGAAGGTTCCTTAGCACTACTGGTGTCTGATTCTAATAGTACCAGCTCTGATCTTGCCAACAAAGAAATAAATGGGATAAACTAATACCCAAGTAGCCTCTAAGAGAACCCTAGTCCACTTATTTGCTTTGTCCATTTCTATGAGGCTCACTCCAGTCCGGCAGATCTGTAGCCTTAAATGTACAGGGAAACCTGTTTCCTGTAGTGTTTTTTATTGACAATGGCTACCAACGAAGTTTGAAACTTGTTCCTTGGGTTCTCCCGTGCCCCTGATCTTGCCCTCAGCCTCTCCCTGTAGAATAATAAGGACTTGCTGTTTCCTCAGCCACACGCCCATCACTCCATTGGCCAAAAGGGGAACCAGGAGTTAAGCAACAAAGGATTGACAGGTACATTTCAGACATTTGCCCTCAACGTCCCCCAGATTTATATGATGGATGGCAAGTGGTGCAGATAAACCTGACTATTCCTATGTAACGTTTTGAGTTTGACCCTTCCTCACTTTCTGGATTACTCCATCCCTACAGCACATGCAGGGTGGTCACCATCCCAGCCCGTCTCCTGGGCTTGCTGCAGTTCATAGCCAGTTGTAGCTGGTCTTCAGGGCACTGGGGGGTTCAGTGTTGGGCAGGTTGGAGCTGTTCCCAGACACATGACTGTGTTCCTCAGTGTTTAGTCCGAGGACCCTCTGCCTCAAAATCACCGGGGGTGCATGTGATAGTGGACACTTCAGGGCCACATCCCCAGGCACAGTGGGAGGAGGGAGGAATGTGTGTAACAAATTTCCAGGTGAGACAGTGATGCTGTCTGATGTTTAAAGCCACTGCCCTAGATGCTTGGACCAGCTGTTGACACTCCTTGCATATGTGAGGCAGGTTCTCAACCCTAGAAGGTTAACTTAAACACCATAAGAACAAGCTGCTCAATCCCATGAGAGCCCACTGAAGAAGAAAGAACATTTCAAGGAAAACTAATTCTGTGGTCCTCATTCTGCTGGTACCGTGTGACCATCCTACAGCAAACATCTTTTAGTATGAAGGCAGCTGGTCTCGTGTGGTCCCAGATGGACTCACCTGGCACCATAATTAATTGAGTGTGATGTCCATAAAACAAAGCTGTGTGTATGCATGCACATGAATGTATACACACAAATTCAAGTACTTGTGTCTTAATTTCTGGGGTAGTTAAGATTTCATCCTTCTTTCTTTTTAATTTTTTTTTTTAATTTATTCTTTTTTTTTTTTTTTTTTTTTTTTTTAACCAGGGAAGCCCAAGATTTCATCCTTCTTAATGAAATGTTGTGCTCAGTTCAGGGGTTCGGAGTGGTAGAGACACATGGATTCATTCAGTGAGTACCTGAGTGCCCCCTCATTCAAGGCACTAAGCCAGGTGTCATGGGGATAGCTCACATCAGACTAACCCAAGGACCTCAAGATCATGATAGCCTAGCAGGAAAGAGAAGCCACATTAAAAAAAAAAAGAGAGAGGAGCCACAGACGTAAAGACAACACTGGGTTGAAAATGATAAAACACCATGGAATGTATAAGTAAAGGCTCTGCCAGTTCGGAGGGAAAACTTGCTTTCAGCTGGAGGAACCAGGAGAACTTCAGGGAGGAGGTGGCACTTATGTTGAAATTTTCAGGGAGGAGAAAGGAGAGACAGGTGGCAGCATGTGTTATGGGAGTGAAGTGCTGTCCTTATCAAGAATTGTTGTGCTCAGAATACTTCATGGCATTTGCTCTGACAGAGCACCTAGCCTGCTCATTTCACGTCAGCGCCCATGCCAAGGTTGGGTCTACTTTCCAACAAAGCGTGTTGGTCCCCTTACAAAAGCAAACGAAGTAAGTTTACTCTGGAAGTAAACTAAAAGATCAAAGCAAAGACAGATGGGTTGGGGAGTTTCACAGCATAAGAATAGGAAAGGTACTCTCATTAATTTGATAAAAGAAGTTAACAACCTAATGGTAAGAAGTATAATGCAGATGGAGTGTGGAAAAATACTTCGCTCAGAGATGGTAAAGCAGGAAGCAGAGGGGGAAATACCTACCGAGAAAGTACAGTTTGCTGTCTCTTATTAAATTAAAAAATGCATTGCTGCCTGAGTCAGAATGAGACTGTCTTCTCTTCTTAAAAAGTATCTTTGTCTGAGGATTGCCTGTTACTGTCTGAATCATAACTTCCACTGCTGCTTTCATTCAAAAGGAGCCATTAAACTCACATACTTCCTGAATCTGCCCAGTGTATGAAAGCGTTCATTAAATCTACAAGCAGAGCCTTAAAAGAACAAGGATCAAATTAATTGCAACATGGGCCATGCATTTGTTTCTCTGACAGTCCCCGTGCTTTGGAGAAAAGGCGATCTGTGTGCCCTCATCTGAATTAGTAAACTCAATATCACTTTCCATTAGCATAGCCAAGTCAGCACCATACATGCTGCTCTGACACTGCTTACATGTTAATGCTCCCACAAACAGAGTCTGTTCCAACTGGTTTCCTGTCAGGTTCCCAAGCAGTAAATCCACAAATTGGAATAAGGAGTCTTCTGCTGTCTGCAGAGCTGGCTTGTGTGAGGAGTTCTCCAGACCGAGTTTCATAATTAGACTGTGGAGTAATTAAGAAAAATTCAGCACATGCAAATAGGGCAAAAGGATTTGCTGCTGTTTAGGGTTGCTATACCACCATCAAGAAAAATTAATTTATAATATTATTATTCGGCTTCTTAATGACCTGCAGAAGTCTAAAATGAGGACGTGGTGTTTTGTGCTCTGGAAAGACTTCTACCGCCAGAGTTAATAAATATTTGCCCCATGAGGAAATTAGAGTAAAAGTGATATATTTGAAATTTTAGCCAAAAAAAAAAAAGACTCCAAAAATTCCTGTGCTCCAAAAGCTTTAACGTTTATTTACTTTGCTTTTATTGGGGGTTTGTTTTTAGAAGGTGCTGGTTTTTAATATGCCCATCTTATAGTATCATCCCACTAGTAATCTATAAATACCCACTTTCCCTACCAACTTTCAGCACTTGCAACTGGGAATTTAATCAGACAGTATATGATTTTCCTGTTTTAAGATCTTCACCTTTTAATACCTTCACCAAGGCCAAATGTTGAAAGCCAGTGGCCCCTGACTGGTTATACGCAGCTCCTAAGAAGGAGGTAGGCTTGAACAAGGTGGCCTGGCTGAGCCCCCAAGTCAAATAGGTATCTTCAAGGTAACTTTGTTGGTTGCACATTGTTGAGAATTAGAATTGCAAAGATGTCTACTTTGACACATCCCATGTGTGAGCATCAGGATTGTTTCCTGGGCAGAGATTTACATTCTCTCACTGGAAATGGAAAGCTTTATTTATGAGCTGTACACCTCCTCCTTGCTACATGTTTTCTTCCTTTGTTTCTCATTTCCTTGAAGCTGAAGATGAAAACACCAGCATGCATTCTTAGGACTAAAACAGGGGAAAGCAGCATTTTTAAGAGTAAGGGCTTTGCATGTTAATTAACAGAAGCAATATTCACTGAGTATTAAAAATTCAAGGTTTAGTCCATCCAGGGTCAAATTGGGAACTTTAAAAATTGATGAGCTTATATTGTTAATAGTTTCCTGAGGGCAAGTCCATCCAGTATTTTGAGCTACTAATGAATTGCGTTTTGTATGGCAGTATAATAGAGAGAAAGCATACAGTCAGACATCATCTAGAAGTTCTTTTTGGAAACAAGCTAACAAGGGAGGCTGTGTGATCTCTAGCCACTGCAGTCTCTAAAAATAGGCTGGATAACCATCTATCTCCAGAGATTTCAGAGTGATGTGCCCGGAGGCTGGGAGTTGGATCTGGTGACTTCTGAAGTCCCTTCCACTTTTTTAATTCCCATAATTATTCCTGCAAATATAAATACAGACAACATGTTTTTCATCATGCCAGTTTTCACTGTGTGAAAAAAAAATGTGTAGAATTCAGCACTCCCATTATAGAACATTGCTGGCAACTATTCAGCTTCACCCCAAAGAGCTGTCTTTGTTCATAAAGGGAACCAGAGTGCACATCGTCACCAACAGGATGGTCATTTGTGATGTCTTTTAAGTGGCTGGATGACCATGGCATGAAGGGCTGAGAGAAAGGTCATGCAGATTAGCTCCAGACATACCCAGTTGTTACTCAAGAAGGATTTTGCTCTGATGAGCAAAACACCAAAGGCCAGTCAGGGAAAAAAGGTCAAGGCCAGGAACCTTCTGGAAAAGAAGTCGACTTAGTAATAAAGACTGCCACCGTCTATCAGGCCTCCACGCCCACGCAGGATTGATAATAATATCCTCCACTGTGGCTCGAAAGCCTTGTCCACAGTTCCATTTCTAATTATTTCTGGCTCAGATGGGACTGAAATACATCTATTTCTTTTCCATGTTTTCTTTTTTAGCCCTTTTTTCTGCCCTTTGTTTGTATATGCCTTAAATTTCTCAATAATTTTGTACTTCTTTTTATATCTTTTCTATCAACTCCATCTTCTCTTGCCTTTCTGAGGAGGTGTGGTTTCTTAGGACTCATTCAAATACTGATAGCCTTTGGAACAAGTGACATAATTTTTAAGCTTTTTTTTTTTTAACCTTTTTAGAAATACAGAAGCTTTTCTTAGATTCGCGGTGTATATTTTCTCAGCCCATTATCCAGCCAATGAAATAGCTTCTTTAGTAACTCTTTACAAAGTCTTCCCTGCCTCCTTCTTTGTTTATTTATTCATTCAGCAAATTTTTGAGAACCTATTCCATGCCAGACACTCTTCTGGACATTGTGAATATAGCAGTGGACAAAATAGACAGAAATCTCGATCTCTCTGGAGACCCGAAAATTACTTCAGAAATTTTGCTCTGTGAGCAGTAATCAAGGACGAAAAGGTGAGAGTTGGAAGTACTTTTGTCTTTCTCCAAGTGCACCCCAGTCTTCATTTTAGTAAATGTTGGCTAAGTGACCACAGTCCACTAAGACTAGCCCAGAGGAGACATGCAATCGCTAGGGGCAAGGATGAATCAGATCTTCTGCCAGGCTGGGAAGGGATGCAGGAAAGGAGGGGAAGGTGAGGAGCAGGTCCTGTGGCCGAGGGGCTCCCCCCACCTCCAGCCAATCACAGGAAGACAGCGACCTCTGCGGGACGGATACAGGATGCAGGAGCCATGCTGGGCCTCGCCAGAGGATGGGAGCTGCCAGCACAGCACTTGTCCTCCCCAAGGGCACCAGAGCCTGGACGAGGGGGTGGAGAGAGAGGAGGCCAGGCCCGGCTAAGCAGAGAGGACAGCAACCCGCGTGCAGGCAAGGCAACTGCCTCGGGCAGCGGGTGTTCCCCCTGGGTTCCTGTTATTTTCTCCTGCTTGTGCATCTTAGAAGAGTGAAATTGTGTGCTGAAATCTCTCCATCGGCTACTTCTCCTGACCCTTCAGTTGAAGCAGACAAACGGAGAACATCTGAGGGCACATGAACCTGCACCAGGTCCTCCCCAAGTTAACCCACTCCCTCCCTCAGTGCTGGCCACGCGGCAAAGGTTGTTTTCTGTTGCTGGGCATCCCGAAAGCAGGTTAGCCTCTTATTATCTCTTGACAAAGAAAAACTGGACATCAAAGGGAGCTTGTCCTTCTAAATGTTTTGCTTACGCTTTCACATGGTGTTGAGTAGCATTAGTTGGGGGCTTTACTTATACTGGGCCTCTGGCTCACCTTCTGAGCCAACTTTGATGTTTTCAGTTCTTACTCTAATTGAATTGCCTTTCCTGTGCCGTGATTATGTCATGAAAGGCAGTCCCTCAGATTGTTCACTGTAAAGCAGAACCACACAGAAGTGGGACTATATTTATGGGTGCTGAGCACGTTGAAGAGTCTCATTTATTTTAGAGAAGTCTCACCTCCAAGGCGGGGCTAAGGCTCTAAGATATTGTTTTAGCTAATCTTTAGTGCATTTTTAAGTATTTTAAAGTTAAAGTGAGCTGTTATGAATGCCTTATAAGTTATAGTACCTTTTCTCTTGAACTTCCTTGTTGCTAAACTTACTTCCAAATCAGAATCAACGAAGGGACTTTTTAGATGCACAGATATCTCGCACCCACGCACCCTATGTGACCCCACAGAGAGAATAATCAAAGAACTCTGTTTTTAAAAACGTACCACAGGTGACCCTATTTGGAAATGACTATTATACTGTACTCAAAATTACATACTATAGCTGCAAAATAACTGATTAAATGATAGTTTTGATAGCTTTCTTATCCTTGGAAAGCTAATATATGTTTATTATAAAATATTCCATCATAGCAGAAAAGTGCCAAGAGAAAAGGAAAATCATCTAATATATTCCCCTGCCCCCAATTCTATGATTGTTCTGGTGACGATGTGTGCACACATGTATCCATGTGTGTATGTGCATGTGTGTGTGTGTGTGGGTGTGTGTGAAGGCAATGGATGCTGTCTGTGTGGTTCTCCAGCTCATTTTTTTTTACACAGTGTGCTACAAACATCTCGCCCTGCCAGGAATTATATTTAACAATTTAATGTCAGTCAATAATCTCTGAACACTCTGCTTTAACAGGAAATTAACTTTGTGGTCACACAGTCCTGACGATTAGATACGTTTACATTTCTTTCCAGAAGTTCATTTTTCTTGGAGTTTAGACCACCCCCTGTAGACCGCTGAAAACATTTGGGAAAAGCTCCTCATGTCGACATAAACTCTTTATTCTAAGTGTGAGTCACCAGCTTTCTTGTTTCTGAAACATAAACAAAATACACTTAGCTTCTAAGTGGTTTTCAGCGTTAAACTGTCCTAAAAATAAATAGCTTTTCTTCTTGATTTAGAAGGAAAACCCCACAACGACTTCTTTAAATATGACTAAATTCTGCTGTGGTTCAAACCCTAATTTTAATATTATTTCTAAAGATGTGATGTGGAGACTTTGTTATCAGAGTCCCCATTGTGGTCCATGATATAATCACGAGACAGAAAAACAGGGAGGGAGAGACTTCCCTGGTGGTGCAGTGGCTGGGGCTCCGTGCTCCCAGTGCGGGGGGCCTGGGTTCGATCCCTGATCCAGGAACTAGATCCCATATGCATGCCACAACTAAGGAGCCCTCAACCCGCAACTAAGGAGCCTGCCTGCTGCAACTAAGACCCAACGCAACCAAATAAATAAATAAATAAATATTTTTTAAAAAGAAAAACTGGGAGGGAAATAATCCAGCTGTGGTTCTACAAGGGCAGTAGCTGAGACCTTTTGTCATTTGCCCCAGATAAGTCTCTCCCATTTGCTTATTTTTTTTTTAACATCTTTATTGGAGTATAATTGCTTTACAATGTTGTGTTAGTTACTGCTGTATGACAAAGTGAATCAGCTATATGTATACGTATATCCCCATATCCCCTCCCTCTTGCCTCTCCCTCCCACCCTCCATACGCCTCCCCTCTAGGTGGTCACAAAGCACCGAGCTGATCTCCCTGTGCTATGCAGCTGCTTCCCGCTAGCTATAGATTTTACATTTGGTAGTGTATATATGTCAATTCTACTCTCTCACTTCGTCCCAGCTTACCCTCCCCGTGTCCTCAAGTCCATTCTCTACGTCTGCATCTTTATTCTTGTCCTTCCCCTAGGTTCTACAGAACCATTTTTTTTTTAGATTCCATATATATGTATTAGAATATGGTGTTTGTTTTTCTCTTTCTGACTTACTTCACTCTGTATGACAGACTCTAGATGCATCCACCTCACTACAAATAACTCAATTTCGTTTCTTTTTATGGCTGAGTAATATTCCATTGTATATATGTGCCACATCTTCTTTATCCATTCATCTGTTGATGGACACTTAGGTTGCTTCCATGTCCTGGCTATTCTAAATAGTTCTGCAATGAACATTGTGGTACATGTCTCTTTTTGAATTACGGTTTTCTCAGGGTATATGCCCAGTAATGGGATTGCTGAGTCATATGGTAGTTCTATTTTTTGTTTTTTAAGGAACCTCCATACTGTTCTCCATAGTGGCTGTATCAATTTACATTCCCACCAGCAGTGCAAGAGGGTTCCCTTTTCTCCACACCCTCTCCAGCATTTATTTTATTTTATTTTATTTTATTTTTTTTAAGAAGATGTTGGGGGTAGGAGTTTATTTATTTATTTATTTTTGCTGTGTTGGGTCTTTGTTTCTGTACGAGGGCTTTCTCTAGTTGTGGCAAGCGGGGGCCACTCTTCATCATGGTGCACGGGTCTCTCACTATCGCAGCCTCTCCTGTTGCAGAGCACAGGCTCCAGACGCACAGGCTCAGTAGGTGTGGCTCGCAGGCCTAATTGCTCCACGGCACGTGGGATCCTCCCAGACCAGGGCTCGAACCCGTGTCCCCTGCATTAGCAGGCAGATTCTCAACCACTGCGCCACCAGGGAAGCCCCAGCATTTACTGTTTGTAGATTTTTTGATGATGGCCAATCTGACCAGTGTGAGGTGATACCTCATTGTAGTTTTGATTTGCATTTCTCTAATCATTAGTGATGTTGAGCATCCTTTCATGTGTTTCTTGGCAATCTCTATATCTTCTTTGGAGAAATGTCTGTTTAGGTCTTCTGCCCATTTTTGGATTGGGTTGTTTGTGTTTTTGATATTGAGATGCATGAGCTGCTTGTGTATTTTGGAGATTAACCCTTTGTCAGTTGCTTCATTTGCAAATATTTTCTCCCATTCTGAGGGTTGTCTTTTCATCTTATTTATGGTTTCCTTTGCTGTGCAAAAGCTTTTGTTTCATTAGGTCCCATTTGTTTAGGTCCCATTTTTTGTTTTTATTTCCATTTCTCTAGGAGGTGGGTCAGAAAGGATCTTGCTGTGATTTATGTAATAGAGTATCCTGCCTATGTTTTCCTCTGAGAGTTTTATAGTGTCTGGCCTTACATTTAATCCATTTTGACTTTATATTTCTTTATGGTATTAGGGAGTGTTCTAATTTCATTCTTTTACATGTATCTATCCAGTTTTCCAAGCACCACTTCTTGAAGAGGCTGTCTTTTCTCCATTGTATATTCTTACCTCCTTTATCAAAGGTAACATGACCATATGTGCATGGGTTTATCTCTGGGCTTTCTTTTCTGTTCCATTGATCTATATTTCTGTTTTTGTGCCAGTAGCATACTGTCTTGATACTGTAGCTTTGTAGTATAGTCTGAAGTCAGGGAGCCTGATTCCTCCAGCTCCGTTTTTCTTTCTCAAGATTGCTTTAGCTATTCGGGGTCTTTTGTGTTCCCATACAAATTGTGAAATTTTTTGTTCTAGTTCTGTGGAAAAATGCCATTGGTAGTTTGACAGGGATTGCACTGAATCTGTAGATTGCCTTGGGTAGTATAGCTGTTTTCACAATGTTGATTCTTCGAATCCAAGAACATGGTATATCTCTCCATCTGACGTATCATCTTTGATTTCTTTCATCAGTGTCTTATAGTTTTCTGCATACAGGTCTTTTGTCTCCTTAGGTAAGTTTATTCCTAGGTATTTTATTCTTTTTGTTGCAATGGTAAATGGGAGTGTTTCCTTAATTTCTCTTTCAGATATTTCATCATTAGTATATAGGAATACAAGAGATTTCTGTGCATTAATTTTGGATCCTGCTACTTTACCAAAATTCATTGATTAGCTCTAGTAGTTTTCTGGTAGCATCTTTAGGATTCTCTATGTATAGTGTTATGTCATCTGCGAACGGTGACAGCTTTGCTAAGAATTTGTCCATTTCTTCCAGGTTGTCCATTTTATTGGCATAGAGTTGCTTGTAGTAATCTCTCATGATCCTTTGTATTTCTGAAGTGCGAGTTGTTACTTCTCCTTTTTCATTTCTAAATCTGTTGATTTGAGTCTTCTCCCTTTTTTTCTTGATGAGTCTGGCTAATGGTTTATCAATTTTGTTTATCTTCTCAAAGAACCACCTTTTAGTTTTATTGATCTTTGCTATTGTTTCCTTCATTTCTTTTTCATTTATTTCTGATCTGATCTTTATGATTTCTTTCCTTCTGCTAACTTCGGGGTTTTTTTTGTTCTTCTTTCTGTAATTGCTTTAGTTGTAAGGTTAGATTGTTTATTTGAGATTTTTCTTCTTTCTTGAGGTAGGATTGTATTAGTATATACTTCCTTCTTAGAACTGCTTTTGCTGCATCCCATATGTTTTGGGTGGTCGTGTTTTCATTGTCATTTGTTTCTAGGTATTTTTTGATTTCCTCTTTGATCTCTTCAGTGATCTCTTGGTTATTTAGTAGTGTATTGTTTAGTCTCTGTGTGTTTGTATCTTTTACAGTTTTTTTTCCTGTAATTGATATCTAGTCTCATAGAGTTGTGGTCAGAAAAGATACTTGATATGATTTTAATTTTCTTAAATTTACCAAGGCTTGATTTGTGACCCAAGATATGATCTATCCTGGAGAATGTTCCATGAGCACTTGAGAAGAAAGTGTATTGTGTTGTTTTTGGTTGGAATGTCCTATAAATATCAATTAAGTCCATCTTATTTAATGTATCATTTAAAGGTTGTGTTTCCTTATTTATTTTCATTTTGGATGATCTGTCCATTGGTGAAAGTGTAGTGTTAAAGTTACTATGTTTGTGTTACTGTCAATTTTCCCTTTTACGGCTGTTAGTAGCATTTGCCTTATGTGTTGAGGTGCTCCTATGTTGGGTGCATAAATATTTACAGTTGTTATATCTTCTTCTTGGATTGATCCCTTGATTATTATGTAGTGTCCTTCTTTGTCTCTTGTAACAGTCTTCATTTTAAAGTCTATTTTGTCTGATACGAGAATTGCTACTCCAGCTTTCTTTTGACTTCCGTTTGCATGGAATATCTTTTTCCATCCCCTCATTTTCAGTCTGTATGTGACCCGAGGTCTGAAGTGGGTCTCTTGCAGACAGTATATACATGGGTCTTGTTTTTGTATCCATTCAGCCAGTCTGTGTTTTTTGGTTGGAGCATTTAATCCATTTACATTTAAGGTAATTATCGATATGTATGTGCCTATTACCATTTTCTTAATTGTTTTCAGTTTGTTTTTGTAGGTGCTTTTCTTCTCTTGTGTTTCCCACTTAGAGAAATTCCTTTAGTATTTGTTGCAAAGCTGGTTTGGTGGTGCTGAATTCTGTTAACTTTTGCTCATCTGTAAAGCTTTTGATTTCTCTGTTGAATTTGAATGAGATCCTTGCTGGGTAGAGTAATCTTGGTTGTAGGTTTTTACCTTTCATCACTTTAAATATGTCCTGCAACGCCCTTCTGGCTTGCAGAGTTTCTGCTGAAAGATCAGCTGTTAACCTTATGGGGATTCCCTTGTATGTTATTTGTTGCTTTTCCCTTGCTGCTTTTAATATTTTTTCTTTGTATTTAATTTTTGATAGTTTGATTAATATGTTTCTTGGCATGCTTCCTCCTTGGATTTATCCTGTATGGGATTCTCTGGGCTTCCTGGACTTGACTGACTAATTCTTTTCCCATATTACGGAAGTTTTCAACTGTAATCTCTTCAAATATTTTCTCAGGCCCTTTCTTTTTCTCTTCCTCTGGGACCCCTATAATTCGAATGTTGATGCATTTAATGTTGTGCCAGAGGTCTCTGAGACTGTCCTCAATTCTTTTCAGTCTTTTTTCTTTATTCCTCTCTGTGGTAGTTACTTCCACTATTTTATCTTCCAGGTCACTTATCCGTTCTTCTGCCTCAGTTATTCTGCTATTGATTCCTTCTAGAGAATGTATCATTTCATTTATTGTGTTGTTCATCATTGTTTGCTCTTCAGTTCTTCTAAGTCCTTGTTAAACATTTTTTGTATTTTCTCCATTCTATTTTTTTGTATTCTCTTCATTCTGTTTCTAAGATTCTGGATCATCTTTACTGTCATTACTCTGAATACTTTCTCAGGTAGACTGCCTATTTCCTCTTCATTTGTTTGGTCTGGTGGGTTTTTACCTTTCTCCTTCATCTGCTGCATATTTCTCTGTCTTCTCATTTTGTTTAACTTACTGTGTTTGGGGTCTCCTTTTCACAGGCTGCAGGTTTGTAGTTCCTATTGTTTTTGGTGTCTGCCCTCAGTGGGTGAGGTTGGTTCAGTAGCTTGTGTAGTCTTCGTGGTAGAGGGGACTGGTGCCTGTGTTCTGGTGGGTGGGGCTGGATCTTGTCTTTCTCGTGAGCAGAGCCACATCTGATGGTGAGTTTTGGGGTGTCTGTGAACTTAGTATGATTTTAGGCAGCCTCTCTGCTAATGGGTAGGTTTGTGTTCCTGTCTTGCTAGTTGATTGGCATGGGGTGTTCAGCACTGGAGCTTGCTGGCCGTTGGGTGGAGCTGGGTCTTAGTGTTGAGTGGAGATCTCTGGGAGAGCTCACGCTGATTGATATTACATGGGCCGGGGAGGTCTCCGGTGGTCCAGTGTCCTGAACTCGGCTCTTCACCTCAGAGGCTCAGGCCTGACACTGGGCCGGTGCACCATGACCCTGTCAGCCACACGGTATGAGCCAGGAACTAGTCTAGGTCCGTGGATTTCAGTAGTGAAAAGCAGTCAAAAATGTCTGGCTTCATGGAGTTTGTACTGCTCGTTACAGGAATTCCAGTGTCTCCTTTCTCTTTCTTCACCTTGCAAATAACAGTCATTTTCTTGCAAGCTAAAAGGGAAGATCCTTGAGGACAGGGAATATCCTTCTTTCTCTCGTGCCTATTGTAATGCCTGGTCCATTGCAGAAACTCAATGTGTAATCAGGAAGAACAAATCTGACTCCATACCGGATCAGTTTCTTTTACTTTAACCTTTGTATTCAATTGCTTTTGCTTAGTCATACTAGCTCAAGCAGTCATGAAACCCCCATTTCCTTTTTTTTTTAAAAGTAAATTTAGTTATTTTTTTATTTTTGGCTGTGTTGGGCCTTTGCTGCTGTGCACGGGCTTTCTCTAGTTGCAGCAAGCGGGGCTGCTCTTTGTTGCAGTGTGCAGGCTTCTCATCGCGGTGGCTTCTCTTGTGGCAGAGTTCAGGCTCTGGGTGCGCAGGCTTCAGTAGTTGTGGCATGTGGGCTCAGCAGTTGTGGCTCGCGGGCTCTAGAGTGCAGGCTCAGTAGTTGTGGAGCACGGGCTTAGTTGCTCCACGGCATGTGGGATCTTCCCAGACCAGGGCTCAAACCCGTTTCCTCTGCATTGTGCCAACACTCCCCCCCATATGCTTTTTTTTTTTTTTTTTTTTTTCCCATATGCTTTTAGTAAAGGTTTCTGGGCATCTTTGTCCTTCCTTCTTCACCCCCCTATGACTCCCTCAGGAGCTGCCCCAGAGTCCCCTTCATCTGGTCACAGGAAGGCCAGCATCCAGGGCACCAAGGATGCTGCAGGCGTCCTGAGAGGAATAAGACAGACATGGTTGCCACCCTCATGGTGCTTGAGGTCTGAGGAGGCAACTGAAAATAAACAAGGAAACAAAGGGAATCAGGACAAACAGACCCCTCTCTCTATCATGTTTACCTCCTCATACTCAGAGGTGACCTGTCCCAGGATTTTGTGAAAGTTTCTCTGGGTGGGTTTGACCACCTGGGGTCCAGGACTCTCACCTGAAGAGAGGATTCGTGGGTAGCACAGAGCAGAAGAAATAAAGTAAAATACTTAGGGACCATGTTCACATATAAATCGAATGATTATTAGCTTCTTTATTTGTTTTCCTCAGCCCAGGAAAATGAGGCACAGAATTTGGGGGGAAACAGACTAACATTAAAAAGTAGCTAAATTATCTGACAATTGTAGCCAATGTATGGATATAGGGTATTTGTAAAAATAATAATAACAGTATAATTTAATCAATGTATAAGCATAAATAAAGTAAAAAATAAAGGCTCTCCCCCGGCTGCCCACTCGCCCCCTCCATACACAACCCCACCCCTCGGACAGGGAATCTGACTCCTAAAAATCTGAAAAAAATATAATATACTAACTTATAAAAAGAAAAATAACTCAGAAGCTTATAAGAGAGTTTGATATTCAATCTAGTCCTTTTATGTATTTACCCACATATTTATATGAAAAGATAAAGTATTTTGTGTTTTGTTTGTTTTTATATAAATTGAATCATTCCTTACTGCTAGTCTGTGACTTTTTATTTAGCTTCATATGCCTTAGGGCTCTCTCCTATCACCCAGGATATTTGATCTATGTTATTCTTTTAACACTTAGTGTTTTCACATCCCTTTATTGATGAAAATGCAGGTGATTTCCAGGATTTTTTTTTTTTTTTTTTTTTTTTTTTTTTTTGCTTTCTTTTTACTTTCACAGCAATAGCTGCACTGGCCACTCTAGTGTGGGCCCCTGAAAGCCTCTCTCATCTCTATTTCCGCATCAGTGACATTCATCCACCTCCACAGGCGTATGGACCAAAGTATATTCTCTGGTCTTTTAGAATTCCCTGGAAAACCATTCAGCCATTTGGTATTTTTGGTGCCTTTAACAATAATAGCGGTAGTAGATATTGGTAGTGACCTAACAGCAAACACGCATAGAGAGACTGCGTGCCAATCACCCAACTCGTTTCAACCTCACAACAAGTCTACTTTTATTCCATTTTACAGATGGGGAAACGCAGGTCAAGGAGGGTAAGTGACTTTCCAAAGTCACACAGTTAACCAGTGGTGCTGCTAAGGTTTGAGCTGAGGTCAGCGGCTACAGAGTGTGTGTTTAGTTACCATGATACCCTCAACGGGCTAGGCCCAGTGTTGATGAAATACGGTGCCTTCATGGGCCTTTCACTAGTTGAGAAGATAGGTACTGGTAATCACACAGAGAATGTGCAAATGCTCTGTGGCAGGTGTCACCGAAGGTGGGGCACATGGTGGTCTGTTTACAAGCCCACAGTCAGGGGAGAGACTTAGCGTGGTCCAGGAAGGCTGCCCTTGGGCAGAGGCTCCAGTGAGATCTACAGGTGGGAGGATTTAGTGAGATGACCTTGAAGCTGGGCCTCCCAGGCAGCAGAAGCAGCACCTGTAGAACGCCCGGTGCCAGGAGGGCCGTGGCAAGTATGAGTGACTAGAAAAGGCCGGGGAGAGAGGGTTTGGGGCTTCTCCTTGCAGGGGGCGGGGTGCAGAGCCTATTGGGTGAGGAGGCTGCAGATGCAGACTGGAGTCGGACCCCAGGGTGCCTTCGAGGTCAGGGGAGGAGTTTTGGCCTCATCTGGAAAGTAGAAACCACGGCTGTGCTTTAAGGAAGAGGTGATGTGATCAGATTTGTGTGTTCAAAGCTCTCTCCGGTGAGTGTGGAAAAAAGCAGATGGGGGCCAGTCTGGCTTCCAGAGACCTGCAGGGAGGCAATCACAAGAGAAGATGGAAGCCTAGACCAGTTGGCAACGAGGACATGGAGAAAAGGGGACAGATTTAAGAGGCGAGTTAACAGGACGTGGATCCTAGGGCTTCGGGTGAGGCAGACGTGCAGGAGGCATGGCAATGCTGCTCACCAAGTTGGCCAAAACACAGCGTGAAGGGGAACGCCAGGTGTGGGACCTGCACCCACCTGGAGAGCATGTGGACTTCACGAGATCCGCACACGATTCCCTGTGAGCTGCTTTACCCTTGAAGGGCGGCCTCCAGTGTGTATTGAGCAATATATCGTGCTTTCTTCCATTCGCCTTTTGGAGGTTTGTATGCAGATGGCCATTTCAGATGCTTACATTTAATGTCATATTTTTCCCGTTTCTTTCCAGCGATTCTTAAAAGCGTACAAAGCTTTTCGTTCCATGAGCTAAAAATATTTCATTTCATAAAGAGAAGAAACTATGTCAGAAAGTGTAGGTTCCTAAATCCAAAAAAAATTAATTTTGCTTACATTAATTATTTCTCAGATATTGATAGAGAAGTGGAAAGGAAATGTTCAGCAGAGCATCTCATTTTTAAATGGTAAAACAAACCCAAAAAAGTCCGGAAGGCACGCAGTTCAGCATAAAGCTAGCCACCGTTGTGCGTAAAATTTGAAACCGTGTAGTCAGAGGGAAGGTTCCTCCTGTGCTTTGTACAAAGGATGTGCACGGCTGGACCCTCATTGTAGCAGCAGCCAACGTTTTTCTGCATGTTCTAACCCTGAACCAACTCATAATTTTGAAGCCAACTCTGTAGGAAATATTGAAGTGAATAATGTAGTTCTATAATGAGGCAAATGCTGAATGCTTCTGTAAGTCGCGGGCAGTGCATTGCCATAATGTTAAAGAAAACATCCTTCCAAAGGGCTCATCTCAAGCCCTCATGGTTTGCCTGTGTTGTTTACGTTCAGTCTTTGAAAAACAATGACCCAGTCATGCTCTTTATGTTTTACTTGGGTGAACAGCATAGGACTTAAGGTTGAAGACCCTAATGTTGATGATCTTTACTGTGAAATTTTTCTTGGTTTCATTATAACTAGTTTAATGGACAAAATCTAATTTTCTTAAAATGAAGGAGTGTGCTTCAGAAGCACCTAGAAAGCTTTTTTTTTCCCCCCTAAGTACAGAGATTCAGATCCCCCCCGCCGCAGCAGACCTACCCAGAATCTCCATGGATGATGTACAAGCATGTATTCTTTTTAAAAATTTATAACATTAAAAACCACTGGTGGCGCAGTGGTTGAGAGTCTGCCTGCCGATGCAGGGGACACGGGTTCGTGCCCCGTTCCGGGAAGATCCCACATGCCACGGAGCGGCTGGGCCCGTGAGCCATGGCCGATAAGGGTTGTGGCTACATTGAACCAGTTTTTCAGAAAATGCCTTTCTGAAGATTGCTGGTTATAAGTTATTTTTGTTTTATTCATTCAGAGGTCTCAGAGTTGAAGGGTAAGTGGAGAAAACAGCCTCTGTTCTTGGAGAGACCAGCTCGGGGGTGGACGCTGTTGTCTCTTAAGTGGTCAAGGCAAGGACATACTGACCCTGCCACATCTCTGAGGGCAGTACCTTGCCAGCCCAGTCCTCCTTATAAAAGCTAAAGTATCCTTCCAAGTAAGCCCACTTTCTTCTTGTATCCTCAGCCCAAAGTGAGATGATGACAAAGAAATTTTGAGAACTCTTTCTCTATGCCTGAGATTGGCATCCTTCAGAACCAATATGTCGGGTTTTCATTTGTTCCCTGGAGTGGAGCGGAGGGGAAGGTAACCCACCTGAAGGAGGAGTTCAGAGGTTGCCACTGCCTACAGGTCACCTCCTCAGCTGGCCTGGAGTATCTGGGGAAATTCTCACCTGGGAGACCTGACCCCAGAGTGACCACGGGGCTGCCCATCACCCTGAGACTTTAAAGAATCATATTTTAAGCTGCGACGAGATGGTGTTAGTAAATTTGCTCTATTGGCACACAAACTACTTATATTTGCAAATTGGTAGGAATATGTCACTTTTTCTTTGCAGTTGCCTTTTTACTTTTAATTATTTACTTAAAAAATAAAATTAACAATACCATATTTTAAACACATACTCAATGCCAACCGTGTAAGAGTAGGCTTACTTTATCTCAATTTTCTGAACCGATAACACAGTGACAGCTGCTAACATGCTTTTTCTACTGGTTGTTCTAGACTCCTTTGGCTTTCAAAAGACAAAGATAATACAATGCATTTAAGAATCAGTAACTAAGTAAATTTTATTCGAATATCTTATTTTAGTTCACCCTCTGAAAGTAGTAAATCCATGTTCTACTGTTTGTGTATAATAATTGCATATAAAATACAGTTAATCTAACAGATACATTAGATTTTAAATATAGTGGAGTTAAAAGTAATTGACAAGGTGATTGCTTTACTGAGTACAGATAGTTGTAATTCAGAGAATATATGTGGAAAAATGTAGAAAACTACTTAGTCATGGCAGATTTTTTTCCTGACACTATAACTAGACTGAATTTTCTTTTAATGAAAAAAAAATTGTGCATGTATTGGGGGTGGGGCAGAATGTCATGTGGGGCGGGTCATAGCTTAACAGTTGTGGACTGGCATAGAAAAGAGTAATTGATTTGTTATTAAGTGGAAGGCTGCTAAGGGCACAAGTAGGGGACTGAGCTGGCCTCAAGAGAAGTCTATTTGCCGCAGAAGGAATTGCTGGGGGAGTGGCAGGATTGGTGGGAGAGGCTGCAGTCAGACTGGGCTGTTGACAGCTCTGCCCAGTCACCAGGGTACCAGCCTGAGTTCACAGACAGCCTGGGCTTTGGGAGGATGGCCTTCAGGTTGCTAACTCTTCATGTGGCCGTGTCACCTGATACTTAACCGGTGTGCCTGCAGGTCAAGTTTAAGGTAGAAGTTGGTAGAACATAGGACACGTCTGAATGGCCCATCTTATTGAAAAACCACAAGAAACTATGGAGCATCTGTCAGCCTCCTACTCAGCTATACAGGAGACGGAAAGACTTCTCTGGATAGAGTGGAGTGGTTTCCAGGGAAGGAGACAGGCAGGAGAAAATCTCTTCTTCACAAAAGAACACCAGCTGATCATTGTGGAAAGGATGGCAGGGTCAGAGGGCCACCATTTTGAAAAGGCCAGTGAAATATAATGTGCAAATAATTACAGATGGAGTGATACCTTTTGAGTAAGAAAGAAAGGAATAAGTAAATATATGTATTTGTTGTCCATAAACACACACACATACCTTATTTTTGCAAGGAGAACTCAAGAAGAATAAGCCCAAAATGCCTGAAATTGATTACTGTGAGGATAGATATGTGGGAGTGAGGTGGAGGAAATAAAGAATAATGAGCAAGAGACTTCTCTGACTATAAATTTTTATATAGTTTTGACTTTTGAAGCACGTAAATGTTTTGCAAATTCAAAAAATTAAGTTAAATTAAAAATATGAAACAAGCCCTGTGTTCTGAGTCACCCCGAGATTGAATATAGATGGAAAAACAAATTAAGAAATGTTACTGCCCAGAAGAAAAAAAATTAAGTAACTTTTGAACACAAGTCTCTGACTGTGTACTCTTAGTGGTGTTGCCAAACCAAACTTGGGTCCACTCACCCACGCACAGTAAAGTCAATCTACTGACACCTGGTAGTGGTGAAGGAAAGTGCAGCGTTTATTGTAAGATGGCAGACAAGGAGTGTGGCAGCTAGTGCTCAAAAATCCCGAACTCCCTGATGGGTTTCAGGGAAACATTTTTTAAAGGCAAGGTGAGAGGGGCAATTGCAGCGTATGTGATCAGCTCCTGCACAGTTCTCTGATTGGTTGATAGTGAGGGTAATGTCACAGGCGATTGTCATATTATCAATCCTCAGGCTCCAGCCGGTCTGGGTGCTACGTGCTCATGGTCATCAAGTAGTTAACTTCTTCCATTTGATGAGGGCTTTAGCATTTGTAAAACAACTCAGGGATGTGCATCAGATACTGTTATCAATGTACTTCAGGGAGGAACTAAAGATTCTGTGACTGCCATATGGCTGATTTACTGTTTAAATTGTTACCAGTTCTCCTCGCCCAACTGCTACTTTTGTCACTCCATGTTCACAGCCTTTCAGTCATTAATGTTGATCCAGGCTTCTGTGACTCAGGGGAGGCCTGGGAGACTACAGCTTTTCTACAAACGAGAGGCAGGCAGAGGACATGGTCGGACCCCATAGGATCCTGCTCAGCTACAGTGGGATATATTCTAAGGACGAAAAGAACTAAAATTAAATCTTCAGCATTTTTAGTAGATTTATTTTTCATAATAATGTTCATATTGCTATTCGGAAATGATTTTTATATAGTAGGATAAGCAAATAAGCCCCAGAGTTTTCATTGTAAGAGAAGAGAACCAAATACTTTTTTTAAAAAGAAAATCTCTGGGGCTTCCCTGGTGGCGCAGTGGTTGAGAGTCCGCCTGCCGATGCAGGGGACACGGGTTCGTGCCCTGGGCCAGGAAGATCCCACATGCCGTGGAGCGGCTGGGTCCGTGAGCCGTGGCCGCTGAGCCTGTGCGTCCGGAGCCTGTGCTCCGCAATGGGAGAGGCCACAACAGTGAGAGGCCCGCGTACTGCAAAAAAAAAAAAAAAAAAGAAAATCTCTGTAATGTTAAATTTGAATTGGAAATATCAGTATGAAGTCATATCAGCATGAAGTCATGATTTAAATATGTACGGTATATAATACCTATAAAGTTTCCTAAGCTCTATTCACTCAAAAGAGCTAGAAACAATGAAACCCTGGGTGCCGTGAGCATACATAACAGTGAGATCTTGATTTCTAAATGCTGTTCCCTAATAAAAACAGTAGGGCTTCTTGGAGAAATGACTAATTCCTGCTCTAGGTCAGGGAAAAACCAGGTGAGCCTGTAGCATCTTATACCAAAAAGCAAGGTCATACCCAGTGACTAATGGGATGATGTCAGAGGGACACAGTGGCCAGCTTGAAAGGGCCACCAGATGCCAAGTTTGGGACAGTTTGATCATCCAGAAGAATAATGGCAGTAACTGATTATGAAGCATGGAATTTTAAAAAATCCGTTCATCTATGGTAAATATTTAAAAACCAGAAAAATAAAAAAGAAATAGAGAGAAGGGGACAAGGGGAGTTTTTCCTTACAGGGCAATGCCAGTGAGTAAATGTAGAAATGGGAGGATTAGAAAACCACCATTTTGCTAAGCCCAGTATAGTAATTGATTCAGATAAGAATCATCAGTGTTTGCTAAAACGCCTGGGTGAGAGATAGTCTGGGAGTGAGAATATTCACAGTCCTGTCACTCACAGATAATTTTATTCTGAAGGAAAACTTAGCCTTTACAGTGGGAACGTCTGCCAGTCCACATCTTACTCATCAAATTTAGCAAAGCCGATAATGGTACAATTGAACATTATGTGCCCCCCGAGGGGATGCAGTTAGAAGGGTACAGCTTTGACATAAATGTTTAATCTGGGACAACCAGAAATGTCTGTCTAGGTGAGACATTCTGCAATAAAGCTAGCCTTGGACTCTTCAAAAGTCAACGTTGTTTAAAAAAACAAAAAAAAAGCAGAGAGACTTCTTCATTAAAGGAGGCTAAAGGGATATAACCCAAAGCACTGTCTGAACCCAGATGCAGAGTTTTAAAAAAAGCATTTGGGGAACAGCTGAGGCTATTGGATGAATAGACTGCATATTAAATGACATTAGAGAATCATTGTTTTTCTCAGTTGTGATTGTGTAGGATGTGCAAGTGCTGTCAAAGGCTTCCAAGGGTAAAACTACATAAGGTCTAGATACAGAGATAGAGAATGAGAGAGGGAGCGAGCAAAGGCTCACAGTTGCGCAATCTAGGTGGAGGCAACGTGCAAGTGTATTGCGCTGTTCTTTTGCCTTTACTGTAGACTTGGGAATTTTCAAGATAAAAAGTCGTGGGGAAGAGAGCGATCAGCTAATGATAGTACAGTAATACAGCTGCTTTCTCTCTTCCAGATGCTTGCAGATTGATTTTGTGTGATTTTTATTCTTCCTCCCAGTATAAAAGTTGTCAACAAAATGTGTGTAACTCCCAAAGGCCATTAAAATATATGATTAAGTGATAGCATAAGGGTTTGCTTCCCCCAGCGAGCTGGGGTCAGCAGCACTGAGTGGAAGCAGCACAGGGCGCCGGACCTGCGGCCCTGGCCAGATGCCGTCCCCAGAGCATCCTCCTGTGCAGACTCTTACCATTAGGGCCCCACTTGCCGGGGGGAGGCAGAGAGCAAGAGTGAGTGCACAGCTGGCAGCCTTCTGCCTTGATTAAGATGAGAAGAGCAGGGAGGGTCCCAGGGATGCCTGGGTAGAGACCAGGGCTGCAGCCAGGGTTTGCGGGGAGAGCCCTGCTCCTGTCTCTGGTCCAAACTCGGGGGCTCAGGGGCTGTAGGGACAGGGCCCTCAGCCTGGGGCCCACTGTCTGCACCCTGGCTTGTCTTGCAGAAGTGCTGTGGGGATTGCAGTGGTTTCACACACATCGGGTCTTACATGTCGAGTTCTCCTGGATGCGTGTTAAGAAAAGCCCCAGTGGTATTGATCTGGGACGGCAGATTTGTACTGACATTGTATACTTTCTCAGTGACACCCTGTAGTGTCACCCTCCTACCAAAATCCTCCTCCTTATGAAAGGCCATTTTTGAAGCCAAGCAACAACTTTTACTTCCAGCCTCCATCCTTCCAACTTTCACCCGTTATTTCACGCATCTAAACACCACAGTTCAAACTATGTCTAGAGTATTTGGTTCGGTGCCAACACTGCCGTGCCATCTCCCCTTCCCCGTCATCCTGTCCTCATCCCCGTGATCCCCTTTGGCAGTTTCTCTGCTTTTAAGCTGAATCATGGCGGCCTAGTTAACGTGAGGGCTTGCAGTGACCGAGTGTGTGGGTTGTTTTAGCTGAGGGGGTTTTGAGAATAGTGGGGGAATAAGTATGAGAAGGTTGTTTAGAACAAAGAGATAAGAAAGACAAATACTATATGATATCACTTATATGTGGAATCTAAAATATGACACAGGGCTTCCCTGGTGGCGCAGTGGTTGAGAGTCCGCCTGCCGATGCAGGGGACACGGGTTCGTGCCCCGGTCCAGGAAGATCCCACATGCCGCGGAGCAGCTGGGCCCGTGAGCCATGGCCGCTGAGCCTGCGCATCTGGAGCCTGTGCTCCGCAATGGGAGAGGCCACGGCAGTGAGAGAAGGCTCGCGTACCACAAAAAAATAAAAATAAAAATAAAATAAAATAAAATATGACACAAATGAACTGATCTCAGAAACAGAAACAACTCATAGACATAGAGAACAGACTTGTGGTGGCCAAGGGGGAGGGGGTGGGGGAGGGAAGGATTGGGAGTTTGGGATTAGCAGAGACAAACTATTATATATAGACTGGATAAACAACAAGGTCCTACTGTATAGCACAGGGAACTATTTTCGATGTCCTATGATAAACCATAATGGAAAAGAATATGAAAAAGAACAAAAGAACAAAGAGGTAACACGTGGAAAACAAGAAAAATTTAAATCTCAAGGTTCTGTTTCTTTTAGAAAGTTCTGTCTGTGGAAGGTTCTGCATGTGCTCAGGGCCCATGCAAGCAGCAGTGGAGCGTGCTGGACTCCAGCCTCACACAAACCAACCCCTCACAGATCAGAACCTCTGGTCCATCTGTGGTAGCACTGCATATTCCTACATTAGGCCGTATTTATTGTCGTGGTCCCAGTATCACAGTGAATTACATCACAGGCCTCTGGAAATGGTGTGAGCAGAAAAGCATGTAGCCACAGCTGCATCCACCCAGCACATCCTGTCCATTCACAGTAAATGTAGAAATCCACTTCTTAATGACATTTTGCGCTGCCTTTTCATTTTTCTTGCTTTTGAGAGACTGTGTTGTCCTGCACACTCCGGTTTGGGACTCCACATGCTCACTGTGACCTAGTGTCAGTCAGCCCAGGAATTGGGTTGTTTTCTCTGTTTCGTCAGATCTGAGCTACAAGAGCCCTTTTTATTATTGGGAGGGTCAGGCATACAAATCCTCCCTCTGGGAGTCAAAGAAATACTCCCGGGAAACTTCCTTTCCCCTAGAGCAGGACTCCACCTGGAATACGGTTCATCTTGACTCTCACGTTTCTGCCCATAAACCTCTCAGGAGCTGCAGGATTATCCACACTCTGGCCAGGGGCACTGCGGGGTAGCCAGGGTGGAAACGAGTCAAAATTCTCAACTCTTTGAATTTCCTTTTTTGTGTGTGTTCCGGGAAAGCCAAAAGCAGAGGCTTTTCACATGAACTCCAGCAGCAAATTCTGGGCTCTGGCTGGAGTCTGTGTTTGCTTTGTGGCTCCATCACACGTGAAAGTGGCCTGAGGGTATTAAGTGGTGACAGCCTTTCAACAAAGCTAAGTGGCTATTCCCACGTGAGGGGTCTCCCAGCACTACATGGACGATCCATTTTGAATGGGCAGACTAACAGTAAAAAAAGAATTATAAAGCCAATTGGACATCGTATGAGAAAAAATAAAAACGGCACGTCTGGATCCTTCCCTAAGCTTGAGTAATCCCTTGTTACTAGTTAGGGGGGTTCCTTTCCTTGAGCACTTTGATCAGCTGGTGGGAGTCTTTTAGGAAGGTCTTCATGCTCTAGAATTATGGAGCCTCTGCTTCCACTGACTTAGCTGTCCTCTAGCATTGGAGCCATAATGTGGGCTGGTTAGAAGTGGTGGTCAGGGAGGCTTGCGGGGCTCCCTTGCATGAGCATCTCTTAAGAACTCTGGGATGGGACCTTGCACATCAGTTACTTCCTCGATGTATGTACAGGTAAGCCTATGTTAGGATGCCTGAGATCAGTCAAAGGTTTTTGCCAGTAATGTAACGAAAACTCTCAGCTACTGTCTCTTTTTTCAGGTAAAGTCTAATGACTCTGTTCCTTAGTGCTTTTACTGCAGAGAGATGGGAGTAGGAGGAATTGAGATGAACAGTGTTTATCTCCTGGAAGAGAAATGCTGTTGATGCAGGGAATGTTGTGCAGCTAAAAGATGCGCCAGCATCCGGGTCTTGGAAGGCTCAGAAACTCTCCTCTTTGCATGCAGCATTTGCCTAGAATGCCAGCTATCTAGCATTACCAGAGCATTCTCATGGTAGTTGGCTTTCAGATTGCTTTTTACATTTGACAGTAACTATGTTAAGAAAGATCACTAGATTATGTCAGAAAGTAGTTTGGAGAAATATTTGTCTGTTGGAAGGACTCCAGTGCTGATGTTTCCAAATGGAGTGTGATGTTGCCATGTTCCCATACCAGTCCCAGCTCCTCTGTCATGAGCTCAGGTTAGAAGCCACTGTCCTTCTGAACCATGATGTCACTCAGGAAGGTGTGTGGTCGCCCAAACTCAGAATTGCATGGGGTATGTGGTGGGACAGAAAGAGCTCCCAGTGTATCTGTATCTGACTTTGGTGAATATCTGACCTGAGGATATGGAAACAGGCAAACTGAGGGGCCATTAGTAACTCGAAATGTTGATTGCCTCTAAGTTAATTGGGAGTGTGTCGTGTAGAAAGCCAAATAAATGATAATTTCAAGCACTTTGAGGTAAGGACAGTATTTGATTGTGGTTTGATTTGAAAGACTAGAATGGTTTTTGCACATAGTAGGTGCTCAGAAGTATTTCTTGAGTATTTGAGGGAACACCAAGGCATCAAGTAATGTTGCAGTCACTGTCGTCTTTACTCGCTCTAAGCAATGTTTTGAGTAATAAGGGGAATTCTTCAAGGTTCTTATCATGTATTATTTTAGGTAATAATGTCCCTATTTACGCATTTATGCTTTCATGGAAAATAGTGTGTGACACACATGCTCTGACACTAAGCTAAGCATCTATGAAGCGGCCTGGATATTCACCCAGTTGATGATTACATATAAATTTTAATGTGGTAATCAACGCTTAAATTGTCGGAAGGCTGTATTTATAATGAAAGGATAAGGAAAAACTTTTAAAAAGTTACTTTTTATCACTCTGTGAAATTTCATGACTCACGACTTGGGCACTTCTGTTTCTGTTCCTAAGACAAGGTTAAGGTTAAGGGAAATAGAATCAAGAAGTTGCTTAGGAGTAAGCTTTTCTGTTTATTGGGAGCTACTGTTGTACATTCATAAATTTATAACCTGCATTATGTTCCAGCCGTATGTTAATGCTGAGCTCATAAGATTCATCAGGCCACATGCTGTCCTGTGGTTTCACTAATATAGTTCTCGGTTACATCAGCATCTTCTCTTTAACTCCACACACAAAACGCCGTACAGAGCAGTGTGTAAGCAGTCCTAACAGGCAAATGTTCAGACATAATTAAAGATGAAGTTTAGCTTTTCTGTTATGGTTGGTGACCAAGATAATGTTCTTTAACTGTATCATGGGAAAATAGAGAGCCAAGGCATTTGGCTGTGAACCCTTGCTCATTGAGACTGCAGGCAGGATTTCTCCAATGGCTAGAAGCTCATTCCGGGAATTGCAGCCTCTAGGGATCAGGAAGAAGGCTGGTAGAATGAGAGGGTCCCAAGTCTGATGGGTGGAAACAGGTCATCCCGGCTCTTTGGCTACGTTTTCCTACGTGTACAGTCTGCTTCTAGAACTTTGAGTAACTGGATGTCTGTTGGAAGATCACTTCCTTTGGTGCAAACTCAGAAGATAGGTGCCTTTCACTAAAGTAAAATTTTGCTACTGATTGTTAGGAATTGGATATAATTTTAACCTGAGTTGTGTCTTCTTAATTAAAGACATGCCCCCAGATATATCACAAAACAGATCAGCTACAATAATCACTCATAGAACAGATGTTCACCCAACACCTACTTGTGCTGGACACCAGAAGTGGTGAGTGGAAGGGTCCAAGTGTAAGTTCGTCCAGGGGG
Source organism: Neophocaena asiaeorientalis asiaeorientalis (assembly GCF_003031525.2). Classification (NCBI taxonomy): domain Eukaryota; kingdom Metazoa; phylum Chordata; class Mammalia; order Artiodactyla; family Phocoenidae; genus Neophocaena; species Neophocaena asiaeorientalis. The sequence continues at coordinate 2,545,808 of NW_020175053.1, forward strand.
TCACTCTGTTGTTCTGAATACTGACCCAGTGCTTTCCGCCTGGCCTTGTGGCCATACCCCTTAGATGCCTGCTTCCTCATAGTCTCTGTTGAACAGAGCACTGCCCACTTAGATGGGACGAAGCACGGACAGCTTCGAAAGCTGCCAGAGTCCTGAATCAACTCCAAATAAATCATTAAGATGATGGGTTTAACCGGGCTGGCTGGACTGACGTCTCCAAATTTACCAATTGCTGTCGGGTTTTGGAGCAATGACAACAAAAGAGGATCTGAGGGTGCAGGTGTGCCAGGACCTACCTGGAGGAACGGGTTGCTGGGCCCACTGACCTTCAGACATCTGGCACATTGAGGGAAAGAGATCAAGTCAGGCTGCCCCCGTCCAGCCAACTCATCTTCTCCCGCCCCCGCTGCATCCGCTCTTGGTTTTTTTCTCTATTATAATAATTATCATTTAATTTTTTTCAGCCTTCCGATGCATCGACTAGTGGTCTCATACTATACAAATCTGTTTTACAGTAAATAGACATATTTTGAAGCGATGTTACAAAAAAGAGATGCCTCTCTGTGTTATATGTATCATATTCTGTTCATTCTGTGTTTAATTTGGGCCCAACGAGGACAGAAGGACATACGTCCACTAATTAAGCATCTCCACTTTTTTACCTCCTTTTTAGCTCATATCCAGAAATTTGTCTATATGCAAAAACAAAAAACACAGATTTGTGTATATCTAGAGTAACCCTGCCCTTTAAGATGTTCATGTATGATTTCAGCCCAATTTTTAATTCTTCCTTCCGCTCCTCTTATGTTCTTAGAAATGATGAGAATTTGTCAGCCCTCTCACTGAACCCCCAGCAGTGAGTGTGCTGCTGGTAATTCATGGCACCTTTGCCTCTTAACCGCTTTTTATTTCTTCCCAGACCAAGACCATCATCCTATGATTTTGCATATTTTTCTCCTTGGCGCTGTCTCAGCTATCCTGTTCTTCCCCATCTCCTAGGCAAGCCCCTCCTCTTACTAAAGCACAATTAAAGCTGCAGAGAATTCCAGTAGACCCTCCTCTGTACCTGAGACCCCCCAGTGTCACCTGACAGCTCATCTCCCTCCTGTACCCACGCCCCTGCAGCCTCGTCTTCCTGGTAAAGGACCCGCACACCTCGGCTCAGATGCCCACAGCTGTGATTACCTTCCCATTCATCACCCCTAAGAATGAATGTGCCCGTTAATTTGCATATATAAAATATACGTATTTGCTTACAGTGAATTTAGCTGAATGTGTATCCATGTAATTACTGCTAGTTCGGGTGGTTCTTGGGGAAATGCAGGGAGGAACTCCCATCCGATACAATTATTTGGTACAGCTCCAAGTATAGCATCATTCTGAGGTTTTGAAGGCAGCAGGATGTAACTGGTATTGCATATATTTACACTCACCGAGTTTCTTTGCTCTTAAAAATAACTGGAACTCAGAGAAGCGTGGTACAAACTACTTTGGAGTGAATTCCTCCTTATAAATCATATTAGAAAAAAACCCACATAGGTTACAGGAAGTTTTTATAAAACAACTGGTTTGTATTCTTCAAAAGGCCAGTATCATGAAAAGAAAAAATTCAGAGACTGTTCTAGATTCAAGACGCTAAAGACGCATGATAACTAAATGCAATACATGATCCTTGATTGATTCTCGAGCAAAAAGAAAAATGTAAAGGACATTATTGGGATGATTTGGAAGTAATATGCATGTATATTAGATAATATTTTTGTATCATGGTTAGATTTCTTGAGAATAGTAATAACACTGTAGTTATGTAGAATTCCTCGTTCTTAGGTGATACATGCTAAGTATTAAGGGTAAAATGACATAATGTCTTTCAACTTTCAATGATTCAGCAAAATAAGTGTACATATTACATATGTGTGTACACCACACACGCACAGACACGTAACTTGCAAAGATTCATTCTTGTTACTCCTTATTGCTTCTAAAGGAGTGAAAAATAGTTTCTAAGTTAACTTTCCTACTGATAAATAAGAGATTTTTCTTACACTCCATGAGGCAAAGTAAAAGGAGTGAGCAGCGTGGGGTCGCAAGCATCCTGACTGTGGTCTCCCGCGCCCTCCGTGGAGTCACCACTTCTGTACGTGCAGAATTCAACCACACCACCTGCCCACTGCAAGAGGTGTTTCTCTGCTATTTCTTGAAAAAAGGAACCCAAGAAATTTAAATCACATGATGTCAAATGATCTAAAAAGGGTTGCCAACTTGTGGGGTGTAGGCCTCTTGTTCGTAAAAAGAGTGAACAGGGAGGAGAACTGCAGTCAGTATTGTGCCCTTTCTTGCTGCCTCAGCAACAGTGCCCTCAATGACACTACTTATTGGTCCTCGCCTCCCATACTTTGGGATGTATGTTACCCTCTGCTTTATGGGTGTATCGAAATGTGTGGGAAGGTAAATTGAGTCTTAACATTTTGAAATAAAATGACCTTTTCTTTTTAAATCCCTTTAGCTGTTGAGTGAAATAGTTCAGTAGGTTTTTTAATTGATATGCAAATAGAAGGCAGATTTGTTTTGAAAGCACAATGCCATTTTAGAAAATACAAAAAAAGGGGGGAAAGAAAAAACCATGAAGCCTCTGCCTAATGTCAGTTACAGCTCTGGGGAGGAGGGGAGGGGACCAGCCACAGCCTGTAGCCACTTCCACGTGTGGCAGCATCAGTGTGCAGGGTGACAGGAGGGCCATTTCACCTGTACTTTGCTTCACCTAAGAGTTGTCCAGAGCTGCGTATGGACTTGATACAGAAAATGACTGGATTGAGAGCATTCTTCATAAGTAATCCTTCTGTGGTAACTTAAAAAAAAAATTTTTTTTTAAACCTAATACTTCCCATCGTAGAACCAGAAAACTTTAAGAATTTATGTCCTCTTGTTTTCTGCCCAGTGTATTGAGTTTCGTGATTCTTCTGGTCAGAGTATGGAAAGAATTTGGTTTATCAGCATGTGCCATATTCTCCTTGTTTCCTATGCATTTGCAAACATAAAATGATACTTTACTGTTTAAGTTGCTGTTGTGTGCTTAGGGTTTTTTTTTTAATAGAGTTGCTCTTCATTGTTAGCAGCCAAAATCTTGTGTGGCTAAATGATTTCGGTTTATCTAATTTGCTTGACAATTAGATAACCATGCTAGCTAGCCTTGGGAAGAAAATATGTTCACCATAAAAAAAATTAAGAATGTTGATATAAAGTTCAAAGCGAAAATATTAAGCCATTTAGTTAGTAGGAAGCTTTCAGAACTCTGCACTTAGTACGCAAAGAAACCATGATTTCTCACAGCTATAAATTCTGTTTCTGTCCATAAAAGGAAAATATATCAAGTTTAATCATTTGATAGAAAAAAAAATTCCATTAGGCGACCTTGGGGGGGGCGGGTTCGCCAGACTAGCATCCCTATTATTCCTGTATGCATGTGTAACCTTAGGTTATGTTTATATGATTTCATTTTTAGAAATGTTTACCAAACATGCATATGGTTTCCATTACCAAGAATCAACTACACTAAGTTCTTTGGATCTGCTTTCTTTATTCTTTATGTTTAATTGGTTACATGCTTTATAATTTTCAGTATTTTGGCAATTTAGAATACATACAACAATATATTGCTATGATCCATATACAGACAGTCCCCAACTTAGAACGGTTGGACTTAAAGTTTTTTGACCTTACAATGGTACGAAAGCAATCAGTAGAAAATGCTTGGAATTTTGAATTTTGATCTTTCCTGGGCTAGCGATATGGAGTATGATCCTTTCTCGTGATGCTGGGCAATGGCAGTTCCCAGTCAGCCACATGATCCAGAGCGTAAATAACTAATACACTTAGAACCATTCTCTACCCAGACAACCATTCTGTTTTTCACTTTCAGTGCAATATTCAATAAATTACGTGAGATACTCAACACTTCATTGTAACACAGGCTTTGCGTTAGAGGATTTTGCTCAACTGCAGGCTAATTTAAGAGTTCTCAGATCATTTAAGGTAGGCTGATGTTTGGTAGGTTACATGTATTAAATACATCTTCGACTTAGGATAGTCTCAACTTATGATGGGTTTATCGGGACGTAACCCTATCGTAAGTCAGGATGATCTATGTAGTTATATTTGGGATGATACATTATGCTTCAGTTATAAAAATAATTTGACACATCACTGTGTTCAGTAGATATCGTGTCCGCCAAAAATATTTCCATTTCCACACGGCTAGCTTTCATGCATAATTACTTACTTGTTCATCTCAAGATGTAATGTCAGCTTGTACTATGTAATATGAAATAATCTCATCTAGACACATAATGAATTTCTATTATCTAAGAGTTGTTTATATTTGATGACATTTTCCTTCTTTGGGAAAATATATTTCAGGAAGAGAAAAATTGCAAATATTTTTAAAATCAGTGGGTTTTTTTGTTTGTTTTTTTGTTTGTATTGTGTTATGTTTGGCGTGCCCAGTGATTTGAATCACTAACGTTTAGTGGCAACGTGCTAAGCCTGTGAAGTATGAGAAACGTTTTTTGCCTCAAGAGTCTCCTAAGACATTACACATATTGAAAGGTAATTAATCAAATGAGACAGGATGAGGTCAGGATAATTACTGCTTTGGAGTTCAGAGAAAAGTGACATCACCATGGACCAAAAGATTAGATGCATCAAGGAACCCAGCCTTGAAGGATGGGAAAGAATGAGCTGTCGTAAGGAAAGGAGAGAGCAAATGCACAATGAGATGAGAGAACAGTGGAGGCAACAAAAGACTTCCAAACAGGCTGAACATTTTCTAACAAATGGCTGCTACTCTTAATGTAATCCATTCAAATCCATGAATGGTGCACTAAGATTTTAATAGAAAAATAGGCAAAGGATATGAATAGTCAGTTTATAGAAGGGGAAGTGCAAACGATCAATGTATGCATTAAAAGCTGTTCATTCATTAATAAGCAATGAAATGTAAACTTAGAAAGTAAAATACTATGTTTTTCACATCAAATTGACAACTGCCTTTAAAAGCCAGTAGGGTGTAGTGAGAAGGGCCTCCTCATGCATTTTCTGGTGAGAATAGAAATTGGTACACATTTTTAAAAAGCCATTTATAGCTTGTAACACTGCTATTTTAAATGGACATGCCCATTAATCCAATACCACTGAGAATTTTTTTAACATCTTTATTAGAGTATAATTGCTTTACAATGGTGTGTTAGTTTCTGCTTTATAACAAAGTGAATCAGCTATACATATACATATGTTCCCATATCTCCTCCCTCTTGTGTCTCCCTCCCACCCTCCCTATCCTACCCCTCTAGATGGTCACAAAGCCCCGGGCTGATCTCCCTGTTCTATGCAACTGCTTCCCACTAGCAATCTGTTTTACATTTGGTAGTGTATATATGTCCATGCCACTCTCTCACTTCGTCCCAGCTTACCCTTCCCCCTCCCCATGCCCTCAGGTTCATTCTCTACATCTGCATCTTTATTCCTGTCCTGCCCCTAGGTTCTTCAGAACCTTTCTTTTTAGATTCCATATATATGTGTTAGCATACGGTATTTGTTTTTCTTTTTCTGACTTACTTCACTCTGTATGACAGTCTCTAGGTCCATCCACCTCACTACAAATATCTCAATTTCGTTTCTTTTTATGGCTGAGTAATATTCCATTGTATATATGTGCCACATCTTCTTTATCCATTCATCTGACCACTGAGAATTTTTTCAAAGGGAATTTTCAGATTTATTGATAAGGATAGTCATCACAGTATTATCTGTGACAGTAAAAAATTTAGAAGCTAGCTAAATTACCAAAAGACATTATTAATGTCATTTTGATTAAGTATTGTTTAGTCATTAAAACTTATGTTTTCAAAATTTTTTAATGACATTTGGAAGTCATAGAAATAAGTAGTACAGAAAAATCCAAATTTTAAAAATCGTAATATGTGTAAAAAATAAAGACTGGATTCAAGTATCCTGAACTGTTAGCAATTATTATTCCAAGGGGTAAAATTATAAGTGGTTGTATTTCCTTTAACCTTCTGTCTATTTATAGATTTTGTCCAATTGAAAATGAATTATTTTTAGAAAAAATATGTTAAACTTCCACTTAATTTATTGAAACAGGACAAATAGGTAGTTAGGGTAAAGTCTCAAAGAGAGGATTTCATAAATCAGTAAATGCCAGTGTGAATCCTTTGGCCAGCTAGTGAAATGAAGTTGCTGAATAACAAAAGTGTGTGTGTCTGTGTGTGTGTTGGTGTGTGTGCCCACTAGTATATTGTAAGGCTGAGAAAAATGTTTTAGTGGAGACTCTGCTGAGGAAAGTTAGGGTATCGTCCACAGTCTAGGGGCTACAGAGGACCTAAGCAGAGCGGGGTTACACACCCGGGCCAAAAACATTAGTGAGAGTCAGAATAGGGTGGGAATTGATGTACAAGATTAATAAGAACCGGCACCGTTTAAAATAAATAAAACATAACAGAGAATAGGAAGAGCTATAATGGCACCCATCTTGTGTAGTAAAGGTGGGAATTATTCTAAGAAGCTTCTTGTCGTGAGTTTACACACAAAATACATTCAAATGACTTTGTAAGTCTTAAGAACTAAGTATCCTTTTCAGGGTCATTTTCGGCCTGACCTGCCAGTATGTCAGGCTGGCATGGTCACATCTCAGGAGTGTGACAACACCAGTGACCAGTGAAGTGATTCTGGCCTATATTTCAGAGACATTGGTTTCTTCCAAATAGTCACCGTCAAATAACAGCAAAATTCTAGATGACAGATGAGTGAACATCTCTGTAGGGGCTCCTTTAGTTGAACTTCTACCATTTACTTGAAAAATACCTAAATGTTTGTTATAAAGGAGTAAAAAAGACCCTAATGAATGATTACTATGCATGTTGCCAAATTAAACACCATTTTAAAAGTTCAAATAGGTAAAAACTAAAGGGTCGTGAAAACCTTAGGATGAAACACAATTTCTGCTCTAGAAAATGTGTACAAATAATAAATTGACCATGAAGAGCACAATAGAATTAATTCTAGTATTTGTACCATTATTTGGTCTTCCAGATTTTACAACAAACACTAAAATTCATAGTAAAGACTATCACTTTAAAAAAGTATTTGGCAATTTGAGAGAAACACTTGGGTACTTGATCAACAGGTACTCAGAAATTAGATAGTATGTCTAAAAACCTTAAGCGTTATGTCTGAGAGGAAAAACACGAAGGGCCAAATTCACATGAAACGGGTAGAGTTAGAACCACAGTGAGGGGCCCTGTCAACAGCACAATCACAGGACAAGGTCCATTCACACTCCTGCTGGCCTAGACTCGCATATGGCCACGTGTGCAGCCACCTGCTTCAGTGTACAGCCCGTTTACAGTGCAAGTGAGTTATTTCAGTCCTCCAGTAAACACACTCACATTGGCTAGTACTTATGTAGACACTGAATGTGGGCCTCTTCATTCATGTAGCAGATGCCAAATGAGCAGCTGTGAGCAGCGTTCTAAGTTCTGCAGAAAGGAATCAAAAATTTCTTCTCTTGTGGAGCTTGCCTTCTGATGGGAAGAGACAGACCACAAAGGAAATAAGTAACGTATCTGTAAAACGGAGGAAAATAAAACTGGGAGGTAGCCAGGGAGTGGAGGGGAGGGAGGGAAGTTGGAAGAGGCTAGTCTTGCAAACAGAGTGGTAGTCAGATTTCTGTTTTAGAACAGAAGCGTTTTCTATACTTGTCTTCAGTTCCTTTTAAAAGACTGAACGTGGCCACTGTGCTAAAACCAGACCATGATAGTGTGGGCATTTAACAATATTAGTTCTTCCCATCCATGAACATGGAATGTCTTTCAATTTATGCATATCTGCTTTTATCTCTTTCCTGGGTGTTTTCTAGTTTTCTGCATACAAGTTTTTCACCTTCTTAGTTAGGTTTATTTCTAAGCATTTTATTATTCCCCAGACCACAGAATGTGACCTTATTTAGAAATAGGATCTTTGTATAGGTAATCAGATTAAAGTGCAGTCATTAGGGTGGGGCCCTAATCCAATGTGACTGGTGTCCTTATAAAAGCGGAAATTCGGATGCAGGCAGCGTGAAGAGACTCTGGAAGATGCCACATGAAGACAGAGACAGACTGGAGTGTCGTTGCTGTGCTGGGAGAACCAGGGAGATGAGGTGCTGAGGTCACTGTCATGACTCCCAAGGGACGTGACCTGGGTCAGAAGAGAAGTGAGGACACGAGAAGATATAAAAAGCTTGCTGAATAAATAGGCAAAGATGTAAGAAAAGAAGAAACTGTCATCACAAACAAGGCAGTCTCGTAAAGAAAAGTGTCATAAAAACCAAGGGATCAAGTCTACAAAAGGGGACCGCGGAAGAGGCAGTGGGGACGTTCCCGGAGGAGGAGGGTCACCTGTGCCAGGGCCGGAGCACCAGGAACCACTTTAGAGAGGAAGTCATGAAGAATGAATGGGAATGAACAGATGGGCAGGTGCGCGGAGAGAACATCAGTGCAAACGGGACCCCCAGGGATGACAAGGGACGTGTGGTTGGCAGGCAAGGCACTGATTAATAGACCTGGAAACTAGCGTCTTCACTATCTAGGATTGTGACAGTACCTACTGTATTTCTTAATTACAAATTTAATGCTTCTTCGTCCTCCCCAGTACATGTATGTATTTGTGTGTATTTATAATTTGTTATATGTAATTTGCATACAAAAACTGATTGTGTAAATTCTCTATATATAAGATTTTTAACTAACATGAGCATCTCATAAATACAGAACAGAAATACATTGTTTGTCTTTCCCCCTCTGCCCACCTACCACCACCTTCACCCCAGCCTCCTTTCTCTGACCTCCTGAGCATCCTTCCCAGCCATTTCCAGGATAATCCCTCACCTTCTGGCCTTCATGCTACTCCATCTGCCAGCACTCCGGAAGGCCAACTTAAAAATGCAAGACCCAAAGCTCTAGTGTTTCGTGTGGGTCCCCAGCAGATAACACACACCAATATTAAGAACAATATGACAGAGCTTAACAGGGCCTGGCGCCCTAACCTATTGGTCGTGAACGTTTCCATGGGGTTTTAAAGTTTTTGTTCTGAACTGTTGAATCACAAAGACAACAGAGCTCCCTTACACTAAGTATATTCTGTGAGGACAGTCCTTGCACGTAAATGTTTTCTTAAATGCTTACTATGGTAAGGCTCAGCAGAGTGAAACTGAACAGGCTGCAGGGTGTCATGGGAACATGAGCGTGTACTCCTGTACCTGCAGCCCACTGATGACAGAGTTGTGAAAGCTCACACCCAAGACGGTGCAGGGCGCTGTACCAGTCAGCACGGCTCCTGATTAATTACAAACCTAAAAAAATCCTGCTTACAAAAACCCTACGGGCCAGAGAAGGTTCATTGGAAAGGGAGACTGAACACACCTCCCTGGGGCAGAAGCATAACTTGTGGGTGGGGGCAGCTCCATTGGCATGTTTACAGCAGGTGTTTCAAGGAACCCATCGATGAGACAGTGATAAGCCGTAGATGAGTGGATTGTGAACACACAGGGGGAGAGGGTTATCAGAGTGGCACCTGTCTCCTTCCGTCCTTCATCCCACCAATGATTACTGAGTGCCTACCCTGTTGTAGGGCGCAGGACTCCAGGGTGAGCAAGACAGATGAACACGCATTCTAGTGCTGGCCGGCAACTTAAAAGAAACGAGGGTATAAAAGAAATATAAGAGAGTAGTGTGTGCTATGCAGAAAATTGAAACGGGGTAATAGGACGGAGAATGGTTGATGATTACTCTTGGCCTCCAACAAGCCTTAATACACATGAGGCTGTGTCCAACATGAAACAGGACGGTCAGATCCACGTTCACGGGGCGTTCATTGAGCACGCGTCCTATGGCAGGCCCCTGACAGGAAATTTCGTAAAACAGACTCCTTGTCAGTGTTCTTTTGCTGCTCCACAAATGACAGTGGTCATCAATAAAAGAGTCCTGGGATTCAGGTGTATGTCACCCCAGTTTATGCTACTTTGGACTGGGTTACACTTTGAAATGGGGATTAGTCATATCACACTATCAATTCAGGCCCAGAAAATGGTGGAGACTGAAGGAATTCCCAGAGCCACTGGGATTCTCCCACATTTGAAATGCCAGGCCCCTCCTGCACCCATAGAGCTTGGGGATGGTGGCAGTTGGTCACCAGGAGCCCGGATCCTATGAGTTCAGCCTTTCATGAAAGGCATGCAGAAGTTCTTAGTAATGCACAAAGTAGGTGTCACTATGGTCACTGGATGAAATTACGGCCCCTGGGCCCCTATAAGAAAGGGTCTTATAAAGGGTCTGCTTCTGTTAGGTGGTGCCTTTGTCGTGACCCAGGGACAATATTGGTCAACAATAACATTAGGTAGCAGTTTCTGAACCACAGCTCTGAAAGCATGAGCAATGGTCGTTTCCAATTTCATTATTAAATTCTTATTAAGAGATTTGATTATCCCTGATGGCAAAGAAAATGCAGATTGCATTAAGTGATAATTTTGTATTTCTTAGCATTCTGTTTTCTTTATCAACTGACGAATTTTCTTCTTACCCACAGTAACTCTGTCTCTTGAACTTTTAAATCCAGACTTCGAAAAGTTTTCAATAATTAGTTGGTATTTTTCATATGAAATTCAGAACATCCGTGTTAATGAATTAAATACATTTTTCCATAGGACCAAGCTTGATTTTCTGTGACTAGCACCATTTTGACCTCCTCCTCAACGCCAATGAATAGGATGAAATTTGAAAGTTACACTCTAAAAGTATACCTCCAGAACTGGGTTTCTGAAAAATCGTGTATTAGGAAAACTCATGGCTGAGGAACAAGACGGGAAGCAGTGGAAAGAGGTGACTCATGACATCCCTAAAAGAGTTCTGTCTCCAGTCTATGATACAATAATGATGAAGCACCACATAAATGGGCCATCAACTGCATAATCATATTTTAAAATAGTAATAACCAATATTATGCAGTAATTGTCATATACCATCTCTTGCTTGGTAGAAACTTTTCAAGATCTGCCTTTCTCAAAATTTGGGGAAGATACTTATAGAAGCATTTTCCATTATTTCGGGAAATACGCACTTTAAGAGGCATTGTCTCATGTGTCTGGCTGTATAGACAATTGTTCAAAGCCTTTCTGATTTTAAGGCTCAATTATTCTCTCCTTATTTTGATTCGTTTCTCAAGTCCTACCTTGTGCTTCTTATTTGGTTCCCTGGATGCAGAGTAACTTGCCTGCTTTGAGTGAGAAAGGCTTGGAGTGACCTTTCTGTAACCTCCAGGGCATATTTCACGGAACCTCTCCCTTCTCCCAGGAACTGTGGTTGGCCTCACTTGAAGCACATGCCAAGGGTTCCTCCTCACAGGAGCGTGCCTTTCTGTGGCCCTGCTTTCTTCCTCATTTTCCTTCATGTTGACGGGTTTTATTGCAAAAACCCCTATTTCTGTTTCATCTTTAACTTTACCTTGGTTTTCTCTTTCTGAAAAGATCTCTTTTTACTGATTCTCAATAGAATTGTCTGGCCATTCGTATACTCTGTATCTGAAATTCCCCCAATGTTGTCAGATTTTTGAAGATATAAATTTATGTGCACTACAGTTTTGCATAGAGAGAATTTGTGGTTGAAAAGAGATCATGGTACCCTATTTTAATTAATCTCAAAAAATAAATAACACATTATTTCTAGAACCATAGACAGTCATATCTACACAGAACAATAATAGTTCAGATATGTAAAAACTATTATTAATACTCTCAGAATATCCTGTAAGGTAAAGAAAACATATTCTGCTGATTTATTTCTTTCTGAGACTTTTCCTCTGATTCAATGTAATCATGTTGATAATATACTTGTTTTAGCGTGTTTTCACTTTTATGGGTTTTCAGGGGGATTGTTTGTTTTGTTCTGTTTTGTTTTGTTTTCTGAAAGGCCAAATCTCTCATTTGGTTACTCTTTTCCAAAATGTTTTTTTTTTAAATACCAGGTATGTTTTGACTTAATTTTTTGCCCAACTGGTTTATAAACAGTCTCTGAGTCATATGGTGACATATTGTTTCCAAGAGCATGCCTAAGTATTTTCAGGGCAATTACAGACATTTTGTAGGAGTGGTTGCTCTTTTTTTGCAAAGAACTGGCAAAGATTTTTATTTCAAATATTATAAACCAATATACTGTTGATGTCTATCAAGAGTTATCAAGGAACTCCTCCACAGCAGCTGACATGGGATGCTCGGGAGAATAGCCGACTTCTCTCTGGAAAATGGATTAGGAGGGCTGGTGTATATCTGTCGTGGAAAGAACAGGTCGTGTTTCCCTCTGGAACCAACCATGTTGCTGATGGACACAGCTTTGTGGAGAATGTTTGACTCTCAGGCCACTTGGAAACCTTCTGCCTTGGCAATATCTACCTCTTTCATTTAAGACTGTGGCAAGGTTAATAATATTTACACATACTTTTCTCCGTGTTGCGAGACATTAGTATAAACTGGGACATGCTGGCTTGTCGATTTCTAAAGTGAATCCGTTTATCTTTGGTTTAGCCTGAAATTGCAGCAGAGAGTACGTTTCCTCCTGGGATCAGAATGTAAAATAACTGAAGCAGATTGAAGCTGGCAGTGACTAATGACGTCTCTGCATGGGTCAGCAAGTCAGTGGGTCTCTGAGTATCAGGTAGGAAGAGCTGGAGTAGCCAGAGCCTCTTTAAGATCAAGGCGTTTCTTCCCTTCCCCCTTGAGCCCAGCTCCAAAGTGGGCGCGGGACTTAAATAGTCCTCCTCTGTTCTTTCTAAAGACATCAGATTCACAGTATACAAAGTTGTTATGTTACTGATAATTCCCAGCTAGCTTCCTTGTTTAATGAGCCATTTCAGCTGCCTGAAGGTATTCTACATGCAATAATTTTCATCAGTCGCATAAAATTTATGAAGCTGAGTGTCCAGTGAAAATTAGCATGAATTAGAACAGTTTCTTTGAGGACTCCTCGAGCCGTTGGCTCCCTTGTTCCACCACTAGTATTCTCGAAAGTACTCTGCATCGGTGACAGACGTCAGAATGACCACCTTGTCCCTTAGAGTCTCAGTTTGCAGGACTGCGGGTGGCTTCACTTGTTTTGTTTTGCTTGTGGTCAGTATCTGCATATATTCTCCTATATCCCTTCAACAGACACACCTTTACTTTAGAAAATACCAGAGTGATTTCTTTATTTCTCTCTTGAAATGTTTTACTTTTGCAGCTATTTTTTAAGCTTTAAAACGGTTTCGGGAACCCACAGCATCCCATTGAATTGATGAGATTACATGCCTACCATTTGCTTGGCGCATTTAGAAATATGTTTTGAAAGACGTCACTGTGCTCCCTCCCCTCGGTTCATCTCTCACAGTCTGTGCCCACACGGAGAGCAGCAAGATTTGTGTTTTCCAGCTCATTAAACTGACAGCAGAAATTAGTTTCTGGTATTAAAAACTAAAAAGTTAAATTACAGCTACACGTGTCCTTTATGCAGTGGGCTGTGTGGAAGATGTTTGATTTTAATGTTTGCTATAATGGAGAATTTAAATTACAATGTTTGTCAAATCTCTAATCTTCGTTACAGGGCGGAATATTAATTAGGCTTTTAACTACGAGAGGTAAATAAAATGGGCATCCACCATGCGCCCAGGGGTAAACTGCAGATTACCCAGAACACACTAAATGTCAGTTTTGTCAAACAAATTTAGAGGAACAGTTAAACTATTAGCTTCCCGTTGTTCTCAGGCCTTTCTTGCAGCAGCGACTGTTTAGAGGAAGATGAAGGGGGTTAGATTGAATCGGCAAGATGAATGAGGAGACCCTGCACTCAATTAACTGATAACTGTCTATTAACTTCTGTGGACGGTTTCAAATAAACAGCCGATTAACCGATGCACTTTGGGGGGACTCGGGGAGCCAGGGCACAGGGGCCGTGAGATGCTCAATGGGAAGGAAATTTTCGGGCTCTCATTTTTCTCTGTCTTCCACTTTCATCATTTTGTCAGAGTTTTCTGCAGGTTTAGAGGATACGCCTTGAGCAGCGGCCCCGCCCTTGTGTTTCTCTTGGTCCATCTTACCTGGAACCCTGACGTAAGCCTCTCCAAAGAGTAAGCAGGGTCCAGGTCGCTGGGAGCCTATCCTGGGGAAAAGAGCTCTGACTCTGAGTTCTTAGGATTCAGGAAGAGGAAGAGTCTCCATCAATGATCAAAGCCAGGGTTTCTTTGCAGCTGAGGGTGTGGAAGGGGTGCTGAGCAGGGAATCCTCACCTGATGGTCCACCGTGCGCAGACTCACAGGGTGCGTGAAGCCTGCCTTGCTTCCCGTGAAGGTGTCATTCCTCAGCTCGGTGTTTTGCTATTGCTGTTTGATTGAAGAATAGTTGATTTACAATGTCATGTTAGTTTCAGGTGTACAGCACAGTGATTCAGTTATACATACATATATACATTCTTTTTCAGATTCTTTTCCCTTATAGATTATTATAGAATATTGAGTAGAGTTCTCTGTGCTCTACAGTGGGTCCTCGTTTGTTATCTATTTTATATCTCATCTCGTGCTGCATTGAGGAAGCATTACATGGTATGATGATTATATTACTCTTGAGAAGAGCTGCACATTTTGATACGAAATTGTTAAAGAAACAGTGTGACTTAAAGGGGAAGAAGGAGATCAGAGACGGGAGAGGGAGGGAAAAACAAGACCAAGAAAATGTGGAAACTGTGAGTGATGATTTCAGGAACTTTAAAGTATTTCTGCTGGTTCTGAACTTACTTTCTTCAAGTATGCATATCAACTTCCTTTTGGGGGGCACGCAGACATTACATAACACGAGCCATTTATCAGGATCCTTGTGTACAGCACAGATTGCTGTAAAAGACTTCTGCTTTTCTTTACACACACATGCACACAAACATATACATAAAGGGATTTCATTTTTCGTATGCTAATTTGAAAAAGCTAAGCAATTTATACTCCATGCTCCCACTGGCTAGGTTGGGGCATCCCCCATGTGGAAATGTCCCATCGGGAGCAATTGGCATGAGAGGATTGGGAAAAAGCACAACACACAGTGGATGGGTTCCCTAAATCCGTATTATTATTTTGAGTTAGAAAAGCTATAGTCTCTCCTGAAAAAGCCTCCTTTGAGGAAGAGCCAAGACTTTCTCTAGCTCTTGGGTATCAGTTTTGATACCTGTGACTATAATTGCTGCTTTACTTTATAAAAAGAGTGTTTTCTTTGATCATCCCTTGAATTACCTATCTAAAGATCATTGATGTTTTTAATACCTAATTTTACTTTGGATTATATGTAAGCATTTATGTGCTGATGGATGCTGCATCTCCTTTATAACCGTTAATGAGAACCATCAGAGTAAGGGCAGTTTACTTATCAAATACTGCGAAACCCTCAGGAGCTAAGATCCCAATTACCAAAGTTATAGCAATCAGGTGGAATAATACTCAAGTGATTGCCCTTGAAAAATAGAGACATTTTGCTTAACCTGAACTTGAACTCTCTTTCTTCTGTGCTCCCCACACCCAAAGGTGCTGCTGATTTAAGAGGGTGTTTATTTTGCAAGCGACAGTTAGAGGCATTCGTTATAGAAGAGTAGGGAGAGCATCATTCAAATGATGGTCCGAGTCTGTTCTCTCATTTGCCTGTGTGCCCTGGTACCATGTAGAGTCTGTATCAAACGCACCTTACTGAGGCTCTCATTGCCTCTGTGGTGGTTTTCCGTGCCCATCTATCCTGGCAGCTTTAAGCTTCTCAGACAGGACAGCTGATGTCTTCACCCATATCCCCAGCTGCTAGCACACTGCTGGGCTCGCAGTGCTATGGACTGCTGAATGAACAAATACTAGAAAACATAGAGTGAAGGACATCTTTCGTGGATTCTCAAATATCCAGGAACAGCAGCATTATTTGAAACAGCAGTCAGCTGTTAGAGAAGGGTTGTCTCATTTTCCCTCCTAGCTACTGAGTCCTTCCGAAGTGTCAGGAAGTGTACTTCACCTGTATTCTCACTTAATCCTCGTAATCATCCTACAACATATGTGATACACTCTCCCCATATGGGGAAACCCAGACTTAAGAAAGCGTCTGTGTCTTTCATACAGAAAACCAGAACTGGCAAAATATGTGTATGGGGGAGGGGGGTGTCTCCTCTGGTTGCTGCTATTTACTCAGTGAAATAAGAGGTATTCACCCGACAGAGGAGAGGGGGGATCTTGGAGGTATGAAGAGATGAGAGAAAATGGAAAATTCTTTTTCCTAAAATCTAATTCCTATTATATTATTTTCTGCTCAGTGTAGCTTTTCTTGTCTAAGTATTACCACCCACCTTCTCAACTTCACCTCCAAAGCCTTCCATGGAATAACTCCTGGCCTTCACTGTACGTAGGCAGCTCAAACCCTATGTGTTTTGCTGAAAGGTGGTTGACTTATTACGAACTCCAAGGTGCATAGCCATATGATAGTAATTGTAAGAATTAACGAATGTATTTCGTTGGAATGAAATGTTAAGGGAGCTTCAAGTCAATGGCCTAGAGTTGCTGGTTAGAAATTCAACCCATCTTTCCAGTATACGTTTTAGCAAATAGTTTTCAACTCTGTCCGTCTTAATATAAGCCTCAAATATTACAGAGCCTTTTCACGTAATTGTTGTAGTTCTCTACGTCGTTAGCAGAATGAAACGCTGAGCATTCTCTCTGTGACTCAGGGAGCAGAACATTCCCTGGCGCAGCCACCAAAGCAGCCCAAAGTCACAAGGTTGAAAAAGAAATGTGCATGTGACTGAGGATGATTTGGGCTGTTTTTGCTGTTCCCCTCACCCCCAGGAGTCTTAACTGCTCAAGCCAATACCCCACACAATATGAATTGTGATTTATATCAGCTGCCATCTAAGTTTGCTGTCATGCCATTTAATGGGGAGGTAGGTGTTTTATAAATTAAACAAAGCCATGAATCTCTTCTGTGTATATAGCCTATGCAAGGGAAGCTTTCAAATACCTCCTACCCGCGTCCCTTCCCCCTTAACTCTTTGCTGTGCGTGAAGAAACGCCATAGCATGACACAGACAGGTCATTATGTTTGAATTAGTTGGGAGTGGGGAGGGGGAGGGCAGTATTTCTGTTTGCTTCAGAAATCGAAAGAAAATGCAGTACCTGCTGGATACATCTCCCCTGAAAGTTGCCGGCACTGTTCACAAGACAGCTCCCAGATAAGCAGAGGGCTTCTCTAATGATTAAACCCGATTTTTCTAAAATGCTAATTAGCTAGAGAAGGATAATTTGAAAGTCCGTCATACTTTGCTGGAAATGTCTTTCATGTCTGTGTTATTTGCTCCTACGAATCACGCAGCCATCACCTGAGTTGGCTCAGTTTCTCACTTTTTATTTAAACCATATGACTCTTCAATCACAAGAAAAGAGGAAAGACCATTAATGAGGAAAAGGAGAATCCCCTTTGCAGGATGAAGTGCTCAATTAAAAGGAAGGCTATTTTTCTATTTGTAGAAATCAGCTTCATTGTTACTTTTGAGCTCTGCATTTGGAACAATCACTTCAGTGGGTTCGTATGGCAAGTGCATCTCAATTCACTTTTCTGTGAATTTCCATTGAAACGTGGAAAACCCCAATTATCGCTATGAAAGTTCTGGCTCTGAGCTTGTCAAGCTAGAGGCCTTGGTCAGAATGTATTGGGAAAAATGAATTAAAGGGTTGGAGACCTGGCTACCGTGCTGGTCGCCTAGCCTTTCGTAGGTGTGTCTTCATTCATAACAGGGGTTCACGTGTTCCACCCGCCCTCACTTGTTGAATAAGCCATTCATCCTGTGGAATCTCCTGCATTCTGAGCTTTGCTGACCTGTTCTTGGTGTGTCATCTAAGGTGCCTTTCACCATCTGTGCTTACTGTGATCTGGGTGAGAGCGGGAGGCTGAATCAGATTCAGGCTTCTTGTTTTGGTAGGAACTGCTTGTGGTCATGCTTTTACTTCCCATCACGCTGCATCGGGAAGCACGTAGCGCTCAGATTGTTTGGCGGGTGGCGGTTTCACCAGCCTGATCCATCCATTACAAAGTTCCACTTCAGCCTTTCACTTAATGGCTTTTTAAGCTACTGATGATGATTGCCTAGATCTATTATTTTATTAGGGGTTTCAAAATGGTGACATCCTAATTCCATCACTCCATCCATATTTATTAAGTGCCATCTCGGCTCAAATATTTGGTTATTCTGAAATACAGTTCCTATAGGAAACTCGAGATAAACGTTTAATTCATTCCCTTTATTTTCTAGTTTCAGAATGAATCGGTGTCATAACAACTTTATACAGTAACCAGTAGTACCATTATGGACTCAGGGATTTTTACCTATTTAATATGTTTGAACGCTTTACAGTAACTAGCGTTTGCATGTTGAGAGCATCTCCTCTTTGGCCAGGAGGAGCCCCTTCAGGTTGTCTCTTGTGTTCTTTCAACATGACTCCAGAAATCTTTGGAGCTTCCTTGCTTTCTGGTCCAACAGGGTGGTCTCAGCTAATCTTATTCATTGTCTGCCCCATGACTGGAATCAGCCATTTCTGCAAGAAATCTTGGGGGTTTTGGTAGGCAGTGGCACTTAGAGAATACATTCTGGCTTCAGGGGTGCTCATTGGACCTGGTTGCTTCTAGACCTACGTCAGCTACTGTCACCACCATCTTAAACCCTCTTGTCTGTGTATCTTTTTGCTGTACCTGAGAAGCCAGCATCTAATTCATCCCCTTTGTCACTAGGAAGAGAAAGAGCACCAGGCATAATAAAGTATAGGGGAATATCTTTGTAACCTCTGGGCAGGGAATGCCCTAAAACCATCATGGACATAATCATACACTTTTGTATACCAAAGGACACCATAAACAAAATTTTAAAACAAGCTATAGAAGAAAATATTCTTAATATTTATATGTCGAAGCACTAGTGGCCTAACTGTAAAAAAATATCTAGACATCAATAAGAAAAGACAAACCCAAATGTACAAATGGATATAAAATATACATAGGCAACTTACAGAATACCAATGTATGGCTAAGTGACATTTGAAAATATATTCAACCTCACACATAATCAGTTATATGCAAATCTACACAATATGACATGCCATTGTTTTACCCATCAGATTGGCAAACATTTTTAACTGATATCAAGTGTTGGTGAGTATGTGGGAAAACACAACTTGCTAAATATGATAATTTAGTACAACTTTGGTGTTACTGTTGAGATTTCATTTTAATTTTGAAAAAAAATTCCTGTCTCCCATCAACCCCCGCTGCCTCATACACACATACATAATAAATAAATAGCATATAAAGGCGAGATTATTTGCTTTTCACATTTCTAATAACAAGTAAGAACCTTTTGCTACCAGTGTACCAAAGTACTAAAGTAAATGTAGTTTGCTTTGCCTTTATCTGTAAAAAAGAGAAACTTACAAATTCAGAATCAGAGGTAAAAAGTTTTAAGTGTGATTTTTGTATCTTTCCATGGGGGAAAGAATATTTTTGTCAATAAAGTGACCACAGTTTAGAATAAGTTAAGAAAACATAGGCCTGGATTGGGAAGAGTGGTTGGTAGATAAATGGATTTTTAGAAAGGCCCAATGGCCAGTCAGATGGCCGTAGGGATGCCTGTAAGTAATGAAATATTAAAGCTGGTGCTTCTGCAGCAATCTCTCTCAGTTGCTGTGTTCCACACAGGTTGCTAGAGCCCCAAAAGAAATGGGCTGTATTTGCCCCTGAATAAATTAACCAGCAGCTGTATTTTACACTTGGAATAGAACGATTTTGTGAAAAGTTTTCATTCTATGTGTTTATGAGCTTCTTGGATACTTAGTTCTGCATATCCAAGGGGTCACCTGGATTTTTTTATAATGTCCCTGGTTAATTCGGAAACAGAAAACACAGTTTTCTTGTTTATTGGACTCTGATTTCCCTGCATGATGACACCAATGGCTTGCTCTGTTTTTCATAGGCATTCCAATTTTGTAGTGAGCTTAACAAACTTCGTCAAGAGGAAACTGGAGGTACTATTCCGATATGACACGCATTAAAAATTTCTCTCTTTCTCACTCGTATTTATAGTCTGATGGAGGATCAACAGTGTACCAATTTAGTCTTGCGGCAGAGGGACATTTTTGAAACCATTAAATCTCAAGATAATGTGCACACACAGAATTCAGCCACATAAGCTGACTGTGAGTGGGGACCCGCTAGCACTAATGTCACTTTATTCCTGTTTTGCTCTGTTGTGGATTTTACCCATTTCCTATTTTCTGTGCCATCGCTGGTTCTAGTCCCTGTGGATTCATATTGCCCTGATGCGAGAAATAAGACTAAACAAAATATTACTAAGACTGACAGATACTGCATCTATTATTTTTACTACTGGCTTTTTTTAATGTTTCAAAATCTTAGGCTGATCTGGGAAATTACAGTAGGCGCTCGTATGAGCTGTGAGTTACTCCCGAGTGGAAGATGTGTGTGTCAGGAGAGCAGAGTGTGTGTGTGCTCATTGGTCCTTGCTGCAGCCTGTTTTTGGATGAGGCCAGCTTAAAAACATCACCAGTCAGTTATAAAACAGGCGCTCTCACCCTCCGGGCCAGATAGAAAATGGGGGAGGGTATGGGGAAAAGTTGGGCTCTCAAGGAATTTCTCTTTGGTAGGAAAGGTAACCAGGGAGGTGGGGAAGATGACCAAGCAGATAGAAAAAACAGGGGAGAGTGATAATTAAGTGCATTTCAGGATTGACCCAGCAGCTTTTCCTCCAAGGCTGTTATAGGGATAATGTTAAGTTCAAGTTACCCAAAAAAAGAGTTGTGGGTTTTTCTTTCAATTCCTCTTTTATCACTTAGAAAAATACATCTACATCCATGTTTTGTGTTTTCAAACGGTCAGGGTCCTTTTCATTCTTTCCACAAACTGAAAAGCTATAGGATTGAGCCCTGAGAAGTGCATGTCAATTCCAAGTACTGACCCAGAGACCTTTAGCTTCATCAGCTGTGCATCAGAGTCACTGTCTCTCTCTGTCTCTCCCTCTCACACACAAATATGTTCATCCCATATTTTTATAATTAGGAAATAATATTATGATTAATCAGATAACCAGAATAAGAACAAATAGAAATATTTGTTGAATGCCTACCACAGGCCAGTACAGTTCTAGGACAGGGCATATACAGCAAACAAAAGAGGCAAAAGCCTTGTCCTCATGTAGCTAATGCTAACATTTGCCAAGAAGCATAGTGAAACACCTGTGGGCTGAGAATAAAAACAATGTTCCCCAACCATATCCAGATAATGTTTTCCAATCCGAGGTTCCTTTGAAACTCAAGGGTGAGGAAAAGTTTTATCAGTCGAACACTCTACGGTTAAAAAGCTTTAGGTACTTGGACTCCCTCCAGAAAATAACAGATTCTATTCTTAATTCTGTTGATTCCAAAAATAAAACATAGGATATTGGAATTATGTTGTTCCCACATGAGTCCATGAATTTTCTTGCAATAAATAACACGTCCCCAATCCCTTTATTTATTGTAATTTGTAATAATAACTGTCATCATCAGAGTCATACAAAAGATATACACATCATGATTTTGAGGTGATCCTGGATTGTAATACATGTAATTTCAACTTGTTTTCAAAGAGAGCCAACCTTTTCCAGATATTTCCTTTACAACTTCTAAGTTTGAGAAAGACTAATTTTTCATTAAATTTATATAATATGACTCTGTTATTTGAGCCTCTTCAACATGAAATACCCATGGTTATGGTATGTGTACATGGGTACAAAGAGAGATCCTGACAGCTACTAGCCTAAGAGGTCCGCAGGTTCTTTGCTTCTCTTGGCTGGTGTGTGTTCCTTTCAGACACCCTGACTGGTCAGTGGAGCATTCTAGGGCATCTTTGCCTCTAGCTAACCCAACATAAAGCTGTAGCCTTAAGTAATATGTTAATAAAATCGGCCCCCACTCCTCAGTTGCAGGGGAGGAAGGCCAGTGTCGAAGGCCCCCTCTCAGTCTGCCTGAGGCAACTCCAGCCTATAAATTTATCTCATCACAGGGTCAAGAGATAAACTCTGAAAAAGAGACCCAACCAAGATCAAAACCCTGACTTGTCTCAACGTGAAACTCTATTCTTTGTGATTAACACGCGCCATGTTCACTAGTCAGTGGGAACCAGAAGGCAGCTGGGTGGGGAATGAGTGTGTCCATAGCGCTGTGTCTGCAAGACATGGACGCAGTGGTTTCTTAGGTGATGATACAGTGAGCAGTGAAGTTAGAAGAACACTCTTACGTTGGTCGTCGGCCACAAAGTCCCAGCTGGCAAAGAAAACTAGTCTTTATTTTCTGTGTCCAGATATAAGCAACCAATAAAGTTTGCTTAATGAGGCCAATAACAGTCTCATGGAGATGGTTTTATCTCAACACAGGAAACGATGCCAGAGGTCTAGAGTTGTCTGGCCATATGGCCTTGGGAAACTTAACAACACTGTGCCTCAGTTTCCCTCTCTCTAAGATTGGGATAACAACAGTAATCTCCTCACTGGGCTGTTGTGAGAATTAAGAGTTAATGAATGTAACGTGCCCGGTTTATCTCAAGCCCTACATAAGTTTTTGTAATTATTATCCTCTTTGTTTTTCTATTAACTGTTATAGTGCCACTTCTTCTGCGTTGAAAGTACTTAAAATGTCGGATCATCTTCTTTTCCTTTTCCTTAAAATTTTGCCTTTAAAAACAACATCATCTGGTAGTTCTCACAGATCCATCTTTACGGAGACAGCCCCCTATTCACTGAGGTTTATTCAGCTGTATCTTGGCAATTTGGTATAATGTATACATTCTTTGACTCAACCAATATCTACTTCATCCCTACTGTGAGAAAAAATTAAATACTTCTTCTCCGTTCCAGCTTCTGCACCAGTCCTTAACTAAGTCGAAGCACACACTTTAATTGTAGAAGCCAGGACCAGAAAGCCATTTGCCTTTTCCTTCTTATGTCTATATGCAATTTGCAAATCCTCGAGTTTTGCCTTCCCTGTAGAATTTTAAACGACAGATCATTTAAGAATGAAGATACCTTTTTTTTATAGCCAACCACTGATCTTCAGGTCAGTGTTACCAAGTCCTTTGTTGGTCATGATCTTTGTTGGCGTAACCCAACATGAAAGGGTCTCTATTAGGGTTGGGAGCGGGGCCAGTCGGGCTCGTTGGGGAACTGTGTCCTATAACCCTGAGTTGCAATAAACCAGGAGCTTGACTAGGGTCCAAATTGAGGTTGACCTTTGGATTCCTTCCCCTTGAATCTGCTTGGTGCACATGGCAAACATGCCCTTCCACCCTGATCTTCTGACAACTGCCACTCAGTTCAGATTCAGGGAGGAAAAGAAGAGGAGGAGTTATTTCTGCTTTCCTCCCAACCATGCTGCCCTTGGGTCTCCTAACTGGTGGCCATTGTCCTGCGGCTCTTCCTCCCATAGGACACGATGCTGAAGACATCATTCTTCACCATGTTTTCTTTACTGGCTCTAAGTCATGCCTGTCACATAGTTAATAACTTGCCAAGGAGTTTTCTTCCAATTACCTTGCCTTTGTTCCTTGTTTTTTATTTTTATGCCAGGGAAGAAATACAAAAGAAATGTTGGAATAGAATAAGCATGAAGGGCCATCCTTTTAATTTGAATTCATCCCACATTTCTTTCCTTCTCCTCTTTTGTTCTAGTTGGGAAATTTAGGGCTCTAACTATCCTTTTTCTCCCTCTTAATTTTTTTTCCAGGCAGTATTGCAGTGTTTTTTTAATAGACTTTATTTTTTAGAGCAGTTTTAGGTTTACAGCAAAATCAAGCAAGAAGCACAGCAAGAGAACAGAGAGCTCCCGTATACACTCTGCCCCCCCCACACACAGCTTCCCCCTCTGTCAACATACTGGACCAGAATTGTACATTTGTTACAACTGATGACACGTCATTGTCACCTGAAGTACCTAGTTTACATTAGGGTCCACTCGGTGTCATATGTACCATAGTTTTTAACAGCTGAATAATGACACATACCCACCATTATAATATCATACTGCCCTAAAAATCCTCTGTTTTTAATTGAAGTATAGTTGATTTACAATGTTGTGCTAATTTCTGCTGTACAGCAAAGTGGCTCAGTTATGCACATACATACATTCATTTTTTATATTCTTTCCATTATGGTTTATCCCAGGCAAACACTGATCTTTTTATTGTCTCCATAGTTTTGTCTTTTCCAGAATGTCTTGCAGTTGGAATCATAGAGCAGGAAGCCTTTGCAGATTGGCTTCTTCACTTGGTGATATGCATTTATGTTTCCCCCATGTCTTTTACAGCTCGATTGCTCATTTCTTTTCAGTGCTGGATAATATTTCATTGTCTGAATGGACCACAGTTCATTTATCCATTCATCTATTGAAGGACATCTTGGTCACTTCCAAGTTTTGGCAATTATGAATATAGCTTTTAGAAACATCAGTGTGCCATTTTTATGTGGACAGAAGTTTTCAGCTCCTTTGGGTAAATACCAAGGAGCATGATTGCTGGATCATATGGTTTCTATTCTTTTGAACTTATCAAGGTGTGTTTTATAGCCCAGAATGAGCTCTATCTTTGTGAATATTCTCTGTAAACTTGAATATGTGTTCCAGTATTGTCGGATGAAGTATTCTATAGATGTCATTTATTGATATATCAGGTTGATTGATGATGCTTTTGAGTTCAGCTATGTCCTTACTCATTATCTGCCTTATGAATCTGTCCATTTCTGGTCGAGAGGTGTTGAAGTCTCCAATGATAGTAGTGGAATCATCTATTTCTTCTTGCAGTTCTATCCAGTTTTTCTTTTTCACATAGTTTGATGCTCTGTTTTTGGGCACATACACATTAAGGATTGTTATGTCTTCTTGAGAACTGACCCCTTTATCGTTACCTAATGCCCTTCTTACCCCAGGTAACTTTCCTTGCTTTGACATTTGCTTTGTCTGAAATTTAAAAAGCTACTCCTGCTTTTTGATTACTCTTAGCAGGTTATAACTTTCTCCATCCCTTTACTTTTTTTTTTTTTTAAAGCAAACACTGTTTTCTTTCTTTTAATATTTTATTTATTTATTTATTTGGTTGCACCGGGTCTTAGTTGCAGCATGTGTGCTCCTTAGTTGTGGCATGCAAACTCTTAGTTGTGGCATGCATGTGGGCTCTAGTTCCCTGACCAGGGATCGAAGCTGGGTCCCCTGCATTGGGAGCTTGGAGCCTTAACCACTGCACCACCAGGGAGGTCCCTGCATCCCTTTACTTTTAATCTACATGTATCTTTATTTTTAAAGTGGTTTTCTTCTAACAACGTATATTAGTCAGGTCTTGCCTAAAGTTAGCAATAAGCATTTACAACCAAATCAAGTCCACTTGCAAATAACACTATAGTGCATCACAGTGTAAGTACTTTAGAATAATGAAATATGCCTAATTCCTCCGCCATGTCCTTTGATTCATTCTATCATTCACTTCACTCATACATAAACTATAACCATCAACAATATTGTCGCTGTTATTATTTTGAACAAACTGTTATTTGTTAGAATTAAGAATAAGCAAAATAAAAGTTTTTATTTCACTTTCATTTATTCCTTCTCTAATCCTCTTCTTAATGTAGATCTCCTTCTGACCTATGTCATTTTCCTTCTTGCTGAGGAACTTCTTTTAAGATTTCTTGCAAGGCAGGTCTGCTGGCCACAAATTCCCTCTATTTCTCTATTTTTTATTGAAGTATAGTTGATTTACAATATTGCATTAATTTCTGCTGTACAGTAAACTGATTCAGTTATACACATATATACATTTCTTTATATATTCTTTTCCATTATGGTTTATCACAGGATATCCTCAATTTTTGTCTGAGAAAGTTTATTTTTCCTTCAGTTTTGAAGGCTAATTTCACAGGGTACAGAATTCTAAGTTGGTGGTATTTTTCTCTCAACAGTTTAAATATTTCACTCCACTCTCTTTTTGCTTGCATGGTTTCTGAGAAGAAGTCAGGTATAATTCTTATCTTTGCTACTCTATAAGTAGGGTTTATTTTTCCCCTTGGGCTTGTTTCAACATTTTTTCTTTGTCTTTGACTTTCTGAAGTTTGAATACGCTAGGTGTAGAATTGCTGGTATTTATCCTTCTTGGTGTCCTTTGAGCTTCTCAGGTCTTTGTTTTGATGTCTGACATTAACTGGGGAAAATTCTCAGTCACTGTTTCTTTGGCTAATAGAAATAGTGACTTCTCTTTCTTCCTTTCTTCTTCTGGTTTCTCACTATACACATGTTACACCTTTTTTAGTTGTCCCAAAGTTTCAGGATATACTGTTATCTTGTTTTACAGCCTTTTTTTCCCTTTGCTTTTTTGTTTTGGAAGTTTCTATTGTCATATCCTCTGGCTCAGAGAAGCATTCCTCAGCTGTGTCCATTCTCCTAATGAGCCCATGAAAGGCATCCTTTGTTTTTGTTGCAGGTTTTTTTTTTTATCTCTAGCATTTCTTTCTGATTCTTAGAATTTTTCACCTCTCTGCTTTTGTTTTCCATCTGTTCTTGCATGTTGTCTACTTTCTCTATTAGAACCTTTAGCCTATGACTCATAGTTATTTTAAATTCCCAGTCTGATAATGCCAACATCCCTCCCATATGAGCCTTATTCCAATGCTTCCTCTGTCTCTAAACTGTGTTTTTTTGCCTTTTAGTATGCATTGTAATTTTTTACTGATGTCCAGACTTGATGTACCAGGGGAAAAAGACTTCTGCAAATAGGTCTTTAGTAATGTGATAGTAAGGTGTTGGGGGAGAGGAGGTGACCTATGATTGGGTCTCAATCTGTTAGTGAACTTGTGTCCCTGAGCTGTGACCTGCACAGGTGCTTCAGTGCCCTCACCTTGGGTGGACAGGATGGCTGGAGACAGCTGGATTTGGATATTTTCCTTGCCCCAACAGGCTCTGCCTTCCTCAACCATCTAGTAAAATAGTATTCTTGAGGGCAAGCCCTTTTAAAAAGCACAGAATGCTCTGGGTGTATTTCAAAATGTCTACTTTCCCCCCTCCTCCTGCTGGAAGCCCAATTTTTTCCTCCAGTCTTCACTTTGAGAATGAGGTAGGGTTCCTGGAGATAAAATTCAAAAAGGTGTAGGGTACCCCTAAGTCTGGACGTCCTTGGAGTTTTTAAGTCTCAGACTTGTCCACACTGACCCTCCAATAATTCAATTCTAGTTTAGATTTATCTACCCCAGTGATGATTCTCACACAGATTTCTGCTCATGGGTTTCTGCTCTGGTGAGTTGTGATTCTCTGTATCCGCCTGTTTGTCTCTGTAATTTGGGGGGCACTGGTTGGCCCTGTGACCTCAGTTATCTGACAAGTTAGAAGGAGTTGTTGATTTTCTGTCTCTTTAGCTTTTTACTTGTTGTTAGGACAGAGTGATGACCTCCAAGCTCCTTACATGCCCAACCATAAACCGAAAGTCCTCTCTCTAATTTTTTATGCTCCATTTTTAGGTGTTGGTAGGAACATTTTTAGTTGTTGTTGTTACTAAGGGTCTTTGAGATTCATTCAATCCAAATTTAGAGATTTGAGATTGAAATATCTCAAGCAAACCATTTGTTTAAAAATCAAAATGGAAAATAAATTTACTTGTGTCTTTAGATAAGATTGCAAAGAAAATTGCCTCCACTTCAGTTTTCCTGCACAAAGCACTATTTCATTAAGTTCACAATATTTTTCTGAGAGTTTTTAAAGTTTTCTTTAAAATATAAAATATAGATCTGAAACACAAAGTCCAAAAGAGAAATAGATAGGAGAAAAAGAGAGAGAATAAATTTCAATTTATCCACACTTACTTCCAACTCCCAATTCTAAATCTACCCTTCCTCAGCCATCTGTAATTATGGACTATAGCATTTAGCTGTGCATGAGGACAAATCAAAAATCCCAAGCAATGACTCAAAACCTCCGTGACCAAGCAAGCTACTTTTGATTAGGAGGTTGCAGAAAAACTGTCTTTTCTAATGCTTTGGTGTGACAATTGTTAATTCAATTAACAAGCGTATTTAATACCACCTGCTTTGTGTAAAGTGTTGGCTAGGTGCTAGTAAATTAATCTTACTTTTTTCAATTCATAATATTTAGTTATGAGGTGATAGAGTATTCACGTTTGAAAGCAACTTGGTGATAATTGTAATGTAAACTTGTGAGGAAATGTAAATTAATGAAATACTTTACTCGATACAGCACATTGTTCTAGAATGGGTACCTTTGGGGTCAAGAGAGATCTGGGGTGCAATTCCAGCTCCACCATTTGGACAACTTACTTAAGTCCTTGAGACTCAGTTCCTCCATCTATAAAATAGGAAGTAAAAATAGCTCTTACCAGGTTACTAGGATTAAATGAGAGGACACTTGCAGAGCACTGCCATACAGTAGTTATGTATTATATGTCAGTTTCCACTCCCCTCCCTTCCAACACAATTAAGTTTCTAAGTGCTGTATTAGTGGAGAGCAGAAGTGTCCACAAACATGCTTTGTTTGGGCTACATAGTCTTTTAAATTTGAATTATTTGACAATACTTAGAATTCAGACAGTTCCTATAAAATCTGGATTTCTGGTTTCTCCTGCAATTTACAATTTCAGGGACCCTTATGGGGCATCCACCCTCTGGAACTGAGAGGCTGTCTCCCCTTCCATTTCTCCAGTGCCCACCACTCCTTATTGCCTTAGACCTGCTTCACTCCCTTGCAGTACCTGCCTGGCTGGCCCCCAGTGAGACATTTGTGTCTGTGGTCAAAGGGTGAGGTTAATGCAGGAAGGCTTGCTGAGGACATGGGAGCCATGTTTTGAAGGTTCACAGACACCGAGTATGTGCTTAACGGACACGAGCCTAAAGCTGTGGGTCTCCAGCTGGACCTCTGCTGGATTTGAGCAGGTTCTCATGAGTCCTTAATGGGCTTCTTTTGTGCTTAAGGAAGATCAGCAGTGGAGTGTGTAGCATGACATCACTGAAATTAGTTCACACACAGAGGATTAGAGAGGAGAAAGATCTTTCCAGTACAAGCTTGGCTTTTATTGGAGCACACATCCGCCCTCCACCACCACCTCCCACCAGCAGTGAGAAGCACTTTCACTGTCATTTCCTAACCTGTAAGGATTAGAGAAACACAAGCAAGAGAAGACGAAGAGGGAAGTCTGGAGAACTTGACTATGTCTCTCTTCACAGGCAAAACAAAAGAAAATATTGGGGCAATTATCTGCATAACTCAGTCCAAAGCAAATTAAAGAAATTCCAGCAAAGGGGGGACGTTTTGCCTGAATGATGGTGCTAATTATCTCGGTCCTCCACTTTAGTGCTCCTGGGGAGACCTGGCTTAAGAATGCTTTTCCAGTGAGCTGGCACAGAAGTGGAGAGCAAATGTACTGTTGTAACTGCAGCTGTGGGTCTGGAGCCAGTGCTACCTCTATCCAGAACACCTGTGGAGAACACCCAAGCCTAGATTCTGCCCCTTAGACTAGCGTGTTTGGCTGGAGAAAAGGGGGCTCTGGAGAAGATGACCAGCATCTGCACGCTGGCACCCAGGGGAGACATGCCAGCTTCCTTTTCAAAACCTTTACAACTATTTTTGTAAATGCATATTTTTTTAATTTTTATTGAAATATAGTTGACTTACAATGCTTTGTTAGTTTCAGGTGTACAACAAAGCAATTCCGTTTTTTTATATATATGTATTATATATATATGAATATATATAAGAATATATATTCTTTTCAGATTCTTTTCCCTTATAGGTTATTACAAGATATTGAGTAGAGTTCCCTGTGCTGTACAGTAGGTCCTTGTTGGTTATCTATTTTATATATAGTAGTGTGTATCTGTTAATCCCAAACTCCTCATTTATCCCTCCCTCTCTTCCCCTTTGGTAACCATAAGTTTGTTTCCTATGTATGTGGGTCTATTTCTGTTTTGTAAATGAGTTCATTTGCATCGTTTCTTTAGATCCCACATATAAGTGATATCATATGATATTTGTCTTTCTCTGTCTGGCTTACTTCACTTAGTGTTACAATCTTGAGGTCCATCCATGTTGCTGCAAATGGCATTACTTCATTCTTTTTTATGGCTGAGTAATATTCCATTGTATATATGTACGACATCTTTATCCATTCATCCGTCAGTGGACACTTAGGTTGTTTCCATGTCTTGGCTGTTTTGAATAGTGCTGCTATGAACATTGGGGTGCATGTATCTTTTTGAATTATAGTTTTCTCCAGATGTATGCCCAGGAGTGGGATCACTGGATCATATGGTAGCTCTGTTTTTAGTTTTTTAAGGAGCCTCCATACTGTTCTCCACAGTGGCTGCTCAAGTTTTATTATACATTCCCATCTTTACAACTTCAACACTGTCACAGAAGTTATAGATCATTTTCATTTTTCTGTTTAAAAATGTATCTTTTTTTTTCCAACAACTTTTGGCAATAAAAAAGGGGCAACTGGGGCTTCGCTGGTGGCGCAGTGGTTGAGAATCTGCCTGCTAATGCAGGGGACACGGGTTCGAGCCCTGGTCTGGGAGGATCCCACATGCCACGGAGCAACTAGGCCCGTGAGCCACAACTACTGAGCCTGCGCATCTGGAGCCTGTGCTCCGCAACAAGAGAGGCTGCGATAGTGAGAGACCCACGCACTGTGATGAAGAGTGGCCTCTGCTTGCCACAACTAGAGAAAGCCCTCGCACAGAAACGAAGACCTAACGCAGCAAAAATAAATAAATAAATTAATAAACTCCTACCCCCAACATCTAAAAAAAAAAAAAGGGGACAACTTATTAATGAAACCCTTCTGCCTTCCAAGTATGAAATCAAAAGATTATTATAACTACGGGCAAGAAAGCATTTGGATTATGTGGCATTTGGAAATGAAAATAAAGTTTATCCATATGGTCAAATGTTGTCAGTGTCTTACACTGCATTAATAATCACCTAATACGGGGGTGATTTTGATCATGCAGTTCATTTTCAATTCTGCTGTGTCCTAGGTTCATCAGAGTCAAGATGATTTGCTAGAAACAGCTGCCATTTTCTTGTGTACATGCTAAGTGCTTAAGCAAAATTAGAATATTTAGGACATTATATTTTCAGTATTACGGTGCTCTCGTCTTCTTAAAGCTTCTTGCTTTATACCTTCTTCTTAAGCATCTCTAATTCTCTTCTTGTCTGTCCTGGGTGCATCAAACAACCTCCGGTAGTAAGAGCTATAAAAATGTGTTTTATCTGTGTGTTCGAATGTCAGTTTCCCTTAGGTTTTTTTGGGTTTTGTCCAGGTCTCTGTAACTTAAGATTATGAGCTTCTGGTGGTTAATGAGCATGATAGAAAGGCCAGGGTTAAACTCTGTCTCCAAAAGAACTGGAACTCTCTCTGCCTTCCAGGGCCTTTTTGCATCTCTTTCACCCAGGGAGGGAGCCTGAGGACTCACCCCTCTGCAAAACTTGGCAGGGAAGTTGACAACTTGACTTTTTTTACCTTCTGCCCTGTTGACCAGCCTTGATGGGGAGCTACTTTGGGTTCATTTGGGACTCGGTCCAGTGTCACAGCCATCTGAGATTCGGCAGATGCCCCTCAGAGGCCTCTGTCCATGCAGGCTGCCTCACAGCCTCCTCCCGTCCCACGCACACTCCAGCGATGCTGTCTTCACACCTCACCTGGGTTGTTCTTTGGTTCTGCAGGGCGCCCCTTAGATTCACTGCTTGGATTATTTCTGTTTTGTATGATGAATATCTACTAGGGGGATCTACTCCTGGACCCTGAATATGGCATGTCAGGAATAGTTTAGTGCAAAGTTAGTAACTGTAGAAGCCTATCAGTAAGTATATTATGACTGCATTGTACTAGGGTCATTGGCCCTTTTACTTTAGCTCATAGTAGGAGAAGTGTAAGGTAATGTTTAGGCTGTACGTTCCTAACATGACTGAGGGTTTTTTTTTTTAATTGAAGTATGGTTGATTTACAATGTTGTTAGTTTCAGATGTACATCCAAGTGATTCAGATATATATGTATACTTTTTTAGATTCTTTTCCCATATAGGTTATTGCAAAATATTGGGTATGTTTCCCTATGCTATACAGTTTGTTGTTTATTTTACATATAGTAGTGTGTATATCTGAACTGTCTGTGTCTGTTTTGTAAATAAGTTCATTTGCATCATTTTTTTAGACTCCATATATAAGTGATATTATAAGATATTTGTCTTTCTCATCTGACTTACTTCACTTAGTATGATAAACTCTAGGTCCATCTATGTTGCTGCAAATGGAATTATTTCATTCTTTTTTTTAATGGCTGAGTAGTATTCCATTGTGTATATGTATCACATTTTCTTTATCCATTCCTCTGTCGATGGACACTTAGGTTGCTTCCATTTCTTGGCTATTGTAAACAGTGCTGCTGTGAACACTGGGGTACACGTATCTTTTTGAATTATGGTTTTCTCTGGGTATCTGCCCCGGAGTGGGTTTGCTGGATCATATGGTAGCTCTATTTTTAGTTTTTTTAAGGAACCTCCATATTGTTCTCCATAGTGGCTGCATCCACTTACATTCCCACCAGTGGTGTAGGAGTGTTCCCTTTTCTCCACACCCTCTCCAGCATTTACTGTTCGTAGACTTTTTGATGATGACCGTTCCGACCGGTTTGAGGTGATAACTTGTTGTAGTTTTGATTTGCATGTCTCTAATAATTAGCGATGCTGAGCATCTTTTCATGTGCCTTTTGGCCTGAGGGGGTTTTTCTGAGGACAGGCAGGAGATGGGTCTCCTCTGCATGTCTGCAGCTGGCAGAGAACCTGCCATCTAGAAGGCATCATGAGACACTGTTATGGATGAATGCCATTAATTCCATACAAGTGATTCCCGAGCGCTGGGCAGTGCACCTTTTCCATCCTCACGCATGTCTGCTTGATGAACTCTCTGTCCCAAGGAAACTGGCCAGGAAGCGGAAGGAGACGATGAGCAGCACGCGGCAGGAAATGACGGTGATGGTGAGCTCCATGGACAAGAGCTACGCGGAGCAGGGCACCAGCTGCGACGAGGCCTTCTCCTTCATGGACACGCACAACCTCAACGGGAGATGTGAGTGCTGCGCGGGGCCTGCCCTCAGGGCAGCTCTCAGGTTTCCAGGATTCCACGTGGTGCTGGGGGTTACGAAACAAAACCTCCCAGAGAATTCTTAGGCCCTGTTGGTTTCTCCAGTCCCTTCAGACGATCCTGGACACGTCCCCACGTGCCACGGTTGCTTAGGAACGGTGATGTGGGCGGGGTGACGGGACCAGAGCAGACAGCACGGGCAGCCACGGCCACGTTTCTGTAAAGACCCGAGAGCAGTGACACGGAGGCTTCCCTCCTCACCCAGAGGAAGGCACCTGCTTCTCACCATCCCTGTTGTTATGCAGCTCCTGTTTGTAAGCGAGGCAGGTGTGCAGTCACTCGGGGGAAGCCCGTTATAAAGCAGTTCACTAAATGGCAGTAACAAGCTAATTGTTTATTTGTTTAGCTGACAAGTTCTGCCTTTATTATAGGGCTGTTAGTGGCAATTAATAAGCTAAATTGTATTTCCACTTCAGAAGGCTTATGTTTCACACCAGGTGGGTAAACGGAGCTCAGCTAATACCTTCCATGCTGCCACCTGCCATCCAGGTACAAGGCGTTATTTTAGGAAGCCAGCAATTACATGGATTGTATGAATACAAAAAGTGCAGTTGCCGTGTCCCTGGTGATCTTCTTGGGGACCAAAAGTCAATCCCGTGTCCTGTGCCTAATGATGTGGTTCACAGCGCTGACAGGGTCAAGGTCAGAGGTTTCTTTAACGTGTGAAATCCATGCCCAAAGGCTGCTGCCGACCCTGGCTGTGCAACCAGGATGCTGGACGGCTTGCGGATGGATAAAGGACAGCTGTCACCAATAGTAATAAAGTAAAGGCTGGGGATTGGGAGAATCACAGACACACGGTCTCTGGTGCGAGAGGGCTGATCCCAGTGCAGAAGGTGTGCGCTCCTGTCCTGACCACCCACCTGGGCTCTTGGGATCTGCATCTCCCCCGGCCCCCCACCCTCTCTGATCACACCTGCTGTGGTCAGCACCCTTCTCCCACACCTGCCTTTCCCCTACATTCAGGAAGGCTTCGTGGAAAGGCGTGTTCCTTTCTGTTCACAGTGGCTACTATTGTCCACCTTATCCCAGTTAGAGGCCTTACGTTTATTTATCCACATGCAGCCCTGGCCCGCTGGTGCGGGACTTCAGCAGACACGGCTCTCACCCCGGCGGGCAGGACACACTCCTCAACCGTGGTCATTGTCCTTTGCCCTTTCATGTCATTTTCAGTGTAGGTGGCAGAATCTGGGGTACTTCAGTTTACCACAAATTCCATCCCTTTTTTTCGTACAATTTTCTCTGCTTTTTTGTAGCAAATATATTTTCCATTTAAAGGTATGTAGTGCGTTTAACTGCCAAAATAAAGCAACTTAGGATGCATTTGTCGGGGGGGGGGGGGGGGGGGAGTCCTTCCCACCACAGACAAGATGAGAGTTTTTGTCAGAGCAGTTATTTCTTGACCAACAGTGTGGAAGGGACCACGCGGATACATGCTCGCTCTTTCCGTGATAACCCAGTACTGTTCCAAATCTTCTATTTCATGGTGAAATTCCTCACGAATAAATTTACTTGGAATTGCCTACCCAAAGAGCAGAAACCTACATTGGTAGTTTCTAGGCTTTTGAAGTTTGAGCAACAGGAGGTATTTGCCTCTGGACAGGTTATTTAATTTGGCATTGACTTTTTAAAAAATGAATGTGTCTGTGGAAATCCAAAACTGCCTATGTAGAGGGGGCTGCTGCAGCAGTGGGGACACAGCTTCTGGGGCTCACCCGCCAGGAGGCGTTATTTGATGCTTCCATCGGTAAAGCCAATGGAGGAAGCACGGCACGAGGCGTTCCACTGTCCTCCCGCTCTCTGAACAATGGGTAGGTTTCATCCAATCCCATCCACGGGCAGTGACCCTAATGGTAAACTTTGTCATTGTCATACTCTCTAAATGCCTTTAAATTAAAAGAGCAGTTACTGGAGAAGGAAATTTTCATGAAAAGTGTTCATTAGACCACTAGGCTTCTAGCCCAGACCTACTCCAAACCTGGATATGTTTGAGATCTTTTAGGATTGGGAAGCAAGTAGTTTTTAGGAATGAGACGGTGAGAAAACTGAGGTTGGAGAATTTAAAAATAAGCCTGAGCACATTTATAAGAATGGGGAATAATCCATCCACCAAAGCAAATGGGGGTCGTACCTAAAAGGGGGGAAAGTAGATATGGATAGTGGGTATGGGTTTAATTCTTATACAAAAAAGGGGTGTAAAATATGTTTTTAAAGGTGAAAATAAACATAGTTATTTTGTATCTGCTTTGCACATTTTTACAAAACAAATAAAAATGTCAGCAGGTAATGGGCATTATGCTCCCTGACCCCTGGCATGTTTTATAGGTACTCGGGGTTTTGTCCTTGTTTTTATCAACTGCTCTCTTTCTTCCTGGCAGCTTATCATAAACATGCATTATAAATGTGATACTTCTCTATTTTAGAAAAATATAACTGACAGGCAGCCTGGGTTCTGGTTCTGTCGTTTGCTAATTCTATACTTGAAAAATATAAACACAGGTAAAATCATTGTCTGAAGGTAACTGCTCCAAGAGAGTGAAAATATATTAACGTGTCATCAGGATAAAGCTGACATGCAATAACCACAGGGATTTGGTAGAGCCGCCCATAAAGCAGCCATGTTAGTGGGTATTAGTGTCCTGATCGGGAACTCAGCATCAAATAAACCGTATAACCACATCAGAGGAGTTAAAATTTAGACTTAGATCTAACCAGCTTGAGCACTTGAGCACATTCAAATAATTAATCCTTGCACTTTAATGAAATTAAAGTGTTTTTAAAGCACTCATCAATTAAGATGTTGAAGAGAGTTAAACTTTAAAAATAGGAAATATCCACTTTCAACGGAATCAGATAAATTGGATGGGATTGACTCTACCTCTTAATGACAGGGGGAAGAGAAGGTGTTGTAGTTAAATCTTGAGTGTTTCAGAGGAAGATTTCAAAGAAAAATAAGCATGTTTACAAGGATTTAAAGGCCGGATAAGACAACATGTAGGCATGCAGCTTTCACATTAAATGTGGTACACAGGGAGCATCATCTTTATTTTTCATAAAACAGATCGTAGCATTGTGAAAAGCTCTCTCAATATCCAGAATAGGAGCAGGGTGAGGATTTAGCAAAGTACAGAAGCATTGACATTCAGAATGTTCTCCAGAAGCCATGTGTAGACACACTCTCATACTTAGTTGTAAAAATCAGTTCAGTGTGGTAGTAAAATTCTGCAAGCAAAGGCTAGAAGTCAAAAGGGAAATTAATGAATTCCTTAATCCAAAATGGCAGCTGTGGTTGTGGGTTTTTTTCCTTCATTTGTGGGATCAGAAAATCTTTTCAGTGATGAAAGGGGGCGTGTCCTCTAAAGTACAAGTAACTCCCCGCAGAGACAGTGGAGACTGATAGTATTTACTACATAGACTCGGGTAAGCCTCTGTTGTTTCTTTGGTCAACAGTCTACCCAGTGTCGTTTCCCCAGGAATGACCTCAGGGCCATATTTTCTGGTGTTGCTTCTCTGCCCCCACTGACATGCCTTTTCTCTTATTTACAGCTGTGTCTTCACCATCGTCCTTTACCATGAAAACGAACACCCTGAGCACATCGGTGCCTAATTCCTACTACCCAGGTAACATAGCTTTCCGTTGTTTCATCTCTTCATAAACCCTGAGCAGTCAGAATCACCCAGGGCTCACTTTGCTGCCCAGGTTGCTTTAGGAGCTTAGCGTGTTTGAAGTGTTGTAACCCGATGCTTTCTATGGCTTTCTGCGGGAAAACTGGGGGGGCCTTTCATCAGTCATTTACTGTTCTTTCTCTTTTTACTTTCTCTGCATTGACCTGCTTATGATGTATGACAGACCCATTTGTGCCAACTGCAATTTTAGGTGAGAACATTTCCCTTTATCACAGTTTATTACAGGAGTAATTTCTAAAGTCAGTGGCCACTCTGTAGGAGACGGCAGTTTGATGCAAGGATCGTAACCCGGACATGGGGGTGGTGGATGGCCTGGAGGGGTTGGGGGTGGGCATAGATAATAAAAAGACTTTCTTTAAACAATCTCCATTGATAAGAAGGGTTTGCCATGTGTGTGTTGGGAATGATAGCAAAAGGTTCCAATAAACGATCCCGGCTCCAGCGCTCTCCCTGTCCAGGTTCAGAATTAAAAGTCAGCTTTGATCCCAAGGAAAAACACAGTTTGTCATCACTCAGCTGTGTACTTGCAAGACCTAAAGTCTGTCCAAAGTGGTGACAGTCATAAACGTGAAAATAGCTTCTTATTATTTTCACTTATTGCTAAGCACTGAAAACAGCAGTTTCAAAAATAGCATTTTTCTAATTCTGCCAAATGTTATGCAGAAAAATCATCACAGTAGAGCTTTGGCCCCCTCCCCCTCCTCGGAGCTACCCAGGGCACCCCCAGCATTTCAGATGTCTGTCACACAGTGGAATTTCAAAGGAGCCGCTGTTCTCAACAGCAAAACGACAAGCTGACACTTTATAATCACATGGTTTATTATGTGTCGGATGTCACCGGAAATGAAATAAAATGTTAGCCCCCGTGGGACAGAATGCAATGAAAGTAGGAAATATTCCCAGCGGGGGCTTAAAGAAAAAAATCCCATTTGTCCAGATTTAAGAAGGGTGAGGAGAAATGGCATTACCTGGCCGTGATAGAACCAAACAAGCATGAGCTGCTGTTGCCTTTGAGACCGTAGCCCGAGCGTACCCGGCTATGTTCTCTCTCTATCAGTACTACTAACCTTACAGAAAAGGAGCACAACACAGATGACTTCAAGGTGTATAACCATCCCTCGTAGCCAGAGCTCCAT
Organism: Neophocaena asiaeorientalis asiaeorientalis; assembly: GCF_003031525.2. Classification (NCBI taxonomy): domain Eukaryota; kingdom Metazoa; phylum Chordata; class Mammalia; order Artiodactyla; family Phocoenidae; genus Neophocaena; species Neophocaena asiaeorientalis. Next base: position 2,583,998 of record NW_020175053.1, read on the forward strand.
CCTCAGCTGTGCCAGTCCTGCTTCCTAACTCTCTTTACAAGGGTTTATATCTTGGCAACATAATTTTTCCCCCTGTGCTTCTCTTTTCTCTTAAGTTGTTATGACTTTTATGTAGAGGGTGTTGGGTTTTTTTTCCCCCTTATGGTGTTTTCTGGGCTTGATTAAGCAAGTTTGTTGCTTGAGGAAAAAATGAACTGAGACAGAAGTTGAAGAATGGACCTAAAGCAGACGTTTTGAATTTGCGTCATTTTGAGGACTAATAAACAAACCCCACTAAAGCTGCCACCTTTTAATCCTGACCGTAAGGGAAAGAAAGCTGCATTTTTATCCTTTTCATAAGTGAGGGGCACAGGCTAATCTTAGGTGCCTGAACAGTGCAATCTAAATGCAGATGACATTTGCAGAATCTCTTGATGGGAAATTTGCGACTTCTTTGTGTGCCTGGCATTCATTCCGCAATTCCTCTAGTAGGTGTTCTGACCTTGGGGGAGCTATGAGTGGGGAGGGCTGAGATGTGCATTGTCAGAGGGAAGAAAATGTTCAGATTTCACAGCAGGATTTAGATAAGCTTATTAAACAAATACCATCTTTTAAAGTTGGGGCTTTGTTATTACGAACACTAATGACGTCTTTTAAAGTTGGCTAGGCTTCTCTACAGAGAGAGAGTCACTTGAACAGACAATTCAGATAGCAAAAATGATGCACATTGTGAAAAATAAGTCAGCCAGCTCAACAAATAACTGTTACCGTGTTGAGCTGGTACCAACATGCCAATGTGACAAATGGCGGTGCTTGGGGACTGTCCCTTCCACGTCACTCGGTGCGAAGGTGAGTCCATATGTTACATAGGTTATCACTTGAAACCATGCAATGAAGATATGCTGTACATCTACCCTGGCACTTTTGGGGAATAGTGCTGTTTTAATTTACACTAAGACAGGAAGACGTGTTTTGTTGTGACTCACAGCTTAGCACAATTAAATCCTCGAGTGCCTTTTATCCTCACAGGCTAAGGTGCCCAGCCCTAATGTATAAAGCTTTAGCATGCCTTTATATCATTTTCTTGCAAAAAAAAAAATAGATAGCTAGATAGATGGATAGCGAGGTAGGACCATCGCCTACCTCAAAAGCAGCATCCATTTCAATTCAAGATTTTTCAGCTGGTTCATTGAAAATTCGAGACAGTTTGTTAAAGAATGTAGGTAGAATGAATTCTCAGTTCTTAGAAAACCATCGGAACTTTTAGTGAGTAGCTTTATTTCTGATTTCCTCTTAGCCATAATTTTTAATTAAAAATTGTGGGTGGGTAATTTTTAACAAATATAGGAAGTTAGTGACAAATGATGTATTTTATCAGTAATCGTTCCTTTTGAAGAAGTCAGAGGAAACTGATGAATCACTAATTTTGGTGGAATCAAGATTTTCTGCTAGTTTAGGTGACCCAATTTCGAAACAGATATCACACCAGAAACCTTCAGTTTCCTCGTCAGCAGCTATGTTCTCAGTAATAGTGTTCTTTTCTTAGATGATCTGGTAGTGTTTAAATGCTTTAAGACGTGTCCACATAATAATGAGGTCAAGATATCGTAGTGCAGTGGGGGGTGATACATACAGTGGTGACAGTGGTGACTGCTCTGTGGACTTAAAACTTCCAAGAATGCCTCGCCCTGGGATCAGAGCACTGTGAGGTTGCCGGTGGATCCACATGGAAGACCCACATGATTCATCTGGGGAGGCGTAGAAGGTCAGTCCACAGTGGAGGGCATTTAATTACGTTCATCCCAAAAGGTGCAAAACTGAGAGAACGAGAGGCACAGAGGGGAAACTAATTCATGTTCCATGTACTTGAGTACAAAGAGCAGAACTTCCTGCTGGAGCAGCTGAAAGCTCCAGGGATTCAGGGCTTCAGGAGGGAGCCTCCCCTACATCGTGAGCTTGGCAGTTGCCAACAAGCAGATCCGATGTGAAAATGTCCCGGTTTATTTGCAACTGTTCTAGTAGATGGGAACATATGAATTTCTAAATTTCAAAGCAAATCCAAATGAAAAAAGAAATCATAAAGTCAACTTACCACCGTTTTTATTTTGTCTTTGTGTCTTTAGCCACCTTGTAGTGATCCAGGTACCATTTCAGCAGCAGCACATAGCCACACACCTGTGTGCCACCCTTCATACCATGCATCCCAGGTGCTTTGCAATGCAGATAGGAGCAAGGATTCAAAGCCAGGCCCAGCTCGACAAGCGCCCTTGAACTAAATTTCCTTCGGAGCTGAGCTTCTCAGTTTAAACAAAAACCCATAGCTGAGTTCCCTATTGATAAACAATCTGGTCATTTTTTTAATTAAACTTATCTTTTCTTATATGTTTTCACTCTTTATGCCTGAAATCAATTTTGATTTAATGTTCTCATTTTAAGTGACTTTCTCATTATATTTTGATGAGACACCCTCAGTTGTAAAATGGCTGAGGGGATTCAGCATTATAATGATTTAACCTGTACAATGTGGAACTCTTAACCTAATAGCACCTTCCTGCATAAGACATTTTTTAATAGCTACAATTTCTGCAGTTCATTAATCTAATTTACTAGGAGTCTTCCATTAAAATATAGCCTCTTTAGGCTTATTTGACCAAATTCTGACATTAATTCTGTAATACAATTTGGTTGACTTGTTCAAGAAATTTAAGTGAGAAAATGTATGGAGCACAACTAAGACTTATTTAGTCATTGCTTGGTTCATGGGGGATGAAAAGCAATTATGATACTATTTTAACCTCCTTTTCTTATTGAGTGCTTAAATTAAACACCTCCATCCTAAGGTGATGGGAGAAATGAGGCTCTGCCCTCTGACCACCTATGAATAGAAAACTTAACTGTAAAATTAAAACACAAAATAAAAACTACCTGTACTTATTCACGCAGTACTATTGCTTATGCCCTGTTTCCTTTTTCTCCTCCTCTTTTCTCCTGATATGTATCTTCTTAAAAGTGCCTATAAATGGTAAGTTCCCCCATGCGCCCGCCCCATGGAGAAGGTGTGGAGGGAATGGGCGGGGGGGTGTCTTCTCTGTAGAACAAAGCCAGCTGGTTCTGCTGTGCGTTGGCCTGCATGTTAGCTCCTGTAGATCATCCCATGAGTGCTGTGTTGGCCCACCGTATCCTGTCCAGCTTTCTGATCCTGGAGCATGCGAAGTGACTTATCCAACCAGGTTCCTTTCTCTCCCCCTCCCGCCCCCCCAGTTATCTTGGATCTCATGTATCATGTCCACGTTTTCATTGCTAGCTTTGTAAGCGAACCCATCTTGTGCACTTTTTCTTTGCTCACAGAACATTCATACAGAGTTGATTTCCATCATCATACAAATGAGTTCACGAATCTTCGGAAGAACACAAGACTGGTTTTGCACCAGGCCTTGATGAAGTTTCAGACTGAAACTTCGATGAACTTTAGCCCCCGAAGGCTAAAGGATTCTTACCAACTAGCTTTGGGAAAGCAAGAGATCGTTTGGACTGCTTTGTAAAAACAAAGATTCCTGCCGCATCCCTACTAGTATTGCCAACCCCACTGAAATCTCTAGACACTTAACTTTTCTTTTTTGCTGAGCCATCACGGGGATCGTGGCAGCCGTAGGTTGAGGGGATGTCAGCAGCCTCTTCTTAGATTCTCGGTGACCCCGTTGTAGCTGCTGGTTCCCCTCATTTTTTCCACGGCCTTCTTTTCCCAGACGAGACGCACACGATGGCCAGTGACACCAGCAGCTTGGTGCAGCCCCACACGTACAAGAAGCGCGAGCCGGCCGACGTGCCCTACCAGACGGGGCAGCTGCACCCTGCCATCCGGGTGGCCGACCTGCTTCAGCACATCACGCAGATGAAGTGCGCGGAGGGCTACGGCTTCAAGGAGGAGTACGAGGTGAGCACGCACCCCGCACCTGGGCTCCCCCTCCGCCCGCCTGGGCGCGGCGCCCGGGGGCTGTGCGACATCTCCCCTAGCCGGTGGGGCCCACGAGGCCGCCAGGAAGGGAACAGCTGTTTCATCCCTGGATCCATTTCCATCCAGCAGTGAGACTTAACCACCGGGGGGATGTCCTACCTTAAATGAAAAGAGGAGAAATACTTCTTCACCCTTTTCTTTATTCTGCATAAATACGCCATGAAAACAGAGGCCTGCCAGGCTCTCTTCCCCATTCCTCACCACCTTTCCTGGCTTTTCCTATAATAAAGTCTGATGTTAAATCCCAATAATTTTGAGGGTTATCTCTGGAAGAAGCTGTCCACCTAGAACAGTTGTAGACCAACCAGCAATGTCTTGCATGGAGATGAGATGGCAGTAGAGGGACCGGCTAGTGTCACGGCAGTGACAGCTGTCACCGTCCCGCCAGCCCAGGGAGCAGGTCGCTGTCCTGGGATCCAGGCCCTGCCTTGGGGGCCTTCAGGAACAGCGATATATAATCTGGCACCATATATAAATGTAGGACTCACCCCTTTCACAGCCTCTGTCCTCAGCCTAATTCTGTTGGAAAGTCTTTCCCAAACTGAAGAGAATTAATTTATTTGAAGAGTCTGCTTCAAAAGAGCACACCTTCACTGAGTGTGTGTGTGTGTGTGTGTGTGTATGTGTGGTGTGCGGGGAGAAGGAAGGGGCTTGGATTTCTCTGTTACCTTATTAAGTAAAATTAGTTCACAATCATTGGTGAAGATAAAGTAGCAGCATGCTTACAGTAAAAATAGGATTAGAAAGCCACATGGCTTTTTAAATCTAAGAACGTGTTGCTGGTACTGCATCTACCTGACTAGCTCCTAGTTGGAAAACATCTTGTCTGGAATTAGAGTATTTTTAAAATCAGTTTCTACCACCCCCTATCCTTCGACGTTCAAACTCTGCTTCTTTCTCCTCTTGGGGGGCCCTCATGATGCCTCAGTTTTATGCCCCAGATGCTGCCTTATCTTGGGTTTAGCTTAATTGTCCAAGGCTCGTTACAGCAGTCGGAGCCCCACCACTGCTCTGCTCCTTTGAAGGCCAGGTCTTTGTTCAATGCAGGCAAATACACAGACACACTTCGCTCTGCTGACACGTGTGTCCTCACGTATTACCAATGACCGCAGTTCAGAAGACTGCAAAGCCAAGAAAACAATCACAAACCAGGGCCCAAAGGTTTGATTTAAGTCCAGAAAACATTTCCAAATGAAGTTCTGCATTTTAGCCATCCTGAAATTCTTAGGTTTGCCTTTAGTGATTTGATTCATAATTCAGTGAAACTGACCGCCTTTGCATATTTCCTCCTGCACTTTTAAAGGCTGGCTTAGGAATGAATAGGATTAAGAGCAAGACTTCCAAAAGCATTAATATCTTATGAAAGACAAAATTAGATTATTGAGAAAATAGCAGCCTAATGAATAGAGGTGATGTCTGTAGTTCTGTCCAATCTTCTGAATACAGATAGTGCTCTAATGTTTATCAAACATGTTAAAGTCAAAGAGATTAGGTATAGGCTCAAATAACAATTCGTAAAATAACCTGAGTCCGATTTTTCATGGACTATTTTAAAATACCTACCTTAGGACTTCTAATAACACACCATAGATGATGCGTATTTGAAAGTATGCAGAAAATCAGTTCCGGTTCACATCTCCTGAAGAAATATGATTTATAAGTGCAAACTGAAACAGCGTATACTCATCTGAAGTGTGTTATAATTGATGATTGAGTTGTTATACTCGGCAATAAAATGTTGTATTAGGGCTTCCCTGGTGGCGCAGTGGTTGAGGGTCCGCCTGCCGATGCAGGGGACACGGGTTCGTGCCCCGGTCCGGGAAGATCCCACGTCCCACGGAGCGGCTGGGCCCGTGAGCCATGGCCGCTGAGCCTGCGTGTCTGGAGCCTGTGCTCCGCAACGGGAGAGGCCACAACAGTGAGAGGTCCGTGTACTGCAAAAAAAAAAAAAAAAAATGTTGTATTAGTTACAATTCAAAAAACTCTTTTTCCCATGCTAGCTATTCAGTGGATCAGAGAAGACTGTTTCTTTTTTAATTTATTTTATTGAAGTATAGTTGATTTACAATGTTGTGTTAATTTCTGCTGTACAGCAGAGTGATTCAGTTATACATATATATTCATATTTTTTCATACTCGTTTCCATTATGGTTTATCACAGGATATTGAATATAGTTCCCTGTGCTATACAGTAGGACCTTGTTGTTTATCCATTCTATATATAACAGTTTGCCTCTGCTAATCCCAAACTCCCATTCCTTCACTCCCCCATCTCTCTTCCCCCTTGGCAACCACAAGTCTGTTCTCTATATCTGTGAGTCTGTTTCTGTTTCATAGATACGTTCATTTATGTCATATTTTAGATTCCACATATAAGTGGTATTGTATGGTATTTGTCTTTCTCTACCTGACTTACTTCACTTAGTATGATAATCTCTAGTTGCATCCATGTTCTGCAAATAGCATTATTTCATTTTTTTATGGCTGAGTAATATTCCATTGTATATATGTACCACATCTTCATTCATCTGTCGATGGGCATTTAGGTTGTTTCCATGTCTTAGCTATTGTAAATAATGCTGCTATGAACATAGGGGTGCATGTATCTTTTCGAATTATAGTTTTGTCTGGATATATGCCCAGGTGTTGGATTGCTGGATCATGTGGGAACTCTGTTTTTAGTTTTTTGAGGAATCTTTATACTGTTTTCCATAGTGGCTGCACCAACTTAACATTTACACCAACAGTGTAGGAGGACTCCCTTTTCTCCACACCCCAGAGACAACTGTTTAAAACTAACATGTACAGGTATCCAATGATCACATTATACACCCTAAAGTTACACAATGTTATGTGTCAGTTATATCTCAATAAAACTGAGAAGTGGGGGAGTAAAAACTTTTCAATGCCAAAATCATTATCAGCTTTTTTTAAAAGAAGGAAGGGAAAAAAAGAAAAAAGAGCAAATACTGGAGAGGAAAGTGGGAACAAATAGGAACGTGCTATTGGGAGAAGTATGAGATGGAAAGTTCTGTTAGGAATAATCCTAGCACTCAGTAATTTTCAGGTTATTAAGTAGCCCCCCCCCTGGGGACAGGGTGCGGATGTGGGTGGGAGGACTGTGGTGGGACAGAGTAAACGGGACATGAGGAGTGATGCTGGCACAAGGGTAAATCTATAGAGTGGCCGCAGGGAGAGGGGAACACCTGCTCAGTCTCTCACCTACATCCCGAAGTCCCCCCTCTCCCTCGCCATCCTTGCCTGCACATGGCTGTATTACATGCCCTCATCTTCCCTGGAGTCACAGCCAAGTTTATGGGGATTAATGGGGCAGTGGCAAACCCCAGCTGCCGTTATCCTGCTCGACTTACTTTAGAGAAAAATCCCAGGGGATTTTTATTCCAGTGTGAATCTGGAAACATCCTTAAGCAGTTATGTTTTAAAGCCCAGTTTGACTTTTAGAACTCTAACCAAACGCACCTCTTTGAATCTTGCTGTGAAGTCTGCAACGTTCCCTCAAACCCACACCAGAAGTCAGGAGTGTGTGGCTGCCTGGTGTCGTGTGAAGCTCAAGGATCAGATGGTAAGAGGCCGTGGTTTGGAAAGAGGCTCTAGTACCAGACTGTGGATATTCCAGCTCAGCCTGGACCAAGCTGTCTAACCTCCTGGGCCTCAGTTTCTCCATCTGTAAAATGGGATAACTATAGTATCAACCTCATAAGAGTATTGTGAGGCTTGACTCATTTAATGCATCATAAGTACTAGAACTTAATCTGATATTCAGTGGCAGCTTTAGCTAATAAAAGAGGAAAGGACTAATTTATAATAGGATCCAAGACAGGGCATTCACCCCGTGGTCTTTACAGGGAAACTGTGTCAATTACAATTTCAGTACCTCTCCTGTGTTCACACTCTGGATAGATAGTTCACTTACCATGTATCATCAAAACTTGCCATTCAAAAGTAACTTAAATAAATAGGTAGGTTTGACTCTGTGGACAAAGAGTTTGAGAACTGAGAAAATAAGTTAAATATTTTTTTCTTTTTTAAAATATTGGCGTATAGTTGACTTACAATACTATATTGGTTTCAGGTGTACGACATGGTGATTTGATATTTTTATAGATTACCCGTCAAAGTTATGATGATATTATTGACTGTATTCCCTGTGCTGAATATTACATCCCGGTAACTTACTCTTTTTTCTTTCTTACAGTTTAACAGATAAAATACAGTTTGCTCAGTTAAACCTGAACTTCAGATAAACAGAATAATTCTTTAATATAAGTATGTCCCAAATAGTGCATAGGACATACTTATACTAAAAACTACTCACTGCATATATGAAACTCAGTTAATATTTAAAAGTATATGCTGTTGGGCTTCCCTGGTGGCGCAGTGGTTGAGAGTCCGCCTGCCGAAGCAGGGGACATTGAAACAGTATTTTCATATCTAAGTTAGAAGAGTCCTAAGGGATGGTGTAGCTACAGAATACTATCTTTTAAACAATGGTTCTATGAGTGTCTTTGCAAGGTCGGATTTGGGGAAAAGCTTACCTTAAGCTGCGCTTGTTAGTTCACTGGAGAATACCAAGCACATGGGGTGAATGTGACACGTCTGGGTGCTGGGGACACGGAGGACACCGAGTGCCCTGCCCTCAGGAGGCTCCCTCTGCAGGAGGAAGCAGTCATGGGGTGGGTGTAGCACCTCTTATGAAACCTCACAAGAGAGATTTGCGTTAGTACTTTGAAGGCTGGGGTTGCAAGTCTGGGCAAAGATGACTTTTTCCTTGAAGGATGTGTTGGAGTTGGCCAGGAGAAGGCAAAAGAGTGGGATTCCAGGTAGATGCGGAAGCAAGAGAACGTGGGCAGTCAGGGCGCTGTCGTGAAGGGCCATGTGTGTCCCACCCAGAAGCTTGTACATCACTCTGGCCGCCGTGGGAAGAGAAGAATAATTCAGGTAACGCATGCATCTCATTCCTGTACCTGGAGGGAGATCTGTTCACACAAACAGCTTAATTTTTAAATGCTGTTGTACATGGCACACAGGAACTGCTTGAAAGATAATAATCCACACCCAAAAAGTAAAGGGGAGATGGAAAATGTATTTACTGGAAAAGAGTAGTATGAACTACATCCCTTTCTCCCCATGCAAAAAAATGCAGTGCAGTGCTTGGCTTCCAGATTTGTTGAAGCGATGAATTACTTCAATTCGGAAGCATTTCTTGGGGGAAACCATCAAGAAAGCCTCAGGTTGCCGCCGTGACTCAGCGACCAAAACCCGACCAATCAGTCGGTTTTCTTCAATCCATGTACGTTGGGAAACACCAGCCACTTAGACTGTAAAATACTTTTGAAATAGTGACTTTTTCTCTGTTGACACTGTTTCAACAAATTCGTCTTTATCTTTTCCAAGACAGAGATGTCTGAAAACTGGCCTTAACCCTGGAAGGGTTCATTACCGCTCAAGTAGCCGACTGAAGTGTGTCCAAAGCAGAGGGAAAACATGCTGGGGATAAGACAGAGCAGCACTGAGTGCAGAAGATTTTGTTTGTTTTTGGTTTTTGTTCTAACAAGATCATCATATGGCATCTCTCACCAGGGAAGTGCAATAATTTGATTCAAAAGAAACTCAGACATGAATCACAGTAAAAAAGTAAACAGGCTGAATTGAACAGAAAATGGCATGCTGTCAGCAGACTGGTTTGGGGATCTCAGGAGAAAGACCCAGTGGAAAGGGCAAGTTTGTTTACGTTGCTACAAAAGAGGAGCTGGTTCTTTCTTCCAAAAAGCAAAGATCAGTCTGTGCTAAGCGCTTGGAGGAGATCCGTGGGTTTACCAGAAGTGGAGAAAGGAGACCAGCTGCACTCAGGAAGCAGTGGAGGCCTGAGCGGCCGCCCCAACAGACTCCTGGGCCTTTATCACCTGGAGTGAAAAGGAAGATTCTCCAGCTCTGCCCTGAGCCAGCAGGCCCTGCCCTAGATGTGGGAGCTGCTCCCTGCTACCTGAGTGGGACGGAGGAGGTCCCAGCCTCAGGGGTGACCCTGCACAGTTGGAGAATGAATTCCTGCCCCTCTGTCGTCCCCAGAAGGTCTTCTTTGGTCCTGGATTTTTGAACTGATCTAATTGTCTTCTGGGATCCAAGCAGAAAAACATTAACCTGAAGTAGGAAAATAGTTGTGCAGTTCTGAAAGAATGTATGTTGCTATCGTTGTAAAATTAAGATAAAGGAAGGACAGCAATTTAAAACTACTCCCACATAGGACCTCCTGAAAAACACTGATGGTACTCCTTTATTAGCTAATAATTAATATTGCTCTGGAGCACAAAAATTTATTTTCCAATTACTAGATCTGAAATGTATAAACCTAAGTAACTCGTGGCAGCTCCTTCTCAAACAACTATGTATGTGTGTGCATATATGTCTAAACTTATTTAGAAAAGCATTATCCTGACCCCACCTACTTTTATCCTGTGTGTTTCTCTAGGGTACAAACGGATGATTAATTTTATAATTGAACATGGAGACTGGTTTTTTGCTCAGTTTAAATTGGGGAATTGGAGGCTTTATGCCAAGATCTTCAGGCTTAAGTACAACCTATGCGTTTTTCCAAGGAACCTGGAGTTTTTTAAATATGTCTAACTCCTAGTAGCTCCTTGTAGATCTTTTTAAAATGTATGGATTGTAGGGGCTTCCCTGGTGGCGCAGTGGTTGAGAGTCCGCCTGCCGATGCAGGGGACACGGCTTCGTGCCCCAGTCCGGGAGGATCCCACATGCCGCGGAGCGGCTGGGCCCGTGAGCCATGGCCACTGGGCCTGCGCGTCCGGAGCCTGTGCTCTGCAACGGGAGAGGCCACAACGGTGAGAGGCCCACGTACCGCAAAACAAAAACAAAAACAGACCAAAAAAAATGTATGGATTGTATATTTTCCCCTCTCACCCTTCCCGTTTTCTAAGTAAAACAGCTGATTTTGTTCAGTGTAAGCACAGTGTCATATTTGATGGCTCTGTCTATATTTGACAAAGTGTGGTGAGCTAAGAAGGAATTGTCTTAGCAAAAAAAAGTCTCACTTGCCCTCCAAATGTGAGTCTCATTTTGGTTTTGTTTTGTTTGTTTGTTTGTTTAATTTACTTGCCTCCCACCTCAGGGAAGCCAGTGAAAACTAAATAGAGAAAACCACTCCCTGAGAAACCACTTCCTCCCCCTGGAGCCTGCAGTTCTAATTGCTGATGAGATGCCCTTAGACAGCAAGGCCCTCAGCTGGGAAGACAGTCCAGCATCCCCAGGTGGGCGGCAGTGCCGCTGGGGAGAAGGGCGCCCTGTGCCTGGTCCCTCCCCGTGCGGGGCTAGTGGGCTGGTACCTCTAGAAAAGTTCTAGGAATAGTGCCCACGGCCACTTGGCTAGGTTTTGAAAACGGAGGCCGAGGCAGGTGGAATGAGAGGTGCTTTTGTGTTCTTACCTGCTGGAACCATTGCCGACACAGCTGCCCCGTGCTCGTGGGTGGTCCAGCGTGCAGGCACCCCCTTCCCCTCACCTCCAGCCGGCACACTCTTCAGATGTGCTTTTCAGTTCCCGCTTCACATTCTGAGGCACCAGCTGAGTCCATCAATTGCCACAATCAGTGCAGGTTATTTTCTGTCCCACAGGACACAAAATAAACAAAACAAAACCATTGAAAGCCAAGGATGGGGACATGGGGGAGCCTTGGCAAGCTCTGCAAATACATTAGGAATCACAACAGCTGTGCCTCCAGTGGCTGCCGCAGCCAAGTAAGTTTTGACATTTTTTTTTTCCTTTAATTATTACAGTGATGCTGAGCCAGGTCCATGAGAAAATGATAAAAAAAAAAAAAAACTTCTGTGTGAAATTTTGAGGCTGCTTCAAGCTGTTTGGGGAAAATCAAGTGTATGTGTTTATGAATACTTTCTTAGTAGATGAAAATCTCTGCATATTTTAAATAACGCAACAGAGACGGTTGATTTTTACTGTGAATACTCGGTAGATTTTTCACTAAACTACAAATATAAAAGTGTCTGTTTTATTTGTTGCGTGCTCCATTTTGTCATGCTTGCTTTCAGGACGTCTTATGTGCTAGCTGATTTTTTTAATCCAGTTTTCTTTTGCCCACACTCCTGATAATATCCTGGACTCAGAAAACTTCGGAAAATTTAGTTAAAAATTGTTATTTCCCACGACTCTCTATTCCTCCCTCTGATTTTAGTTCATGGTGGTGGACCTTTTCCAGTTTGTTTGGAGTAGTTCTAGTTCACCGTCTGGTTTCCATTTTGAAGCTGGTCATTGGAACTGTCTTTATCTCCCCCGGGAGGAGTTAGGCACTTTCCCCACTTGTTAACATGCTTTTAGTGTCGGGTGCCATTAGTCACAGGACCCGGCCCAGAAGGGACTGTCGGGATGCCTGTATCCCACACCTGCCGACCTCGTGTGTATCTGGTATCAGGTGGATGCTGTCACCGCCTGCTGACCTGGTCCAGCTGGCTTCAGCACAGTGGTATTGCCCCTCCCCGCGACCTTCCCTCAGCACCTCCCAAGTCCTATCCTAGCACCTCCCAAGTCCCCCTCCCACCGTTTCCAATTCCATCCCTTCCTCTCCCAGCCCACCGGCCGCCCTCATCTCTTGCCCACCCCCTTGTAACTCTCCCCGACCTCATCTCTCAACATTTACTCTCCCCCTTCACATCTACCCTCCACTCTGCAACCAGTTTTGTTTGGGAAACACAGATGTTACCACATGTGATGCCAAAACATCTGCTCTGGATTCTTTGCAAAATTAGGCCCCTCCTTAGCAGAGAGCGCTCAGTCCTCTGGGACGCGGTCCTGGGCCTGCTGCAGGCTGTCACTGTAGCCACAGCAGCTTCCTGCCACGTGCCTCAGGCCCAGCTCCTGCCACCTTTCACACCCTCAGCACCTCGTGTCTCTGGGCTGTGCTCCACGTCGTGGTTTCTGCCTCGAGTGACTCCCAGCTCCTCCTTCACCTGCCAGCTCCCTTCAGACCCAACATGGATGTTACCAGACACCAGGCCGTCCACGATCTCATAGCTCTGCGTTAGAATAACACAGTGGGCAGTAATAATACCGTGGGCAATGTATTAACTGATAATATGGTAAAGTGTACATTAATGGATTATCCAATAGATATTTGAGAAACACTGCTAAATATGTTACTTTACATTTGTTGAATTGATTTCTGTGTATTTCAACACATACACCCCTAGAAGGGGAAATGAAGTTAAAGGTGGATAGAACTATTACAAATACACACTCAGAATGGTACACATCATCACGTAGGAGCAAGTGGATTAGCAGTGTCCAGCCAGGAAAAACTGTGCTGACCAACTTGAACCTTACCAATACCCGTCACTTAAAAATGGGAAGAATGGCATGGTTCCATCTGATCATTTTTACTCACTGAATGCCAACCATATGTTTAAAAAAATTAGGGTAAATGTTTTTGTTCCATATTTGCTTTCATTTCTTTTTTAATCCCTAATAGAAATAATGTAGAAATATTTAGTGACTTCAGTGCATTTCAAAACATGACTATTGCAAGAGAGAAACTGTATGTCATCCTACACAGATTCAAAGCTCATAAAGGTAATTTGTGTTATCATGGATGTATTTTCAGGGGGAGCAAGGTTTTGAGGGGTGGACTTTCCATGAAATCCTGCTTGGTTCCTAGAATGATGATGATGATGTTGACGGTTAGACCTACGTTGGTCTAGCCCTAACCCTAATGTAGTAGCACTCTACAAAGATACACACACAGATAGAGAGAGACACATAGATATTTCTAAGCACAATGCTCTTACACTGTTATCACACCCATTTTACAGATGAGGGGATGACTCAGAATGTAAGTCATTTGCCCAAGGTCATCCCACTTTGGAGTGGTGGGATTTACTCCATAATCTGTTGACTCCAAAGGCCACGTTCTTTTCCACTACACCACATAACTTCTTCATGGAACACCACGAAACACAGACCTACAGAAGTTAACCTTGGGTTTTACTGATTTGACTTGTGATTTCATGGCAGGAGCATTGTTTTACTCCGTGCAGTTTTATTTGCTTTGAAGGGTTCTGTCCTTTGGCAGAGAACAGAGCCAGCCCCGGGGGCCCCGCTGACAGCGCCAACTCTGGTTTGTTTCAGCATCTCAGCATCAGCAGATGCTGCCCCTTAACCTTGCTCAGCATCTCAGCTCCAAGAGCGTGGTCACTCCGACATTGCTCCTGCGCTGGCTTTTCCTTGTCAAGAAATGCAGGGAAATTATTCAGCAGATATCAGCCAGCCTGGCTCGTCGGAAACCCACCAGGACCAGGTATAAGCTAAAATCAAGCTGCTGCTCTTGAGAGGCATAGATCCCATAGGCTGTCTCCCTGGATTGCTGCACGACTGCCAGCCAACCCAGTAGAGGGAGGGAGAAGAGGAAGTGTAGACGCAAGTTGTGTGTGGAAGCTGAAGGTTTTCTCAGAGATCCTCTCTGGAAGAGATTCTGGAAGAAGGTGCATCTTTTTTCAATGAGGTGATTCAACATAACAGTAACAACCTTGTGAACTGGATCTCTGACCTCCAGGCAAGACCAAGATAACATGTCTCAGCTTCGACTAAATGATGCAAAAAATAACCAGTTGAAAAGGCAATTATTTTTCAAAGAACAGTGCTGAGAAGTAGAAAGGACAGTGGATTGGCCATGAGAAGACTGAATCCCAAGTCTTTGACCTGTCACGTCACTGAAGAGTCTCGCTGAGACCCTAACCCCAGACCCTTGAGCAAACCACTCACCTCCCCTGAAGCAAGTGGGTCAGTTCCAAAAACCAAGCACTTCCGAGAGCCTCTGTATCATTAGTCGAGCCGTCACCTTGGTGATGTCGGACTCCCAGTTTGGTTGACACATCTCCATGGATGGGATGTTTTTTGGTTCATGCTTCTCCATGGATGGGATGTTTTTTGGGTGATGTATCTCCATGGATGGAATGTTCTCCAGTGGGCAGCCCTGACCAGCTGCCTGAAAACTGAAGCCTGGCGGTCACTGGTGTGTAGAAGGCCATCACTTGGGACCCACGGGTGGTTCTCTGGCCCCCTCTTGCCAGTTTTGAGTTTATTCAGCATTTCTGAACGAGGGAGTTTCTGTCCTGATGTGCCCTTCCTCTTTTTTCCTCCTCTCTTTTCCCTGTTTCAACCTCTTCCCACTCTCATTTCTAACTCCCACCTCATCTCCAAAACACTGGGAAGGCCAAGTGGAGAGAGTGCAGTAGTGACATTAGTACTTTTTTTGGGGGGGGTACGCGGGCCTCCCACTGTTGTGGCCTCTCCCGTTGCGGAGCACAGGCTCCGGATGCGCAGGCTCAGCGGCCATGGCTCACGGGCCCAGCCGCTCCACAGCATGTGGGATCTTCCTGGACCGGGGCACGAACCCGTGTCCCCTGCATCAGCAGGCGGACTCCCAACCACTACGCCACCAGGGAAGCCCGACATTAGTACATTTTTGTATAAAGTCCTCACCGTGTCTGAAAGGTGTTTGTGATCAGAGTTCCACTCCATCTCTAATCCCCACTGTCCCCATTTGTAAGGATCGTGAATAATAAGGAAATACATGGATTAAAAGTTTGGAATTAATTTCTTTCACATTTTATATTACATAAATCCACATTATTGTTACATGTCTTATTCAGACCAAAATAATATTGAATCAGAGGCCATAGCCTTTTTGACCTGTCCTGTCTCTGAAAAGAAAGAGAACATGCTGACTTTTCCAATTTCTTCTGAAAGCAAAGTAGCTTTATGTCCTCAATGGGCTTCACCTATTACTCAGCATCTTCGAAATTTTTAAAAACTTCTTCACTCCCTTTATCTTCCATTGTTGCCCTTTAGGGACACGTGGAAAGCCTTTTCATCTGTGTACTTCAGGGAAATTTACAAGAGATACTGAGTAATTATAATGCATTCAGTGTAATTATAAACGTCTAGCATATGTTTTTATATGTATTGTATTTATGTGCTTTAGGTAATTATGCATTTGAGTTCCTTGCCAATTTTATGGCCAAAATATTTTACTTGGCTGATTACTAAGTGTATTTTAAGCTTACTTCTTGAAACATGAAGAGAATATACTATAAATCCAATTAACATAATTTATCTGCCTAAAGAGAATGCTTGATTTTATTTTTTTCTCTATTTTAATGATGGAAACCATTTGTAAGGATGCAAAGTAACAAAATATGTTTTTAAAGGTTTCCAAGTCCCGATTTTATCGTGTTTTTTTAAAAAGAAAATTTTGAAAGAAATCTGAAATTTTAAGAAAAGTGTAAAGAAAAAAAAAAAGACAATAAAAATCACCCATAAACCTACTCTCAGTTTTCAGTAAGTTTCCATCCAATATTTTAATGCATTAGAATCTTTTTATAAATCGTTTCATACCTTGTTTGTCTTTGCCATGAACACTGCTATGAATAATTCTTTGGATTTACCTCCATTATTTTCCATAGATAGATTTCAAGAGGTGGAATTAATGGTTCAAAGTATATAAAATGCTTAAGTTTCTTTATGAACCTGTTATGTTGAAAGCTTGCTTTCCAGAAAAATTGAACCAATTCACACACGCCGTTAGCACTTTCCATGAGAATGCTTACCTCAACATACCAGCACTCAAATAAGCATTAGTCTTTTTTTTTTTTATCATCTTTGCCAGCTCGATAGGTAGAAAGAGTATCTCATTATTGCTCCATTTGAAACTGGACATGTTTTTATATGTTCACCAGCCACGTGAAAATTTTCTTTTGTGAACTGTTCATATGCTTTGGCTGTTTTTTTACTAGGGTGTTAATGTCTCCTACTGACTTGTACGACCTCTTCTATGCTTGCTTTGTCCTTCTTTAAAAATGTATTGGCTGTCCTTAAGCTTTGTGCTGGCATCATTTTAGAATCACTCTGTCCATGAAAAATGGACATTGCATGAAGCTGACATTTTATACAGTCAGCTTCGTGAAAAACTCTTGACATTTTGTTTGGAACTGCATGGGATCCACTTATAAAGTTCGGGAAAATTGGCTTCTTGGCAATATTGGATCTTTATTTGGATCTTCTTTTATATTTTTCAGCAGAGTTTCAAAATGTTCTCCATGAAATCTTGTACATCTTGTAGTTATGTGTACTTATTTGCTAAGGTAATAGTATCTTTTAAAGTTACATTTTCTTTTTATTGCAAGTATATAGAGTACATGTATAAATATATAGAGATACAGGTATATAAGTATATGTGTGTATACGTATGTGTGTATGTATGTATATGTGTATGTTGCTCCTTTGTCCAGAAACATTTCTCAGCAATCTTTATTTCAGTCATTTCTCTGCAGATTATTCTGGAGTTTTCCATGGAGAAATCATGTCAACTTTCATTACTGACAGTTTTGTTTCTTCTTAATCCTTATACATTTATTTTTTCTTATTTATAAATCTCACTAGAACCTCCAGTACAACACTGAATAAAACTTAGGTTGACAAGCATCATTATCTTGGTCCTGATTTTCAGAGAAAAGGCTTTTAATGATTAATAATTAGTCATAATTAGTTTAAGGATATTCCCTTCCATTTCTGGTTTATTAATACTGTTTACCATAGATAAATATTGAATTTGATAGAATGCTTTTTTAGCATTTATTGTTATACAAAATAATTATTTTATGTCTCTTTTTTAACATGTTAGCGTGGCGGGTTAATTAATGTAGTTAATATTCTAATTTTGGACCAACCCTTCATTCCTGAGATAAACCTAACTTGGTCATGATATGTTTTAAATATTGCTGAAGGCTGTTCACTAATGATGTTTACATCTATGTCCATGAGTTACTAGTCTCTTAATGATCCTTCTTGTATTTTTATTTTCTCATTTTAGAATGAAAAATACATCTGCTTTTTAAAATGAATTAGATAGCATTCTGTGTTCTGTCTGTTCCCTTAAAAGAGACCATGTGAGATTCAAGTTATCTTTATTTTTTTTTTAGGTGTGACCTTTTTTTTTTTAATTGGAGTATAATTGCTTTACAATGTTGTGTTTCTACTGCAAATTATCTTTAGAACTCACCTACAAAACTGGCTAGGTCTGGCATTCTCCTCATGGTAAAATTTTTAGTTATGAATTTTTCAGTAGTTATAAGACTATTCTGGATTTCTAGTTTTTCTTGAGTTGATTTTGTAGTGAATATCTTAATAGAAGTTGTGAATTTTGTCTAATTTTTTACTCAAGGGTATACATTTGTTCATATTTTCTTATTATCTGTCCTTTATCATCATTAATAGTGTTTATTTGTGCCTTTTCTCCTTCTTCTTTCTTGACTATTCTTGCCAACATTTTGTTGGTTTTATTAGTTGTTTCAAAGAGAGAACCTTTGACCTTGTGGATCTTTCATATTGCATGTTTTAAATTTCTGATATTCCTGATCTTTTTTCCTTCTTTCTTTGAGTTTGTTCTGTTATTTTTAAACAAGATGCTGAACACATTAATTTTCAGTCTTTGTTTTTTCTAGTACAAGCATTTATTTAAGTATTAATTTTCCCTCTAAGTAACAGTCGAGTACTCTTATCCTTAAGTATTTTTAAATTTTCATTACAGTTACTCCTTTGACCCATGCATTATTTAGAGCATATGAGTGCATGAATGTGTGTGTTTTATTTCTCAGTGCATGGGAGATTTTTTTGGTTGTCTTTTTATTAGTGATTTCTAACTTAAATGTATGCTGATTGGAGAAAATACATTGAAATTTGTGGACATTATTTAGAGCCATCCACATGGTCAATTTTCTTAAATATTTTATGTATTCTTAACAACAATGTCGAGTGCCAAGTTCTGTATATTCTTTAGATCACGCTTTTTAAAAAGTTTGCTGTTCAAATTTTCTGTATACTTACTAGCTTTTTGTCTGTTTGATCTATTACTGAAAGAGGTTAAAAGAAGTCGTATATTCTGAAGCTAAGTTATTAAGTAAATATAAGTTTAGAATTGTCTCTCCTAAGTGAATTGAACACTTCATCATTAGGCACTAATATCATTGTCGTTAGTTTATATTGTCTAATTTCACTATAACTATGCCAGTTTCCTTCTAATTAGTATTTTCCTGGATATATTTTCAATCTATTTTAGTTGTGTCTCTTGTAAATAGCATATAGCTGGATTTTTTTCCTGAATTTTATTTTTTTATACAGCATGTTCTTATTAGTTGTCCATTTTATACATATTGGTGTATATATGTCATGGATTTTATTATTTCAGCTTTGACCTTTAAAAGTCTTACAGCTTTTACCTTTAAAGTCTACTTACAACTTAGTACGTTTTTAATTTGCTGCGATCACTGATTTATTTGAATTCATTTCTGCCACCTTATTTTGTGAGTTATGTTCGTTATACTTTTTCTTATGCTTCTTCCCCCCACCCCACCTCTTCTGGCCTATTTTTTTTTTTTTTTTTTTTTTTTTTTGGT